>NC_091132.1:63137105-63492105 GCF_040183065.1 Periplaneta americana | reverse complement strand
TCTTAGTGCGCATGGCAGATGAGTGAATTAATCTTGATGATTCTAACATTAATGAGTTCTTACCTTTACCCGTAATCTTATGTGAGGATGTTATGAAGGCCATTAAAAAGGTGAAGCCGAACAAATCCATGGGTACTGACGGCATTTCTAATTTTATAATTAATACAAGAGGGTGGAAGTGCATTATATAGCGAAATTTATAAACTTGTACTTGCTATTTGGGTAAAGGAAATTGTACCAGAACAATGGAAGGAGTCCATAATTGTACCTATTTTTAAAAAGGGTGACAAAACCAACTGTGGTAACTTTCGAGGAATATCACTTTTGTTGACGTCGTACAAAATTTTGTCCAATATTCTTTTGAGAAGATTAACTCCGTACGTAGATGAAATTATTGGGGATCATCAGTGCGGTTTTCGGCATAATAGATCGACTATTGATCAGATTTTTTGTATTCGACAGATAATGGAGAAAAAATGGGAGTATAAGGGTACAGTACATCAGTTATTCATAGATTTCAAAAAGGCATATGACTCGGTTAAGAGGGAAGTATTATATGATATTCTTATTGAATTTGGTATTCCCAAGAAACTAGTTCGATTAATTAAAATGTGTCTCAGTGAAACATACAGCAGAGTCCGTATAGGTCAGTTTCTATCTGATGCTTTTCCAATTCACTGCGGGCTGAAGCAGGGAGATGCACTATCACCTTTACTTTTTAACTTCGCTCTAGAATATGCCATTAGGAAAGTTCAGGATAACAGGCAGGGTTTGGAATTGAACGGGTTACATCAGCTTCTTGTCTATGCGGATGACGTGAATATGTTAGGTGAAAATACACAAACGATTAGGGAAAACACGGAAATTTTACTTGAAGCAAGTAAAGCGATCGGTTTGGAAGTAAATCCCGAAAAGACAAAGTATATGATTATGTCTCGTGACCAGAATATTGTACGAAATGGAAATATAAAAATTGGAGATTTATCCTTCGAAGAGGTGGAAAAATTCAAATATCTTGGAGCAACAGTAACAAATATAAATGACACTCAGGAGGAAATTAAACGCAGAATAAATATGGGAAATGCGTGTTATTATTCGGTTGAGAAGCTCTATCATCCAGTCTGCTGTCCAAAAATCTGAAAGTTAGAATTTATAAAACAGTTATATTACCGGTTGTTCTGTATTGTTGTGAAACTTGGACTCTCACTTTGAGAGAGGAACATAGGTAAAGGGTGTTTGAGAATAAGGTGCTTAGGAAAATATTTGGGGCTAAGCGGGATGAAGTTACAGGAGAATGGAGAAAGTTACGCAACACAGAACTGCACGCATTGTATTCTTCACCTGACATAATTAGGAACTTGAAATCCAGACGTTTGAGATGGGCAGGGCATGTAGCACGTATGGGCGAATCCAGAAATGCATATAGAGTGTTAGTTGGGAGACCGGAGGGAAAAATACCTTTGGGGAGGCCGAGACGTAGATGGGAGGATAATATTAAAATGGATTTGAGGGAGGTGGGGTATGATGATAGAGACTGGATTAATCTTGCACAGGATAGGGACCGCTGGCGGGCTTATGTGAGGGCGGCAATGAACCTTCGGGTTCCTTAAAAGCCATTTGTAAGTAAGTAAGTAAGTAAGTAAGTAAGGGATGCTCTGAAAATCTTACACCAGTTTTAAGCTTCATATTCAATTTGAGCTTGAAATCAGGGATTTATCCTTCTCTTTGGAAAGAAGCATCCATTATTCATATTTTTAAGAGGAGTAATAAAAACATTGTAAGTAATTATAGACCTATTTCCATATTAAATTATTTCTCCAAAATTTAAAAAATAATTATTCATAAACACATTTCTCTTTATGTTAAAAACGAAATTAATTCTACGTAAAGATTATTTTTTGGTCCTACAGAATACATGTGTTATGGTAACAATATTAGAGGAAAAAAATTTGCACAGATTACTGTGCACTGTGGAATCCCGGCCACCAAGTCACTCAACTCAATGCGTTCCTTGTATAATGACAGTTGACTTAATATAAAATGTCAGCATACATGCCCAACTTGGAGTCAGGCCACAAAGGGAAAAACACTGGAGAAGAGGGTTTCGATCCGGTACTGTAGATTGAACTTCGGCGTAGCTCAATGGTGAGAGCGCTTGGTACGTAGAACCAAGGACCCGGGTTCGATCCCCGGCGCCAGAGCGAATTTTTCTTCTCTAATATTAATTAATATTAATTCTGCCCAACATGTTTTTACAAAATGTAAATCTATTGCTACAAATTTAGTATCATACCTTAATCTTACTATGCCTATAGTTGAAACTCGGGATCAAATTGTTTCCTCTTATTTGACTTTAGCAAAGCGTTTGATGTTGATACTCATAATATATTATTGAATAAATTAAATTGTTTTGGTCTTTCCGCTAACTACCTGAGCTGGTTTGAAAACTATTTAACAGATAGACAATCCTGTGTTCGACTAGGAAATAATAATAATAATAATAATAATAATAATAATAATAATAACAATAATAATAATAATTTATTTATTTATTTATTTATTTATTTATTTATTTATTCTGGCGAAGTTAAGGCCATCAGGCCTTCTCTTCCACTTAGCCAGAAACAAAAGAAGCTGATACAAATTCTCTCTCGGATCCATACATTAGTTTATGTGGAATTTCCCAAGGTTCTACTTGCAGCCTACATATAGTAAAATGTCCTCATAACGAGCGTCAGTAAAGCGAAATATTCAGAATTACAAAATTATTTTCTGTCTCCTGCTTTTTCCTTTAATCTTATAATTTAATATTAAAATATTTAATTGTATGGTACACTCCTTTAACGCTTGTATAATCACTGATTAACAATAACTCCTTTATTGTGTTAATATTAGAAAAATACCTGGCTGACTAGTTTCACAAAAACACACATCCTGAACACTCAACTGAATTTCAAAACATACACACTTTTCGACACAATCATGAATACACCCCATCACAGCAGGAAACGAGAAGATAGCGCTAGACCTTACTAGGCCTCAGACAATGAGGGACTGCACCTCGAAACTAGTCAGCCAAATATTTTTATAATATTAACACAGTAAAGAAGTTATTGTTAATCAGTGAAAATATTTTAATGTAACGAACTTTGTTTGTATGAAAAAAAAAATCAATAGGAGTTTTTAATGGAATAAAAATTTCGTTCCCTTACCAAAAAACTCTACTTTCTAAAGTTGGAATTTATAAAACAGTTATATTACCGGTTGTTCTGTATGGTTGTAAAACTTTGACACTCACTTTGAGAGAGGAAAATATGTTAAATGTGTTCGAGAATAAGGTGTTGAGGAAAACATTTGGAGCTAAGACGGTTGAAGTTTCAGGAGAATGGCGAACGTTACATAACGCAGAACTGCATACATTGTATTCTTCACCTGACATAATTAGGAACATTAAATCCAGACGTTTGAGATGGGCAGGGTATGTAGCACGTATGGGCGTATGGAGTGTTAGTTGGGAGGCCGGAGGGAAAAGGAGCTTTGGGGAGGCGAGACGTAGATGGAAGGATAATATTAAAATGGATTTGAGGAAGGTGGGATATGATGGTAGGACTGGATTAATCTTGCTTGGGATAGGAACCGATGTCGGGCTTATGTGAGGGCGACAATGAACCTTCGGGTTCTCTAAAGCCATTTGTAAGTAGGTAAGGATATTTTCCAGATCTACATACCAAATGAGCAGAAATTACGGCGTTAAGTAGAGGTAAATGAACGAGCATGCTTATTTCTTGAAAAAAGAAAAAAAGACAATGCATTTCGAGATAACGAAATTTCACTATAACGAAGTAATTTCAGAGGTGGCTAGGATTTCATTATATTAATATTTTACTGTATACGGTAGTATGACATAAATAAAATGTACTGATTAGAATAATCTGTTACAAGTAATCGTGCCAGTAACTCACATATCGAAATGTTTCCTCAGTTACCTTCATTGCCTGTTTCTTTCTTACACGTAATTACACCACTTTACCTGTGCGTCACTTGATTTACTGAAGTACGAAGTATGACAGTATAGGTTTAGTAATAAGGATCGTGGAAGAACAGGTAGCCCAGTTCCAGGAGACTTCGAAGTATTAGGCCATCAAAAATATTTTTGAATCTTGAAGAAGTCACTTCTTCTAGAGATAAATCCTACTAATATTCAAAAATAATAAGTACTGAAGACATCTTTAAGTTTAATATTATTCATCTTAAGAACTATATTACAGTTCTGAATATTTGTATTATTCCGGCGATTGATTTTCAACATTCAATCCTCGTTCAAATGTTTTAAAATATCAGAAGCCACAAGAAAGACAGTGATATGAATGTACTGATTACCCAAGGGAAAAAGATCGCCCTTGACGTAAAAAAAGGAAGCCGAAAGGCAGCAAACCTGCATCTTGCTTCACTCTGAGAGACGCTAGCAACTCACCCAGAGGAAAAATTAATTATTCAAAAGCCTCGAAAGAGATAGACCTGCCTGAACATGATTAATTCACACCTTTATCTTTCATGTTGTCAGAAAATTTGCTCCGTGTCATCCATATCCATTTCGTACTCGGGATTACAGCGTGCAAATGAAAAAAGAAAGGTTTCCATTTCCCAACACAGTCTTTGAGCCAATTACCGATGAAAATACTTAATTATTGGCTTATCAGATACTGACAGGCACACACCTCCGTCAAGATTGGTTAGTTTTTCAAATTTCCTGTGCGATAGCCAGTTACCTAAAATATAAAAATAGCATCAGCAGATGTAAGAAAATTTGTTTTTGGGACACCTACATGGAAACTGCTGTTTTTCATAACATATTATTGTTTACAAAGTTCTTCTTCGCTGTACGCGTACAGCAAAAACATTGTTATGATTCACTTTTCCATACGAATCCCGCAAAGCTGTCATAGTAGACTAATATAAATAGCTATGATAAAACATTATGAAAACTATCACGTCTCAATATCAGCACATCGCCAACTATGAACATAGAATTTGTAGTCAGTGCCTCCTAGTCTACTGAAAATGCTAATAGATAATCTTATTTAACTTTACTTACAAAAAGAATATACATACAATTTCATAGCCACAGCTTAACACACCATATAAGCAGACATACTGTACCTTTTGATTGAAAAACGTAAGCTTTAAGTGTTCCGATATTAATTCCACACTGTTATACAGTATCTCCTCCGGGGGGCAAAGACTAATTGGGATTTCCCGGTCTCTGATCGGGTCAAAAACCCTGATATATTATATTTAACCCTTGCTGTGAATTTCAGTGAAGTCTGGAAGGCCTAATTAGTCAAATCCACTCTCCTTATCTCCACGCTGGGCCCCCTCTGGGATCTTTTTAAAATGCGAAAGAGAGAGTGATTTTCGGAAAGCAACGGGAAGCTACCGCATTTATCTTTCCCAAGAAAAACTGCAAACATGGCATTATGACGGTAAAGGATTCCGGACGTAAACTATCCCCCCATTCGGATGTCCGGAAAGGGGATGCCGATGTTTGGGAAGGACACATTATGAAGCAACCCAACAGAGAGAAGAAAAGAAGATTGAGGATTGGAACATGGAATGTAAGGACTCGTCTCTTCTGCAAGCAGGTATGTTGAAAAACTTGAAGGGAGAAATGATAAAAAACAAAGTGGATGTGATGGAAATATCAGAAGTGAGGTGGGAAAATAGTGGTGAGTTGGTGAGTGATGAATTTAGGCTGTTTTATTCAAATGGTGAGTGCAAAGAAATCATGGTGTTGATGTATTACTGAGACCACGTGTGAAAGATAAATGTATATCGATGCGGTATGTAGATGACCGGATGATAATGGTAAGACTGTAAGGGAAGAAGATGGACTTAATGCTGGTGTAAGTTTATATGCCACATAGTGGATTAGCAGACGAGGAAGT
This sequence comes from Periplaneta americana, assembly GCF_040183065.1. Taxonomy (NCBI): domain Eukaryota; kingdom Metazoa; phylum Arthropoda; class Insecta; order Blattodea; family Blattidae; genus Periplaneta; species Periplaneta americana. The sequence goes on along the minus strand of NC_091132.1, from coordinate 63,486,160 downwards.
GGAAGAGAGCTATGTCAAGATAGAAGAGATGATTGAGAAGGAGAAGAAGGAAGCATGCGTAAACCTAATGGGCGACTGGAACGCAGTTGTAGGAGAAGGACAAGATTGAAGAACAGTTGGAAAATATGGATTGGAAAAAAGAAGTGATAGAGGATAACATTTGGTGAATTTCTGTAAAAGAAATGCAATGATTGTTGGAAATACATTATACCAACAACATACAATTGCTCTATTAATCATAATCATAACACCGGTGCGCTATAGATATCTCCCATGGTGCACCAAGGATAGCGCTCTACGGCAGTGTGCAAGTGTGATGTGTTCCTTCTAAAGGAGGCCAAAGGGTGAATGACGCACAAAAGTCAAACAACCACCACACGAAAAAGAAATCTAAGAACTCTGTGTAAATTTTAAATTTCATTTATGATGCATAGATGCAGACAAAGAACACTTGTAGCAACTGCTGTCAAATGGGATTGTTTTTATTGTATTACTACCCCTAGTTTTTATTTTTACAAGAGGTACGTGCCATCATACAGGCTGAACGATAGTCCTTGCGGGAAGCAGCCTGCTTGCAATGAGAATGGCAAGGTAAACAGGAGTAATAGAAGAGAGTGTTACGTGATAAGTGCCCATTTGCTGTAGGGATATAATTGGTATGATTGTAATTAGTATAATTATAATTTGTATGATTGTAATTAATGTTTAGAGTGACACTGTTAATACTGTAAGTCTAAAATGTATTCCATCCTTATAACTCGTGCAGACTTGACCTAGAGATTATAGGTTTGAGTCATGTATGTACTGGGGTTAATGACTAAAGAATTATTTGTCCAAAGTCCAACAGCAGGTCATTGCACCGGCCACGGCGTGGGTACGCCATCGAGTAGACGCGAATGACGCGGACTTCAAAGGTCACCGTAGCGACACTGACGCGAGCCTATAAAACGGCGCGGCGATCGTTGGAGGAATCTCACCCATTATTATTATTATTATTATTATTATTATTATTATTATTATTATTATTATTATTATTATTATTATTATTATAGCTCTGCAGTGAGCAGAAGTGATGGGGAGGGCGACGAGTGACCCACGTGGCAACGATTAATCATCATCCTCATTTCATCACTTGTGCTACGCCTTGTATTTCAAGATTGATTAATAAACTTAAGTATTGACAGCCCTTGGTTATTTAAAGGACATAAGTCTTTTACTAACCCACCTACAACGCACTCCAATAGAAGTTATTCCAACAAACGTCATCACAGTTACTTATTTTTTATTTTTCTTATTTTCCTTTTCCTCATTTTCTTTCTTTTACTTATAAAGTTTTTCGTCTCATATTTTTTCACGGATGAAGATGAATAAGAAAACATTAATTTATGTTCATGTTCATAATTACTCCTTCCTTAAATCATAATAGCAGACACGACTTTTTAATATAATTATTTAAAACATCCTTGTTCTCTGATACTGAAAGTCCTTATAATTGTGGTAAAATTTAAACTGTTTGCTATTCGTCTAGTAATTTCCCCTTCTTTTATGTCTCTGTTTTAGTTTCTGTTTTAGTTTTCCTTTTTTACTTTCTTCCTGCAATTATACATCCTTTATCTTTCATTCTTCCTTTTTCTGTGGCATTCTACTTCCCTTTCTGCGCAAGCGTTAGCCCACAATAATGCGGTAGTGTACTATATATACTAGTAAGTAATAACAGACTTGTTGCCATCTTACTGATGATAGTTAATACAATTATTATTGTTAGTCTGTCGCATAGATTGCTTCACTGGTGTAACAGTTGTTGATGAAGTCACATTGTAACAAGGCATGTGCCGGAGGAAAGGGTGGATAGCAAATTCCCAACAGCGCGTGTGGATGCGTTTATTCCGAGCCAGCGATACGCTTAAAAGCCTCACACTCGTATGGCTCCCCTCCCGGCCACGTGTGAAGAGCAGCGCAGCGGTGCGCGTATGGGCACCCGTGATGCTGCTTCTCCCAACTTCACATCACTAGCACTGTTTATGCCTAAAATGCAATACATATCAAATGTTGTTCTGTAAACTTATGCCCACAACTAAAACTGTTTCAGGCCTTAAAAATGTGTATGCCCGATTTTTAATCCAGAGGTATTTGAATACTATTTTTCTGACTTCTTTTTAATATGTTTCACTTCTGTTCCTGCATTATTGATAGTTTTTTTTTTTTGTATTCCAAAACCTTTTGGTTTTCCATACAGTTTTCCTAGTCCGAAATTTCCAGAGTCTTTTATTTCCCAAAATATTTACTTCCAAGCAAATTTTACAATGTTATTCATCCGTTCTTTTCTTGGGGCGGGACCAATTTTCCCAAACGCTATTTCTATCATATTTTCTCAAATTTGTTCATTGAATCTTTTTCTTCTTTTATTTTTACAATTTTTCTTCCCCAGCGTATAGGGAATTACAAGTATGGATACTTCGCGTCGGTACCTTTGATGTAACAGGACTGATTTCAATGACCTTCAAACCAGATTGAGCGTGAGATTCTGCTTTTTTTCCTAGAGTTGGCGCTGACATCACACCAGTTAGCAGTCGACACAACGGCATATAACAGACATACAATTAATACATCTAGGTACATTATGTACTCAACTAAAGTAAACTGGACCGATAAAATAATAAATCCGTCATTATCTGTAATGTCTAGACTCTAGAATTCCTTTATAATGAGAGTTGAGACGTTGGCCCCATCAACAATGCAATAATTTGATAGCCCTGAAAATGGTAAAATAAAACTCCAATGAGAAGTAAAACCATATGTCTATATTATGTTGTAGGCCTATACAAATATTAAACGAATTTGGTACATTATAATATATTATATTATTTTATAATATAATTTATTATACTGCCCTCCCAAGCCAAAAGGGCGTATCTCAAGGATTTTCTGAAAATCAGTTTTTAACATAATTGGAGAGTTCAGATGCTAATATATCTATTTCCTAAAGGAAATGGCCGTTTCTCAATGAATTGTGCCTTTAAAATGTGATTTAATGAAAGTCGTATCTCAAAATTAATATAAATTCCTAAGCGAATTTGGCGGAAGTTCATTTTTCTAAGCAAAAAGGCCGTTTCTCAGACATAAGTTCTTTTCGCTTAGTATTTCCTATTTGCCATTCTAGTCAAATTAGACGTAACTGCATTAGTAACAAATCCTTCGTGTTGTAATCCGTTCTCAGCAATGTAATCACCACTAACCGAATGCATATTTCCCATCGTCCTGAGCAGCAACGAAAACCCCTTGGATTCCCTGCTTAAAAAAAAAAAGAGTGCCATAATTCGCAATTTGGGTGGAATAATGAAAAACAGACTGACATTTTGGGAGAATCTTCCAGTAAATGATGACTAAATTTTTATTGTGTTAAGTATCAATTATTTGGTATAAACTAACTTTTCAGTGTTTTGTTATTTACCTCAGTAATTTACGTAGAAGTATTTAGTGAACTGTGAACCTTAGTAAATATAACCAAAAATTTTCAACTTCAATGTTGTATCTTTGTACCATTAATATATTAACAGAATGATTGGTAAATGAATTTCTGTCTCTTCACTAATTTTCTAGGTAATATTTGTCTTAGTTTGCAGTATTTTTTGCAATACTGCTATGCAGTATGTGTTGTAATTTAATAAAATAAAAAAATAATTAATAAAATAAACCAGAATTAATTTCACTTACTGTTTTTTTATGTACAATATCAGATACGCCTAATTTGCTAAGCATATCACTATTTTAAACAATTAATATTAATACTTAGCAAATTAGGCGTATCTCAAATTGTACATAAAAATGTAAGATAACTAGTCTAAAAATTATATTCTAGATATTTTGAATATATTTCAGTAATGAATATGCCAAAAATTCCAATAAATTAACTTTAAAAGTAGGCGCGCTTTGATCATTCACTAAATCCTCAATACTGAAAAATATTCAAGTTCTGAGATACGCCCTTTTGGCTTGGGAGGGCAGTATATATGAAACATAAAAAATTATTATTACAACTAGTCTGTTACTGAGAAATAAGGAAAAGCTGTTAACTTGAATTTATTTGAAGCAAAGCGTTACTGGATTATGCAATAAGATAGGCGATGTTTGGATCCTGTCTCAATTCTTTTATTCAATTATTATCTTAGCGTGTGCTCGATTACACTAACCTCTAGCGCTTGAAAGTGGAACTAAACTCCGGCGCACAGAGAAACAAAACAGGAAAATTCGCTCAGTTTCCATTCTATATAATCCCTATTCGCTGGTTTTCCCTTCACTGCTACCTTAGAGAGGGGTAACAATCCTCCCCGGGATGGAACAAACATGATTTCACTTGCCCGTACGGGTAAAACGCTCATACGGGAAGCCAATTGCGAGCCGTGCTTTTAACGAATCAGTTGTTCAGGTCGAAAATCTGACGAAAGACGCAAACATTGCCCATAATAGAGAGATGTTCACAGCCTTAATTTGATAGATCTAGAATTCTAGAGATAAGCAGGAAGAAGAAAATTAGACTATCTCGCAGGTCTTTACAGAACTTTCAGAATTGAAAACGGCCATAAATAAATGGAAGGACAAAAATGCATTAATTTTGCAAAAGACAATCACATTATAGGAAATACTATTAATCTTCAATGAGGATGCATCAGATGCATTCACGGATCCATCCATTCCACGATGTGACGTGGCAGCATTACAGAGCGAGGCGTAGCACAGTCCACTTTGTTCTCTAGTGAAGAGATCGTAAAACCGAAATATCGACACCCTGACGTCAGTAAGTTCATCCTTTGCGTTAGCTTGTTTTATACTCTATAGACAGAGAGTGACGAAGTACAGCCCAGAGTTCAGATCTCTGGTTCCCCTAGCTGCAGTAGAATTTTAACTCAGTCTATTGATCGATGCAGAACTTCTATAAAATACTTTCTCTGCTGTCTTGTAGTCATTTATCTCATATTCTTTTCTTGTTTTTTCCTTCTAATCTACACGTATGTTGTCATTCTGATTTTAACATTTTCAAACTCGTCATCTTCTTTGCTTCTTAACTTTTTCTTAACTAAGGTTCTTCATTCCATTACCTTCTTCCTTTATTAACGTTATGTAACGAGTTGCTTTGTAAGTTTTCATTCTTTTTCTGTCTGTCGGTCCGTTTGTACGTCTCTACATCTATTTGTGTGTGTCTGTCCGTCGGTCCTTCATATTCAACGAAAAAGCCAGAAACTAAACACACTAGAACAATACGAATATAGGCCTATAGACACACAAAAACACATCCAAATGAAATTCTCAACACCCAATTCAATTTCAGAACACACACACTCTTTGACTCCACATTAATCTTCACAAACACACCCCCACGGGAAACGCAAACAAAAGGCGCCAAGACCAGCACCAACCCTTTCTGAAGATGGTCAATAACAGGCTGAAATTAATTAACCAGGTACTATAATATTTAACACGCGAAAGGTAATTAATACTTATTCCGAAGTGATATAATGTTAAAAGTTGTGTAATCAAGATGTATAATCAAGATGTAGAATATTTAACTTATTAATTTACTTCCATAAAAATAATTTATTACGCCGTGTAGACAGTCACGTAAAATATTAGTTTTCCTACGCTACGTAATTACCAGGGAAAGGAAGTTCATGCCCTAAAAATGTGAAGAATATATATGTATTTATGCCGTAAAAAAATATATAAATATGCTACAAAATATGCATTATCAGTCTGAGATTATTTTAACAGAATAATAAGGAATAGGTAACTTACTTTTAGTCTATGGATTTTGAAGTGCTTGCCTCATTGATGAATGCCCCAATTATGCTGTTACAGTTCACAACTAAGCAGTGACGTATGTTTTCTATTGTCATTCTTCGCCTGTTCTCTCTCAGCATAGCTTTGTAGCGCGAAAAACTTCGTTCTACGTCACAAGAAGTAAGAGGGGCTTGCACAAAAGCCATGAGCTGTTCTGTAGAAAATGTTGTTGGTTTTTGGGGTGTTTTTTCTTCGAGAATATCTTGAATTTCTTTAAGTTGATAATAGCCAGGGTGTTTGGAAAGAATATTTGCTGTTTTCTCGTTCACTTTATCTCCTACGTTTCCTGGAACTGATGTTAACTGGATATTGTTCTATCGAAATCTGCTAAAGACTGCAGTAAAGGAATACCAATTGCTAACTTGAGAGGCTCCCTATGAGGGCGTCATCGTTACGTTCAAAATTCATAACATAAATTAGTCGTGTTTACGAGGTTACACACTTTTAAAAATGAGGGAAAGATAAATAAACATACATAATATGCAGTTTCCCTGCATAAATGTTAAAATATGATGCTTTTATAAATAAAGACAAAATATGCACTTTTATGCACAATGAAAGTAATATCATTGTATTCAGAAATTTGTGATTCATGTAGATACTCTTTCAGCATATTCACACAACGATAGAGAACAAATATGCAAATGCATGAACTTCCTTTCCCTAATAATTACGTGTAATTTTACTTAAAATATAGACCGTGTATTTTACGCCGCCAACCCTGTAGACAAGCATATATTGAAAATACGTTTCAAGTAATGAACGTAATTTTTCAAGGCATTCTAGCTCCTTCGTGAAGGGGTTGGAAATGCAGTTTCGTAATACATATAACATGCGCAAGAACAGCGATATAAGGATTCCGATAGAAATGAAATTGGATTCTTACTAATAACGAGATCAGTTTCCTTGGAGACCTCTGGGGTTCAGCAATATTACAACCTCGTAATCAGATAAAAAGAAACGGATTTAAAGATAAAAAATCACGCATGTCGACCAAGTCTCGTGGGAATGCGGAGGAGGGAACATTGGTACTGAACTCTACTTGAGAGAATGGAAGACAGACTCAAAGTGTTTTTCTATCGATTAACGGCAGCCATTTTTCCCATACGTCATTCTATAAAGTCACCACCGCAATCACCACCAACGTGATGATCACCATTATTAATTATTATCTTAAACGTAATTTCTACAGTGTTTATGTTGGAAAACAGAACAAATATCAGCAAGTCATTATCTATACATAAGATTTTTATCTTGTTCAAGAGGTATGTTACTAGGGAACTTGTATTTTAAAATTTCAGATTTTCATGCATTTACTGATTTTCAAGTAACTAGGATGTTTTTGCGTGTAATAAGATAACATTTTCAACACTCATTGTTCAGTCTAGGAGAAAACATAATTTAAAATTGTATATAGATTCACTTAGTAGTTTTGGAATAATTAATATGTGAATTATTCTAAATAATAATGCTTAATCAATTTGATAGATACACTTTTCAAAAAAATGTAACTAATTCTAGAGACTTGAATCTTTGGAGGTCAAGTAATAATGCTTTTGGCTATAATTTTCTACCTCTTCTAGAATGCTCACTCACTTTTTACATTATTTAAATCAATTTCATTATTTATAATTAATTTACTTAAAAACAATTAGTTCTGGAGGACTTATAATGAAACTATGAAACACGAGCGCTGCTCATTCGGTCTCAAATTTTGTTAATACTACTGTATCTTCTTTTTTATATTGATTGTATTATTTTATTTCTATTTCTCTTGTTTGTAATTATATTCTTTATTCTTTATATTTAAATTTAAATAAATAAAATCAATAAAAACAAAGAACTTACAGCAGTAAAATTTTTGGAAATATTCAACATGTTTTTCCTCCATTACTACATCTTGAAGAATAATGAAAATTGGTATGTGTAAAACACTGACCTTCTGCTATATGAAAAAAAAAAAATATTTTTACGATTTAAAAAAATTATATATATATATGTATATTTTAATTCATAATGGTGGTAGTTCACTATGCAGTGATGAAGCGTTTCCCTTATAACTCATAAACTTGTTAACGTTTTCATGTTCTCTCTCCTTATTTTATTTCTGAAACTCATGTTTACAATATCATGCTCTTTCAACTACATTCCTTAATGAACAATATTTTTTTTTATTTTGTGTTAGAAGAAAATACTGATATTTGACCATTTTTATAATGAATTTATTTTTTATCAGACAATCTATCAAAGGTTGAGAAGTGATCTTGCATCATATTATACATATAATGTGCATAAATGCATACAAAACATTTCATCACAGAATGTTGGATAGTTTTTGAGTTATATGGGAAACGCTTCATACCTCTACAGTGAACTGAATTTTGGAGAAAAAAAAATGTAAATAATTTTTTTAAACGTAAAAATATTTTTTTTTCATATAACAGAAGGACAGTGTTTTACACATACTAATTTTCATTATTGTACAAGATACAGTAATGGAGGGGAAAAAATATTGAATATTTCCAAAATGTTACTGTTGTAAGCTGTACCTAATCCCTTAAAACAGCAATTATGGTAGTAAATTATTTCTAATACAATAAAGTATTTCTCCAAATTTCAGATTGACAGCTACAATAGTTTTTGAGAAAACTGCACCTAAAGTAAATGGGTACAAAATGTAGTCTTGTGAAAAAAGTCGATAAAGTTCACATTTACTGTTACTGTAGTTTGCAATGCATTTCTGGATTGTACTTAATCACCTTTCCAAAATTGTTCCACTGCACATAATGTATATATCAATCTGTTCAGAATTGAATAAGGAATAATATTAAGTAAAAATCTAAAAATCGATATTTTGGTCAATTTTAACATACGGGTTCCTTTATTGTCTTTATCAAATAAACTGTGTTTTAGATGTTTTCACTGTATCCTAATATACAGACATCAAGCTCTTCGGAAGTGTAGGCTCCATCATTAGTGATGGCAATGAAAGCTGAAATCTGTCTTTAAGTTCCGTTACTTCTTTGTCTTCCTCAGTGATTAAGTTCATTATTTCCTGCATGTTCACAATATGCTTACATTTCTTACAATATGAAAATATGACGATGATGGTAATAATAATAATAATAATAATAATAATAATAATAATAATAATAATAATAATAATAATAATAATGGTTTTGTTAAATGGCGTTCCTATATAGATTTTGTTTTTACAACTATTCAATTAACTGAAAAAATAAAGAATTACAGCCTTCTAAAAATCCGTTCTTTCTAATCTTCATTAAATTTAGATTATGTCATGACTGAATAACAGGATAATTTTGCTACTCTATATTATATTAGGTTGATACAAAAGTTCGTAGCGTTTTTGCTCTGACAAAGGTTTTCATTTGAAATGAATAGAAAATATAAATTAATCGTGAAGTCAGCGTTTGATCACCGAGTGAAGTAAACTGGTTAACTGTGCTATGGGGTATAGATGATAGCATACACACACGGCACGTTCGATACCAGTATAGTCAGAGCAGAAGAAAATAGGAAAAGAGTACCATAGCTACATAATTAGGTGTTCATTATTATTAGTTTGATTGAAACTGTCTTTTGCCGATCTGTACATAAATTAAAGCATTCAACATCATAATCAAACCACCTCGTTTCAACTGACTCAATTACTTGTTACTAAAGTTTCACATGATTTGGTGAACGAAGGTCATGGCAATACACACATCGATTTATCACATTTTATGTATGCACCAATAATTTCTTGTGACCTTGAAATAAGTTTCCCAAAGTACGAACGTTGCTTATTTGAAAGGAGAAGATTTTCGTTTGAAAATTTTAACATGTAGTCTACGTAGTCATTCATTGTAGGTTTAATAGTTATGTAGAGGACTCCTCAATATCACAGCCGTAAAATACATCGCTTTTTGAGTTCGAACAGACGTTATAGTTTTTTATTCTTGTGAAAGTGTTCCAATGTTTTGTGTCTAACAAAAATTATAGTTTACTATACAGACCTGTTTATTTTTAAAAATAATAAATAGTCATGCATGTTGTTCTTATAATATAGACAATTAATCATTACTTCCTAAAACAATGTTTTGCAGATGACTATACGAATTTATACATGCCCAATATCAGTAGTTGTGTCCTTGCTGTATCGTTCGTTGTACAAAACGGCGGAGAGCATAAATTTGTAGTTCAATGTAACAAAACACTGGGCTCTATTAATCAGGAATATGTTCCCTCATCTTCAGAAATGGCCGAAAAAATAAATATATCACTTGAGCTCCGAGCTTACTATTTGAGACAGAACACGCCCGGTTACAATCACAACTAATCACGACGACCCAGTGGAGGACAGTAAGAAAAGGAGTCAGTCTCTGCAGAGGTAATACGCAAAAACTAAATGACAAAGCGATAGTTGTTTCACCGTTCTTGTGCGGTAGTGAATGTTGCAAGGGTCGTACTGAAAGTCGATTTCAACAATGTAACATAAACGATTATATAATCATAATCTACAGACTTTACACTAGGTAATGATAATATTGTTACATCATTAACTTCTATCATGTGACCACAGGCAATGTTTGCAAAATGGTCGACAACTATGGTTCGTCTCGACAGGGGTACTGTCATTAAATTCCTTGTTAAAGAAGAAAAATCTGCTGCTGAAATTCACCTCAGATTTCAGCGTGCATACGAGATGTGTGCATGGATGTCAGCAGTGTTAGGAGATGGATGAAACATTTGGAAGATGGGAACACGAGCATCCAAGATGAGCCTCGTAGCTATCGCCCTCGATCTGCCTCCACAGATCGCAACAAGGAAAGAGTTGATGAGTTTTGGGATGCATTTTGGTTGAATTTCTTGAATCTGGACAGACCATAAATACTGTCCGCTATATTCAGACAGTCTTGAAGCTCCGTCGTGCATTGCGCGAGATACGCCCTGGAAAGAAGATCATCCTGCAACACGATAATGCGTGGCCTTACACTGATCGTGTCACTGTGGAGAAAATCAGAATATTTGAGTGGGAAACTCTTCCGCAATCTCCCTACAGTCCCGACTTGGCACTCTCCGACTACAATCTTTTCGGTTCTGTAAAGGAGCAGCTGCGAGGCCAACGCTACGAGACGCTGGAGGACATCCGGAAAGCAGTGCGTCAGTGTTTTAGGGAAGATGAAACGGACTTCTACAGCAAGGGAATTTTCAAACTTACAGAACGGCGGGGAAAATGTTTCAAAGAAATGGAGACTATGTTGAAAAGTGACAGAAAGGTCTGTAGATTAAGATGGTGTACCTGGTTTGTCTAAAAAATATAAATTAAGATTTATAACAATGGGTTGCTCATGATTTTTATTATGACCCTCGTAAATAGGAATTCCAACAAAATAAGATATCTGCAATGAGAGTTTCTAGGCCAGCAGTCAGATAATATAGAAGACTGGACAAAAAAACTGTCTTATATCAGGGATACGCTGGCACGTAAAATAAGTCACCCAGTTTCGGGAATAAAATTACAGTTCTTTTGATTGCAATGTTTTCTTTTTTTGTTTCAGTCTATTAATGGAGAGTATGTGTCTATGATGAAGGAAGTAATTAATGAAAGGCATGTCTGTAGCTGCTATCGATTCCGAGATATTACTGAGAGAGTGCTCAGCACTGCTAATTTTATACTCAACTTTGTCGCCCTCATGCCCGCAGCTAAAGAAGGTGGAGTCTTTGGCCGTGGTCACACAAGTTACACTGGTTCATGGCCTAACATTAGCATTCGGTTGTGGTTCATAATCTTGTTAGTAAGCATTTGAAATTCTGTCATTTTTGTTTCATTATCCGGGGACGGGTGTCCATACTTGGTATGGGGAAATAAATATTCTACGTCAAATAAATTAATAAATACATTAGCATGAAGTTAAGCATATACAATCTATGGTATGTGAAAATGTAAAAGAATATCAACAAGCATACATGAATCATATCCGAATAATGCCTTATTTTCAAATTTCGAATGAAATAATGAATGAATACTGTATAAAAGGAAAAAAAAATGAAGAAACCAAAGAAATGGCGAGCCAAATTCAATCATTCCTGAGATCGGAACAAGTCAGTAGAACTAAACCTTGTTGATGGTGACTGATGATGATGGTAATAATAATAATAATAATAATAATAATAATAATAATAATAATAATAATAATAATAATAATAATAATAATAATAATAATAATATACTCTGTCATGAAAAAAAAGAGTAAGCATTCAATGAAAAGTAAATATACCATACAACAGTACACACAGTGCACGCTGTGGAGTAGCGGTTAGCACGCCTGATCGTGAAATGAGTAGGCCCGAGTTCAAATCCCTTTTGAGACAAGTTACCAAGTCGACTTTTTTCCGGGGTTTTCCCTCAACCGATTAAGAGCAAATGCTGAGTAACTTTCGGCGCTGGACCCCGGACTCATTTCGCCAGCAATATCATCTTCATATCATTCAGACTCTAGATAGCCATAACAGTTGATAAAGCGTCGTAAAATAGCCCATAAAACAGTACATATAATTTTATCGTTTCTGAATAATTGTAATTTTAGAACGATATTAACTGATTAGGAGTACGAAATGCCAAGCGAAGCTTCATATAATTATTAAATGGCTATAAGATATGTCATACTAATTATTTTATATGGCAAAATTTCTCGTGCGTGACATACGCCTATTCTTAGAAAACGTAAGCATTCTGTGAACTTAAGAACCGTGACAAGTTTATTTAAAAAGAGAGATTATGGAGTAACGCGATGTGATTTCTATTGTGAGCATACGACAAGCGCTGAATTCCGAGGCATGTTAATTACAGAATTAAGATATTCATTACCTTGAATTGTTAGAGACTGCGCTTTCAAAGTTTCAGTTCCGAGAAGTGTTGCGTAAATGACAGACGAATGTAATTAGAATAATGATGTAACATCTGCTGGGTAACATTATGTATTCTGTATGTCTGGGTATACTGTAGTCGTCTGAACCGTTCTGATTCAGATTAATTATTGTGGCTTTATTATTTTTATACATTGTCGATGTTCTCTCGTCTCAGTCTCATTTGTTGTTTTATTGTATTTCTTCTTTTTCTCTTTATAAGCTTGTTTTTGTTTCCATGGCAACAACCCTTCCATTCTCCTACTCGCATCTTTCCACCATTGTTTTGCTGATGTACGTATTGTACCTTCTCCACTTCATAGAATGCCTTCCTTTGTTCTTTGCCCTTTCAGTGGCCACTCTACAATTTTCATCTTATAGGCCTACTCGTACCTCTCCGCTAACAATTTTCATACACGTCCGAAACCCAACAGTATTATTTCGCCTTTATTTCCTTTAGAGAAAATCCTTTCTCCATTTTATTTCATCCTATGATGTTTCAAACTATTGTACATACATACATACATACATACATACATACATACATACATACATACATACATTCATTCATTCATTCATTCATTCATTCATTCATTCATGTATTATATTCCATAGATCTTACATGAGCAATGAAGCTTTAAGATGTGGAACAAGTCAAAATTTTACAATATTACAATTACAATTTTTACAAATTTTTACAATTTTTACAGTTTTACAATTTAGTAATTTTCTAAAATTTTTACAATTTTCTGCAATTTTTTACAATATTTTGGCGAGATGTGTGAGATGAGGTGAGGTCCGAGGATTCGCCACACATACATACATACATACATACATACATACATACATACATACATACATACATACATACATAGGCCTATATGAAGTCGGTTGCATGGCATTGCAAAAACCGTGGCATAATTTATTATATTAGATTCTTTTTCAGGAATTAATTTACAAAAGCCTCAGGACGTATTGTTTCTCATCTGTTTTCCTATTTTATTGAAATATAATTAGCAGTATTTTGTTTTTTTTTTTCCTGCTATTTATCAATTTATCAGATTTATGTCATGTCACGATTACTTTTCAATTTCTGTTTCAGAAATTAGGCTAAGAAGAATGAATGTTTCATGAACAGGCAATGGTCATTTCACTTCTGTCATAGAATCAAAAATATTAATCGGCTTTTATTATTATTATTATTATTTTTATTATTATTATTATTATTCGTTTCCTCTTCTTGCCTTTTAGCTTCTTCTTGCTCTTAATTTACTTTCTTTCTTTGTTTCTTTCCTACTATTCTTTAAACTCACTTTCTTCTTATGCTTTCGCTTTTTATTCTTTTGTTTTCTCTTTCTTGTTCCTTTTTTCCATTTCTTGATATTATTTTGGCTAACATACGTATTTATATACCTCCCTCCGGGAATAAGGGTCTAAGTACATAGGGAAACAATATATCGTATACCCTTATTCCGGGGGTGGGTATTCATTCGTATTTTATGCTCCAATGTTTTTTTGCCATCGTATTTTCATTTTATCCAGTTTTAAGTGCTGTTATGACGAAAGAAATATAACTTAAAAGTAGTGCTGTTGATCGATCAAAATATTTAATCGGTTAACTATTTGAATTTAATCAATTAATCGGTAGATCAATCGAGTTCTGGTCGATTTGGAAAACAAATGTTTTAATATACTGTAATACACAATTATTATTGTTAAACTTAACTTGTGTTCGGTGATAAGCATAAGTATTAAATATTGTATATCTATACATATTGTATTGTTATATTACAAAACAACTACTTTAATTATTTACTAGCATATTTATTATGAGGCTTATAATTTATTGTGTCAATTTCTCCAGGAATTTTTGAGACAAATATAAATAACAAAAAGTATGAAGACTCACCTAGTTGATACTGCTTCATCCATGATTTTAAACATGTGAGTGCATTCACATGCTCCGAATTAAGTGCCGCTCTACGTTTAGTAACAATGTTTCCTGCATCACTAAACACGAAAAAACTTTTTTTTTCTGTCAAGCACTTCTCCACGATTGTTCAATTTAAATCCAAACGTTTCACCGAGTTTACCTCTCAAATTATCACATGACATAATGGAGTTTACACTTTTCACAAACCGCAGAAAACTGATTTTTTCCTTTATCAAAATAAACACAACCTTCATGTACAAACTCAGTACAGAAACTGCAACTGCAAAAGTACATCGGTCGAAACAGAAGACCGACCTCTATTGTAATCGAATTACCAGATTTTAGAAAGAGAAGAAGGTAGTTACGCTCTCACTTGCACACATTGTAGATATGGCTATTTTATAAGGGATGAGGGGGACGAATCCCAGAAAAGTATGTATTTCATATACTAGGAAGATGAGCTGACAACAAGGTGGAAGTTTTCTTGGAAAACCATAAAACTTAAAAGAGTCGCATTGTTTCAACTTTCAATAGAGGTAGACTAGGTAACTGTCCTTATATCTCCATCTCTTTCTGAAGTTTTTGTGCGAAGATTTTTCCTACGCTACCTGGTTTGCAGTTAGAAAATAATAGTACTATTGTGCTTTTAAGTAAGCAATTTCCGAGAGAGGAATATTGTCGAAATTTTTAGTATGAGTTTATATTAACAAGATAATAATTAATATCATCTACAACCGATTAATTTTAATCGACTCGATTATTCGATTAAATATTTTTGATCGATTAATTTTAAAACAGAAATTGATCGATTAATCGATTAGTTTAATCAATTAAATGCCATAACCCTACTTGAAAGATCTTAAAATCGCAGGTCGTTAGATTCATATTTATTTTTCCTTCATTCTCGCAATTACAAGGTTAGAAGGTACGAAAGGAAATATAAATCACAATGCGTATGCAAAATTAAATGTACGAACATACACAAATTTTCAAGCTCTTCACCAAAATAAGTAAAGGTATCATTTACGAATCGATCTTCGTAATATGTTACTAAAAGCGTAGCAGTCATTAACAAATTTTAAAACACAGCAAGCATTATATTTTCTATGGCAATTGACGCAAAGCCCACTGTCTATCTCGCAGTATAAACCAGCAGTCAGCATTTCAGATGTTTGCTCCATGTGATGAGCAGTTGAAAGAGTTCACTATAGCAACAAGGTGAAGGACAAAAATGTCTTTTAAGACTGAAGGCGGAAAATTTTTCGGCGGCTTTTAAATGCGTTACAGAAGTGCAGAAGGATGACGTCGTTAAACTCGTGACTCAGAAGATGTAAATATTTTCAGTGCTGCAGAAAGCAGTTCTCTTTTCTTTAGCATAACAATAAAAAGTCGAACAGGTTTTGCAATGAATAGAGTAAATTTCCTTTCAGTTATAATATAATTGAGTAGCAACAGTACTTTAAATTAGGCAGTAGATTAGGCGCAGGGGCTTGTAAAATACACCTTAAAATTTCAGACCTAATAGAATCGACTTTGCCATCCATCATCGAATAATGTACACAGTTAACAAAGTTACCTCCCTTTCCACACGTTTTTAGCGGTATTTGGAATTCTTCAGAGATACTGAAACTGTTCTACTATATTTCTGATACGAGAACTAAGACCGGTGAAGTTCACGCACTATGTAGACATATGATAACGAAGCAGGAAATCTCAGCAAGGACATGACAGATAATTTTATTCGGAGTCCTCCTATTGACGAATAGATTTTTTTGTACGCCAACATTATACATACATACATACATACATACATACATACATACATACATACATACATGCACACATGCACACATACATACATACATACATACATACATACATACATACATACATACATACATACATACATACATACATACATACATACATACATACATTTGCTGATTGCTCTATTTCTGATCTTATCACTACTTCGCTGTGAATAGCTTCTCTAATTTCAGTCTTGGATTAAATGAAGAATAGTAATATGCGTTACAAGAGCGATATGTTGAAGTTCTCATGTTTGAGGAAAAGTTTCAAAAAGCTCAACTACGTTTCGCTTTTTCAATTTCCGAGATTTGAAATAAAACATACCGCTCGTGTATCGTACATTATTTTGTGCGAAGATCGTTTATTACCTACTTGAAAAGGAATTTCTAATTAGTTGCAATGAAATCTCCATCTTGGTTTCTGTTCAATGACGGCAAATTTGCAAAACAAAAATATCTATCTTCAACATTGTTGCTTTAAAATGTTTTCTGTGTTTACTATACTCCAGCAGGCCGTGATATACATCTGTCTTTTTCCCCCCCCCCCAGTCTATAGGCCTAAATGCGAACTTAAAACAAACGGTAAGGTTATATAATGATTTATTTTTCATTTTAACATTTTAACAATATTATTTGTATAACATATTGCAGTAATAACATCGGCAAGTTTAATTTTGCCGATCAAGGAGATGTTTAGAAATGGAAAATATCTTTGACATCTAATTCCTTAATGTTACTTGCATCACAAATGCAGTAACTTTAGTGGAGTTGTAGAGTTTACTTAATTTTTGAAAGTATTTAAAAACAATAATTAATAGTGCAATTTAGGTGAAATTGCAGTGGTAAGTTTCCAATTTATAATTATTACTATATTGAACGTCTCTAAAAATAATATGTTAAAAGCCTAAAGCAGTAAAATTAATATGTCACTTAAGCAGTAAGAAGAGGGAAATTGTTATGTGTGTTAGGTTGGGAATACTGAATGTGGAATTTTAGACTTTCCGCGGATTGGTTTTGTGCGGAAACAAGCACAATCTCGCACAAAGTACTTTTACTCCGTACCTATAATAGTTATACTCCTTGATATGCTTTGATCTCTCTCTGAAACTAAATGTACAACCGATGACACTGCTGTGACGTAACGTTGTAAGTCTCCACCTAAAAAAACGCAAAAATATCATGCCTGAAACGGGCAAAAGTCATGCTGTAGTAGGATTTGAAGCTCTGTACTCCATTCCTAACTAAATGATTACTCACCCTGTAGTTTCAAGTTCATCAGAAAGTTAAAAACAAGAGCTATGAAAAATCTAAGTGCTCCATTTACTGTGAATGGGTTTGAGGAGCCCGGATGGCTCCGAACAGACGCAGCGCATGTCTTGTCAGCTGCCTTGACAGTTCGTTTACGTTCCCAGTAAAGAAAGTCTTAAAGTTTGGAGTGTAAAGTATAATGTCTGGATGTAGGACAGCGGGAAGCAACGGCGGCCGGCGTGATCGATGGCTTGGTTATTTGTTAAATCAGGAATAAAATATAAATGCAGCACAGCGAGATTGCGCGCCGCCAGATGGTTCCTGTATCCCTCCGGACCCACTTAACCTCCCGGTTCAAGAGCACCTACTGCCCTTAAACTAAAACTGATGTGATTTTAAACTACGCAGTTTCTGCGCTGCAATAATAAAAAAAATGTAATAAATTTAAGCTTTTCGTTTTTTACCATTACTCACATCTACGATTGTAGAATTGCACATTTCCCCCGTATTCTTACGTTTTTAACTCCTTAAAATATATCTACCATAATTTGAGAGTTATCTACGTTTTTTCCAGTAACAATTATTTTCTATCTGTTAAGCCTATATGCAGAGAAAATTAATACCAGTACCCTTTAATTTTTCAAAATAGTGAATGTCAATGGAAACAAAATAACTACAGCAATGAATGTCAAATTTGTTTAATGAAAGTGGGCTATAGAAAACTTGAATTTTACAGCCAAATGCACAATAGAAAACAGAGGAGGACTTCGTACTAGGTTTATGACAATATTTTCAAACTTTTGGGTCAGAACTTTGACAAGCAGTTCAGTGGAATTGAGTTTGGACAAAAAATATCCAATATTGTGACATTGAGGTTGCTGTAGATTTCTGGCTTGCAGAATTACGTTAACTCTCATGAATGTATAAAGAATTTTGTGAATCAAAAGAACAATTTATTGTATGGTTACATGCAGAATGAAATCAGTATTGTTGGAAAGACCTTTACATTTTTCTGAATTACATGTAATAAAAGTTTCAAATAGACCTGTTGTAAAGATAATTAAGGCCCGGGGGTTTAGCCACAAGAACATTACAGCAAGTTATTGATGACGGGGTTATACGCTACCTGTATCTCGTAAACATGAGGGAGGGGGGGTTGAATCGCTTTCAGTCGCTCACGTAATACGTAAGTACTACCAAGGTCAAGGGCAAACCTAGTGAAATGACGTACACAGAGTCATAGAATAAATTTCATATTTAATCGTAAATTATACAAACCAAATATCTTTTCCAGTAATATAAACATAAATATACACAACATATGCATTAATATTAACAATGTGAACAGTAAATGAAAAGGTAGGCCTAATAAATTGATAGTGACCATATTATACATTATATGCATATGCTTTATTACAATGAATTATAATACACATTTTGAAGTTTTCAAATGAAAAAAGATCTTCTATTCTTCTTCAAACATGATCTGTATTGGAAAAAGAAAAACTTTTTTTCTACGTTGCATGACGTGATGGGGGCAAATTTAAGCTAAGAGGTGAAGCGGTCGGCCTGTCGTCATCGTCGTTGCCCACGACGCCTTTCCTTGCCCTCGGCTGCCAGCTCCGTCGTATGGAAAGTATCTCAAGGAGGCACGTCGATGTCAATAATTAACTATGTACACTGATTAATTTGGGCGCCAGCCTCCTCGAGATTACTCCGGTAGAGGATGAGGTCCCAGGTCAGCTGCAAAAACGGTCGGGACATGGGGTTTGGAAGACGTGCTCGTAGATTGAAATGACGTAGGCGCACACCAGAAGTTGTTGGTAAGAACTATGAGAACGTTTATTATTATTATTATTATTATTATTATTATTATTATTATTATTATTATTATTATTATTATTATTAAGTGTTCGTTTCAGATTAGCAGAAATGCGCGTCCAAGTGTATAATTTACTGCTCTCACTTCCTACAGGTTGGTAGACTAATTTCTGAGTTCACGTAATTATATATTTTGTATTATAAAACACCAGTAATATAACGGAGAGTTGATAACGTGATGACCATTTATTCGTAATGTAATAATAATGGTGAGAAAAGAATTCAGACTTATAATAATGATACAACACACGACTTCTTACTAAACCCACTAAAAAATTCTAAGTACGTAAATTGTTATCCTTCCGAGTTAGATTCGCCGAGAATATGTGGAGTGCGACCTCTCCGTACGCGTTGTATATGCCTTCTGTGTGTCTGCCAAATCTATCCTCTACTTTCAACCACCAAACTTACAATTTCGCCCTCCTATCTATATATCACGTGTCTCTATTAAGAATCCTGATTGGCCATGATTACACTTACGTCACTTAAGACGCGTTCTTCAAAAATTGTTCGTTAACTAGAACATCCCCTTACTTCCGGCGTCCTGACAATTCTCTGACATATACCAGATCATCTCTTTTGGAACCTGGCTTGGCGTCATCTTACTGACCACCCGCAGACAAAGTCCATACATTCCCTCATCAGTCAACTCCACGCCTGGACACATGTTTCCTGTCCGCGTAGCGTCGCTTCAGCCTTCCTGTCCACCTGTTACTTCCGTCTCACATTCTGAAACTTACTTACACGTCCGCGCTTCCTATCCATATAAGAATATTAACACGAAATACTAATCTAATGAAAATCTCCTTATCCTATACGAGGAACCGTCTCAGAGGAGGTATTAGTGTTTCCTTTATGTGGGTTAACGTTTTGGTTTCCTCTAGAACCTTCTTGTTAATCTCGAATGATATAAAGAGTAGAAAATCCTACATGTTTCTGGATGAAAGGTAAGCTATTGTGTGTGTCTGAATTGAAGTTAGACGTGGAAGGCATATTTTCTTCCCTCTCTCTGTTTATGTAATGCAACATGTTTTTATGCATCTTAGTTGCGCTATATTGTTCCATATAAAATTTATGATAGCTACCTCTTATTTTTGTTCCACACAACTTACAAACAATATTCCGACCATCAGAGGAAAAATACTCGCTGCCATAATCTGCCACAACTGTATCTGTTGTACCTGTTTTCGGACGTCCTCGCTTATGTATGATTTGATTTCACTCACAGCGTATTCCCTGCCTGCTTACCGTACCCAATGCCGCGTGACCTACAACAGACAGCGC
The DNA here is from genome assembly GCF_040183065.1 of Periplaneta americana. Classification (NCBI taxonomy): domain Eukaryota; kingdom Metazoa; phylum Arthropoda; class Insecta; order Blattodea; family Blattidae; genus Periplaneta; species Periplaneta americana. The sequence continues at coordinate 63,465,259 of NC_091132.1, read as the reverse complement.
AAGTTGTGTACTAACTCAGACAGCGTTCTATATCTTGTGCACCACTAACATGACGAATTCTTGGCTAAACTCCCAGGCCTTAGTAATTAGTTTTCTATTCAGGATACCAGGGTCGAAAGTTAGAATTTATAAAACAGTTATATTAACACCGGTTGTTCTGTATTGTTGTGAAACTTGAGAGAGGAACAGAGGTTATGGGTGTTCGAGAATAAGGTGATTAGGAAATATTTGGGGCTAAGAGGAATAGATTTATAGGAGAATGCTGTTGCAATGATACGTACAGTAAACATTAGACACTAACAAACAATAAAAATATGTAATAGATTCCAATCGGCTGTTACGGAGAGAGCATGTTATTGGTAATTCGAAAATCCACAAATGATTAATGTAAAATATCATTACCTATAAGCAATTGAAACGTAATTTCCTCATCCGGCGAATTTTTCTTTAATTGGTTATTTTACGACTTTTATTTATTTATTTTGATGTACCGAAGTACATATGATATTTCCATGCAGATATTCTGCTTTCTCAGATGATGAGAGAGAGATGGAACGGAGAAAAATTCTCTCCGGCGCCGGGATTTGAACCCGGGTTTTCAGCTCTCCGTGCTGATGCTTTAACCACTAAGCCACGCCGGATACAATCCCGACACCGTTGAGAATCGTCTCAGATTAAGCTCCATCTCTTGGGTTCCCTCTAGTGGCCGCCCTCTGCACTACGTCATAGATGTCTATGCACGCAGGACCGAAGTCCATACATGTGTAGAGGTGCACTCAGATGAGTGACTGGTTGGCCGGGGTCCGACGGTATGGGCGCCGTCTTTAAATCACAAAGTGATTTATTACGCATATCATATTTATTTTGATGTACCGAAGTACATATGATATTTCCATGCAGATATTCTGCTTTCTCAGATGATGAGAGAGAGATGGAACGGAGAAAAATTCTCTCCGGCGCCGGGATTTGAACCCGGATTAATCTGAGACGATTCTCAACGGTGTCGGGATTGTATCCGGCGTGGCTTAGTGGTTAAAGCATCAGCACGGAGAGCTGAAAACCCGGGTTCAAATCCCGGCGCCGGAGAGAATTTTTCTCCGTTCCATCTCTCTCTCATCATCTGAGAAAGCAGAATATCTGCATGGAAATATCATATGTACTTCGGTACATCAAAATAAATATGATATGCGTAATAAATCACTTTGTGATTTAAAGACGGCGCCCATACCGTCGGACCCCGGCCAACCAGTCACTCATCTGAGTGCACCTCTACACATGTATGGACTTCGGTCCTGCGTGCATAGACATCTATGACGTAGTGCAGAGGGCGGCCACTAGAGGGAACCCAAGAGATGGAGCTTAATCTGAGACTATTCTCAACGGTGTCGGGATTGTATCCGGCGTGGCTTAGTGGTTAAAGCATCAGCACGGAGAGCTGAAAACCCGGGTTCAAATCCCGGCGCCGGAGAGAATTTTTCTCCGTTCCATCTCTCTCTCATTATTTTACGACTGTTTTTCATGGCGTGTGAATGAGATGAAGGTGATAATGCCAGCGAAATGAACCCAGGGTCCAGCGCCTAAAGTTACACAGTATTTTCTCTTAATAGGTGAAGGGAAAACCCCGGGAAAAACCACAACCAGGTAACTTGTCCCAACCAGGATTTTAACAAGGGCCCGCTCGTTTCACGGTCAGATATACTAACCATTACTCCACAGCTGAGAACTATGCGAATTTCGGAACATAAATTATATATTTGTATATTATTTATTTCCTATTCATTCATTCATAGTGTTCTGCCCAAGTGTAGGTCTTTCACTGCAAATCCAGCATTCTCCAGTTTTTCCTATTTTCTGCCTTCCTCTTTGTCTCCTCATATAATCTACATATCTTAATTTCGTCTATCATCTGATATCTTTTTCTGCCCCGAACTCTTCTCCCGTTCACCATTCCTTCTAGTGCATTCTTCAGTAGGCAGTTTCTTCTCAACCAGTGACCCAACCAATTCCTTTTTCTCTTTCTGCTCAGTTTCAGCATCATTCTTTCTTCACCCACTCTTTCCAACACAATTTCATTTCTTATTCTGTTTGTCCACTTCACACGCTCCATTCTTTTCCATATCCACATTTCAAATGCGTCTATTCGTTTCTGTTTATTTCGTCGTAATGTCCATTTACTTTACTAGTCTCTTCCTTAGTTCTTTCTCCAGAGGTCCGCAGAAAATGCTCATTTTTCTATTAAAAGCTTCCTTTGCGATTGCTATCCTCCTTTTGACTTCCTGGCTGCTTATAGTACACCCCAAGTATTTGAGCTATCCACTAGCTCTACTGCCTCATTTAGAATTCGCAAGTTTACCTTCTCTACTTTTCTTCCTAGTTATATAGGCCTAATTGCTTATCTTCTTTATAAAAAATATTGAAAATATTTACGTAAGAAATTTCTGAGTTTCTACTCAATTATTTACATCGTATTGGTAAGTCGTACAATAGGAGAAAGTTAAACGAAACGAATTATTTAATTGATTAATTATAAAACGCTCTAGGCCTATATGTAGCTATTAAAATACAAAATGAAATAAATATATATATATGTATATATATATATATATATATATATATATATATATATATATATAGTTAAAAGTCGGACCTCGATATTGATGAAGTTGATGAAAGTGGTAATAATCATGGTGATCTGCATTTATATTTGTTTGGTGCGCGATAAAAAGGGCATAAGTCATAAATTGCAAGTTTTCAGGAGAGCCAAAGCAAAGTTTGAAATGAGGACAAATAGAATTATGATAGGCTGGAAACCTCACTCTCAACATCATTATGGAAAAGGATAGACATATATCCTTTATGTCATCTCAAGAACTACATTTTTTGTATTCACATGGAATTCATAACTCAAAACAACCAATTTCTGACTTACGCCGTTTTTACCGCGCATTGTAGATTTCCACACTCGGTAGTCTTAGTGCATCTAAAGTATAATACGATTATTTAGTTCTGACAGTCGCCGGAGATGTGCGCCTGGGTCAGGCGAATCCATATAGTTACGCCAAGGGGTGTTTGGGTTAGTCACTCACTTGCCTTCGGAGCGATCTGATGTCATTTGTGCGGTAGAGCGGTGTGTTTCCAGTACAGTTAAGCTGTAATGCATGCCTTTGCCGACCGCTCGCCCTTATCTCTACTCCGGAACTCTCCCCACTACTCCTATTACTTACCCTTTTTCGCGTCGCTGAGCTGTCAGGACTAAATAATCGGTCTGTACAGCTTGATTCAGGGATTTTGGGCCCTGCAAATGTAAGTAGATAGACTAAGAGCGAGTTACTCATCACTACTGGCGCGCTGTCTCACATAGGTCAGGCCGCGCAGTCATATAACACCTAACACTTCCTTCTTATCATGACGCGGTACACTTCGTCTCGAAACACAATATTCTTCCACACGTCCCGTTACTAACCACACGTCTGTAGACTAAACAATGTCATGATGACTTATATTTTCTTGACATGCGTGTCCCTCAGCTTCAAGCATAGATATTATTTTCATTCTTCCTCTTTTCTCTTCCCCTTCTGTGGACATTTGTGATTAAATATCTTTCTTATGACGCAGCACACAGCTCGCTCACTAGCCAAACAACCAAGGACAGGGGCCAATAACGCTGAATCGAGCTGTACATAATATGAAATCTATCTGAAAAGAAAACATCATTAGAAAGAGGCGCATTCTAGTTGAGATGGAAACATTATGTGACTTCCGACAAATAGGCTACGAGTACCGTAATTAGTTTCATTCGAAATGTGATCAAATGTTTATGATATCCCACGCACTTAGAAAGGATGCTGAGTTAATTGCTGAGTCTTGTATCTTCCAAGTCTGTGTATTTGTATTCTGATGCCCCTGCATTTAGATTCAAGACGTCATTCCATTACGTATAAATAAATCAGACGAGCCATCGAGTCTACACTACTCTTAATCTACACAAATACTTTCAATGCTACAGAATTAACAATTCAAGTTTATAGCACTCCAACTTAAAAATAAACACTGGATAATTCTGACCTTGTGTGGTAGAAGAGGTCACTACTTTTATATTTAACGCAACCGGATGTTTCGCTTTCAAGACAGTCCATCTCCCACGAAGAAAAATTTCGCATTATTTTTCAAGTGTGGTGATTTGCTTAGCGTTAAGAAAATCTATTACACTGCTTAAATTTCATTAGGCCTCTCTTAATTATGCGCTTACATAAACATAGTAAAGTACAGGCTTTTACCTCCGAATATAATAATAATGACAATAATAATAATAATAATAATATTATTATTATTATTATTATTATTATTATTATTGTTATTTATTAATTATTTAACTTATTTATTTATTTATTTATTTTTTATTCATTTATTCATTTATGTATTTATTTATTTGTTTGCTTATTTATTTATTCATCTACTTATTTATTCATTTCTTTATTCATTCATTTATTCATTCATTCATTTATTTATTTATTTTGCTGTACAACAGCCAGGGGCCAGTAACAGTTCAGCACATGACAGTTTCATAACAAGAACATTAATAATGATAGAAATTACAAAAAAAAAAAAATTGTATACAAATAATAAAATTATTAAAATAATGACAACTAAAAATAATTATAATTGAAAATGAAAGAATGGAATCATATAAATGAATATAATACAGGGACATCATTTTATTTTTACTAACATTTCTAATATTAACCTGGCTATACTTTGTTGAGAACCGAAAACACAGTTTGCTACCCCTTCCACGACTGGAGTTCGATGATACTGGCGTAATATACAAACAAAGCACTTTACTAGGTATAGGAGGGAAGAAAAGTAGTTCATCCATTTACGTAAACTAGGAAATATCACGCTTTTGAGTTTGATAATTTCCATTAGGTTTTTGTTTAATCAAAATAGAGTACAGTATTAACAATAAGTATTTTTACTCACGAACTGAGCTGACCATGTGGACATATTTATTATGCAATGTATAGTAATTTTCTATCATATTGGTTGAGTGGAAGAGAAGGCCGAATGGCCTTAACTCTGCCAGTTAAAATAAACCATTATTATTATTATTATTATTATTATTATTATTATTATTATTATTATTATTATTATTATTATTATTATTATACAATCTACAGCACATTAGCGTACACTAGAGAAAATGAAGTTAAATTTACAAATAATCATAATATGGATATTTAAACACATTTTTTTTTTAAATGGTGGCCGTTCATTTCAATACAGGCTTCAGTTCTTTTGTGCATATTATCGCACTATAGACTATTGTACCTAATTCCAATTACCAGTTTCGTCCTTCGTACCAGTAACTCATGTTGAAATAATTCTGTACCTACTCTATAAAAGAGTACCTTACGTATTGTAAATTCAATCTTCACTTCTGTCCGATCCGAAAAGATAAAATTACTCAGACATTCAATCTACTGTCCGTCCAAGTGGTCATGTCGCAGGGTCGTAGAAATGGGGGGGGGGAAATCACGTGACAGTTAATTACTTAACTAGGCCCTTTTATTTAAGTTATTTTAAGCAGTTTTATGGGTATAATATTACGTAGACGTCGAATTTATAACAAAAATTGATGTTCTTAGAAAAGAGTTAAGACAGCCCAGCCACTAGCCTTTACAAAGAGGCGAATAGAAGCAGGTGGGGGAAACCGGGATGCGACGTAGGCAAATGGATGACAGTACCTATGCGAAAATGATTCAATATTGAAAGCCCTTTCGTCACTGGAAAACGTGAACATATTTTTGGAACGTACTGTTTACTATGACCGTATGGCTACTATGACTGTATATGCGGTCTTGGATCTGTGTGGAGGACGGTTGAACTTCATTAGTAGAAGGGGTGGGAGCGAAGTACATCCAAAAACTCAGGTACAATAAAAATTGAAGTAAAAATAAAATGATGTCCCTGTACAAATGATATAAAAGGTAACGAGAATAATATTATAATGCATATGTAAACAAAAGACATAAATTAATAACTGATATAAAACTCCAAAAAGTATATATTAGGCCTACGCATTAAATGGATCCAAGTTCAGTCTATGCAAATTAGCATATTTTATACATCTGCAGATCGGGGAGAGAGATTTAGAATTTCTATTGTAAAAAAAAAAAATATGAAATCTTAAACCCTTAGCAGGAATACGAAGACTGACATCGCTTATGAAGAATTCACGGTCAATATCACCCTTAAATCACTTTACAAAAGAAAATAATCAAGATCTTGACGTCTGGCAAATAAACTACAGCAACTAAAATATTTGCAGTTAAACTCATATTTATAATCATCAGAATTAAGTAAAAATCTATAAGAACACAATAATAATAATAATAATAATAATAATAATAACAACAACAACAACAACAATAATAATATTTTTATCAATACTTACTTTACTATGGCTTTTAAGGAACCCGGAGGTTCATTGCCTCCCTCACATAAGACCGCCATCGGTCCTTATCTGAGCAATCATATCCCACCTCCATTAAATCCATTTTAATATTATCCTCCCATCTATGTCTCGGCCTCCCAAAAGGTCTTTTTCCCTCCGGCCAACTAACTAACACACTATATGCATTTCTGGATTCGCTCATACGTGCTACGTGCCCTTTCCATCTCTAACGTCTGGATTTAATGTTCCTAATTATGTCAGGTGAAGAATATAATGCGTGCAGTTCTGCGTTGTGTAACTTTCTCCATCAGTATTGATATAAACTTAAAATGTATACAAAAGATACATTACAATCAAATATGAATTATTAATTCCTTCATAGTTTTTTGCCCATTACAAACCCAGCAAAGTACTTTACCTTGCTTTGGATAAAAGGAAAATTCGCGCACTTTATAAACTCTTTATGTAACAGTTGTAAGACTTCCGCGTTTCCTTGAGAATTTTCATAAGAAAGAGCTCTAAGAACTTGTTTTTGTTACTGTAAAAATAAGTGATCATAGATTTGAATATAATGTTTTGGCTGATGTGCATAAAGCTTATACAAAAATAATATATTTTCTGTATTATAATTAACACATAAATACAAAGTGATCCGTAAGTAATGTCATTAATGTCAAGGGATTATTCTTTGAGATATTTGAAACAAAAACGTTAGATAGAATTTAGCTCGTTTTTGCTTCCTTTCGAGTTACAAATTATTTTATAAGAAACATTCCCAATATGCTCAATCAATTTAAGAAAGCAGTGTATTATGACAATAAGTGATTGAAAAATTTTAGTTTTGTCATTTAAATGTGCAGAAATTTTATCTGAACAAATGTAACTTTTCGTTCTGAAAAAGAATTTTAAGATGTTACATTTGTTCGTATCACACTTCTCTTCCCATCTGGTTTGTGATTGAGGAGCTGAAATGGAAGACGATGTGGTTTCATTCTTCCTACATGTTGTTTCCGTCTATTTCTTTATTGTTGTACATGTTTTTCAAACCATTAATTTAGTTTCAATTCACTTCTGATTTCATTGCTGTATTTGTAATCCATTAAAGTGTAGCCTGCTGTTGATCGAATGATTCTCATTTCAGCAGCTTCTAATTTTTTCTCTCCTTTGATTAGCGCTGTCTTAGAACCGTATGTTAATATCGGGATTGGCATTGTTTAAAAAAAAAGTGATTGCGTGTTTTGTACTTTGCCACAGAGAGATATCTTTATTGTACGAGTAATCTTTTGGAATCTGAATAATTTATTCTAAACATCTGTAAGATTTCAAATATGGAATACAACAACCTAAATAGCAAAATTAATAAACTTGTTCCAATATTTTATCTTATTTTATTATTTTTGCGTTTAGTGTCTATCACCTCTAAATCTTATTACTTTGAATAATAATAATAATAATAATAATAATAATAATAATAATAATAATAATAATAATAATGAATATGTGAAAACAAATTGAATTCAATCAGCTGAATGTATTCGTTAAAACTGAAGTTATTTTCGTCTTCTGTAAATGTAATCAATTCTCTTTGCTTTGTGACAACTTTAAATAAAAAAGAATTTTATGGCTTTGCCACTTAAAAGTCCTTTGAGAAAGATCAAAGAAATACATCATAACATTTCCATAACATCGGTCTGCAAAGAATTCTAACAGTCAGACGTTCGTTAAATGAGTGTGTGTAAACAAGCGGAGCTGCCATTAAGATTTTTCTCTGCTACGAAGTTTTTCTTTCCTTGCAGCTACTGTACATAGGCTGGTATGTTATGAAGTGGTTTTCTTATCCCTTTTAGTACTTCCACCGTGAGAAATATTGTATAAAATGTGTTTTACCTCCATCTACATATACTTTATTGTGTCTCTACTATTAATTTTCAATTGAGTCGACTATTTATTACGTTTTCTTCATTTATTTATTTTGTTGATAATGTTCTATATTTCCAATATTTATGAATAATATTCAAATGTATAATATTTATTTAAATGTCATGTTCTTGGACGGAAAGGCCTAATCTTTTGTCACAGTATAACTTTAATCTGTGGCGCGGTGTAGTATCGCAGTTAAGATGTTGTTCCGCAAGCCAAAAGGTCGAGTTTCGATTACCGATGAAAGCATGGATTTTCTCCATTGATCTAATCCTTCTGACAGCACTATGGACCTAGGGTTCACTCAGCCTCTCAACAGATATGAGTACCAGGGATTTTTCCTTGAAATTAAAGGCAGTAGCAGTTCAGTTTTAATTCGTGACACTGTTGTACACATTAGAACAGCGAATCTTCATTTATTATAAGCGTATTACGATGAAATCCTGCAAATAGTGTCGTGCTATATTTTCAGCAGTTGATAGTTTCAGCACTCATTATAAGGTATGCAAATAAAGTACGTCTGTAATGTGCCGTAATGTAGAGCCAATAGGTCGCGAGATTCTATTGCCGAAATTTGACGTGTTGAATCACCGCTGAGTGGGCTGGTACTTGCTCATGTCATTTTACGAACGGCATCGTACTAAACAAAACCTGTTTGAAAGCGTACACCCGTTAGTATTATCCTACATATTTAAAGTCTGAGCTTTCGTACATTCATATTTTACAGTTCAATTTTTTGACATTCAAATTATTTTAAGTTGAACACGCATGTCATCATTCGCACATCATTATATATATATATTCAACTCTGGATATAGTGAACTCGGTTATAGTGAACATTCGGCTATAGTGAACCTAAATCGTTAGTCCCGACCCGCATACATTAAAATGTACATTAATATTTATATTTATAGTGAACCCTCGCTTCGGTTATAGTGAACCTTAAAAGTTGAAGTTACAAGAGTCGTATACTGACAAATTCTTATTTGAAGTCAGACCTTCTTGTATAAAATTGAAAGAATGTGTTGAGAACAACATTCTAAGTTTCTTACTCCTTTAGACACAGGAGAAAGATAGGATTAGTGATTCCTAGACAATGAGCTGTACTGTAAATTCAGGCAACACGTGACGACCTTACCTCACTCCACCGCCGAAGGGTTGCCATTCTGTTCTCAGGCACACTACTCTACTTCTGTTTATAATCCTCTACCGTCAAAGGGTTGACTGTTGTTCTCAGAAATATTTCCATTATGACGGATAACATCGAAACAACGGAAAATGAAATTGCCTTCTTTTATTAAAAGGGGACGAACATTATGTCCAGAGCATAAATGAAGGTAAGATTTCGATGGCTTTCAAACTCCATCAATCCCCTTCCAGTTTCCATTAAGTGACCCGGGAAATTTCAAGGCTGTGTATGCAGTCACACCATAACAGCTTTTGTCATTTCTACCTGATCAGTCTGTTTCTAGTGTTCCAACAGTGAATGTACTGTATAAAAATGTTGAAGCGTAAAGTGTTTTCTTCGGAAGATAAGGCGTATATTCTAGGTGATGTTGAACGTGGTCTTTCGCAAGCGGACGTAGGTCGACAGCATAGTATAAGTAAATCAACTACGAGTAACTGTATACAGTATAATCCATTCCACAAAATTGACATATTTTAATTACTATATAGTATTTTATTTTCTCGTTCACAATTTCATTCATTCCTGTCATTTAAGGTTAGGGGAGAGACACTTCGGATTTAGTGAATCTGGGATATAGCGAACGAAATACAGGGACATCATTTTATTTTTACTTCAATTTTTATTGTACCTGAGTTTTTTAATGTACTTCACTCCCACTCCTACTAATGACGCTCAACCGTCCTCCACACAGATCCAAGACCGCATATACAGTCATAGTAGCCTTACAGTCATAGTAAACAGCACGTTCCAAAAGTATGTTCGCGTTTTCCAGTGACGAAAGAGCTTTCAGTATTGAATCATTTTCGCACAGGTACTGTCGTCCATTTGCTTACGTCGTATCCCGGTTTCCCCCATGAGCTTTTATTTGCCAGCTAGTGGCTGGGCTGTCTTAGCTCTTTTCTGATAACATTAATTTCTGTTAGGAATTGGACGTCTACGTAATATTATACAACTGTTTAAAATAACTTAAATAAAAGGGCCTCGTTAAGTAATTAACTGTCACGTGATTCCCCCCTTTCTACGACCCTACGACATAACCACTTGGACGGACAGTAGATAGTATGTCTGAGTAATTTTATCTTTTCGGATCGGACGGAAGTGAAGATTGAATTTACAGTGCGTAAGGTACTCTTTTATAGAGCAGGTACAGAATTATTTCAACATGAGTTACTAGTATGAAGGACGAAACTGGTAATTGGAATTATGTACAATAGTCTATAGTGCGATAATATGCACATTAGAACTGAAGCCTGTATCGAAATGAACGGTTACCATTAAAAAAAAATGTGTTTAAATATCCATATTATGATTATTTTTCAATTTCACTTCATTCTCTATATTGTACGCTAATGTGCTGTAAACAGTATAATATACACTGTATAATGACACTTCAGTTCGTGAGTAAAAACACTCATTGTTAATACTGTACTGTATTTTGATTAAAAAAAAACCTAATGAAAATTATCAAACTCAAAAGCGCAATATTTCCTAGTTTACGTAAATGAATGAACTACTTTTCTTCCATCCTATACCTAATAAAGTGATTTGTTTGTACATTACGCCAGTATCATCGAACTCCAGTCGTGGGTTTATACATTACGCCAGTATCATCGAACTCCAGTCGTGGAAGGAGGTAGCAAACGGCGTTGATCCAAATGTGTAGCCAGGTTAATATTAAAAATGTTAGTAAAAATAAAATTATGTCCCTGTATAAAAGTCCGCAGAGGTTCACTATATCCGGAGTTGACTGTGTGTATATATATATATATATATATATATATATATATATATCGGCTGCAGAATGAAACAGTTGTCACTATGGATCAGTTGTACAAAAATAAATCATATCATAAGAATTAATTAAGATTTTTGTAGTCGTTTGCCAAGTGAAGTTATACAAGTAATGTGGGACGATAAGACATCTATTACAAAATATAAACATTTGATAGACTGACATAAAGTTATTGGACGATGATGAAGTACCCCATAAGAATTTGTCTCTAGGCATATATCGAACACTCTTTAACATGCTTGTACAGTATATTTTGTAGTGATGCTTGATATTGAAATAAAAAAAAATAATTGCGGTAGTTCCCAAAGCAACATCGAAAAAAAAGTTTATACACGTTACTATGTCCTATTTTCAAACTTTCTGAGCGTCTTCACCTCCGAAGTTTGAATTGGAAATCGATCAAATCGACCGAAAAGAAAGGTACAAAAGTTTTTCAGTTCACTTCTCAGGTCCTTTCTTGTACTGTAGAGAATTTTATTCTAACGGTGTTCAAAAGAAATCTATCTGCAAACACCTTAGCGACATCTGCTTTGAGAGCACTAGTTTCTCGTCACATATATTTTTATTTCGTATTTAGTGCATCTGAAATTGTGCAGTGAGTTGTCATGAAAACGGATTTGAATAGAGCAAGAAGAAGTACTTTTAAAAGCTAGAATCACACGAGGAAAGGTATAAGAGAATCAGTGAACATAACATGTTGCTCAAAAAAAAAAAAATATATATATATATATATATATATATATATATATATATATTATGCTGAATTATAGGATGATTAAAAATAGGGTCAAGTCAATTTGATTTTAGAGAGTATACAGGAAAGACTTTTGTAATAAGGAATTGAAATTATTAATGAGAAATATTAAGAAAAAAAAAAATGGCAAATCCCCAGGAGAAGACGGACTAACCTCGGAACTCCACAGATATACTGGAGAGGAATATGACAACATACCGCTTCATTTTTTCATGAATATTATTATTCAACAAAAGAAATCCCTATAAAATGGAAAGGGAGTATTTTTATCGCAATCTATAAAATGGGTGACAAGGGTATTCTAGTTCGATTATGGTAACAATGGTTATTAGAGGAGAAAAATTCGCTCCGACGCCGGGGATCGAACCCGGACCCTTGGTTCTACGTACCAAGCGCTCTAACCACTAAGCTACGCCGAAGTTCAATCCACAACACCGGATGGAATCCCCCTCCTCTACTGGTTTTCCCTTTATGACCTTACTCCATGTTCGACATATATGTAGACATACATTAAGTCAACTGCCATTATACAAAGAGCGCACTCAATTGAGTGACTAGAACCAACAATTATTAATCTTTACATCGGTTAATTAAAATGTGTCTCAGTGAAACGTACAGCAAAGTCCGTAGAGACCAGTTTCTATGTGATTCTTTCCCAATTCACCGCGGGTTAAGGAAGGAGATGCACTATCACCTTTACTTTTTAACTTCGCTCTAGAATAGGCTATGCCATTAGGAAAGTCCAGGATAACAGAGAGGGTTTGGAATTGAACGGGTTAATTCAGCTGCTTATCTATGCGGATAACGTGAATATGTTAGGAGAAAATCCACAAACGATGAAGGAAAACGCGGGAATTTTACTTGAAGCAAGTAAAGATTTTTTTTATTTTATTAGGTTATTTTACGACGCTTTATCAACATCTCTGGTTATTTAGTGTCTGAATGAGATGAAGGTGATAATGCCGGTGAAATGAATCCGGGGTCTAACACCGAAAGTTACCCAGCATTTGCTCATATTGGGTTGAGGGAAAACCCAGGAAAACACCTCAACCAGGTAACTTGTCCCGACCGGGAATCGAACCCGGGCCACCTGGTTTCGCTGCCAGACGCGCTAACCGTTACTCCACAGGTGTGGACGCAAGTAAAGAGGTAGGTTTGAAAGTAAATCCCGAAAATACAAAGCATATGATTATGTCTCGTGACCAGAACATAGTACGAAATATAAATATAAAAATTGGAAATTTATTCGTTGAAAAGGTGGAAAAATTCAAATAACTTGGAGCAACAGTAAGAAATATAAATGACACTCGGGAGGAAATTAAATGTAGAATAAATATGGAAGATGCCTGATATTCGGTTGAGAATCTTTTGTCATCCAGTCTGCTCTCAAAAAATCTGAAAGTTAGAATTTATAAAAAGAATTATATTTCCGATTGTTCTGTATGGTTGTGAAACTTGTAGTGTCACTGAGAGAGGAACATAAGTTAAGGAGTTTGAGAATAAGGTGCTTAGGAAAATATTTGGGGCTAAGAGGGATGAAGTTACAGGAGAGTGGAGAAAGTTACACAAGCAGAACTGCACACATTGTATTCGTCACCTAACATAATTAGGAATACGATGAAAGAGTAATGGAACGGAGAAAAATTCTCTCCGGTTCCGGGATTTGAACCCGGGTTTTCAGCTCTACGTGCTGATGCTTTATCCACTAAGCCACACCGGATACCACCCCGGCGTCGGACAGAATCGTCTCAGATTAAGCTCCAACTCTTGGGTTCCCTCTAGTGGCCGCCCTCTTCATTACGTCATAGATGTCTATGAACGTAGGACCGAAGTCCACACATGTGCTGAGGTGCACTCGTTATGAGTGACTAGTTGGCCGGGATCCGACGGAATAAGCGCCGTCTTAAATCACGAAGTGATTTACGCATATCATATATATTATTTTAATGTACCGAAGTACATATGATATTTTCATGCAGATATTCTGCGTCATCATACGATGAAAGAGTAATGGAACGGAGAAAAATTCTCTCCGGTGCCGGGATTTGAACCCGGGTTTTCAGCTCTACGTGCTGATGCTTTATCCACTAAGCCACACCGGATACCACCCCGGCGTCGGACACGAGTGCACCTCAGCACATGTGTGGACTTCGGTCCTACGTTCATAGACATCTATGACGTAGTGCAGAGGGCGGCCACTAGAGGGAACCCAAGAGTTGGAGCTTAATCTGAGACGATTCTGTCCGACGCCGGGGTGGTATCCGGTGTGGCTTAGTGGATAAGGCATCAGCACGTAGAGCTGAAAACCCGGGTTCAAATCCCGGCGCCGGAGAGAATTTTTCTCCCTTTCCATTACTCTTTCATCGTATGATGACGCAGAATATCTGCATGGAAATATCATATGTACTTCGGTACATTAAAATAATATATATATATATATATATATATATATATATATATAATTAGGAATATTAAATCCAAACGTTTGAAATGGGCAGGGCATGTAGAACGTATGAGTGAATCCAGAAATTCATATAGAGTGTTAGTTGGGAGGCCGGAGGGAAAAAGACCTTTGGGGAGGCCAAGACGTAGATGAGAGGATAATATTAAAATGGATTTGAGGGAGGTGGGGTATGATGACAGAGACTGGATTAATCTTGCATAGAATAGGGAGCGATGGCGGGCTTATGTGAGAGCGGCAATGAACCTGCGGGTTCTCTAAAAGCCGTAAGCAAATATATGACAAATGAAACAACATAAGAGAGACAGGCGAGCGCTTCCGCTCCAGAACTCGATGTAATATATGGAGTGGCCTAGATTTCGAATCGACCGTTATTATTCCTATTAACCACTGAATAGTGGGGACGCCTAATACTACTGGCAGTAATGTCTTAGACCATCGTCTTTAATATTCCATTTCTTTACCCCTCTTCGCCTGGTTACTGCTAACGTTATAACAGAATCGTATCACAAATGTTTCCATAACCATGGTAACGATATTTCCAGTCTATTTGTTTAATATTCTATGTCCGTTGCCTTTTCACTTGCAGAGTCAGTGATTTTTTTCTCTACCATTCAAATGTAAATTTGCAGAGTAATCCAGCCTGCTCGAAATTCTTTCTGGCTGTCACTGTCACCCTGACCCTCCAGTGGCGGGTGCTAAGTCAACTGTTTGCATTCTGGTTGGGTCCCTTAGACCAGCGCTGCACGATTGATTTCCCCACTACAGAGCAGTCAACTTGGGAATTATAATGTCTGCCAAAGTTTGCATTTTGGCTTGAAATGAAACTGGAGGAATAAGGATATCTCTGAATAGATTTAAAAAATGAGTTGCTAACATCTTTCAGAGTTGAGCAGTCCAGTACCGAACTATCGAACTCCTACCGAAAATGATTGGATTTAGGTTCGTGTAAATTATTTGAGATTTTTGAGTAAAATTTTTCTTTCAGTGGTGTGAATATCCTCTGTTTTTAACACTGAATCCTAACTCTATTATAGTTTAATCATACCTCATAGTTCAGATAGCCTCGTAAATCGATCATTGGTTTTATGTAGATAATTCATTTCATCAATACAACATCATATCACCATCAGAGAATATCTAAATCAGGAGGAGCCGTGTATTCTAGTTCGGTTTCCTAGCAGGAGTGGAATGGAACGATAAATTGTAAAATTAGTCCGATTTACGAATACATTACAAGTTTCATTCCAAGTCTGTCATTCACTCCTGACGTCGTCAATATAGTTATTAAATAAAATTGGTGCAATAATAATTTGTTATTAGAGTCGACGGCAATTCGGAAGGCGGTAGTCTGCTAGCGTTTGCGTCGAGAGAGACAGATAGAGAAAGCAAGGCAGCGTACAACATTGCCACATCGTACTTCACGCGCACGTGCAATACAAATAGCGCAGGAGAGAATTTAAATTATCAAAAGACAATCATGACCTTAGACGTTGATTACTGTAAGCATGACACCAAAGAAACCCTATTTCTTTCACTAACAATATTCTTTGCACGGTTCTGAGTTCCACACCACATGCTTCTGCAGTCGTTTCTTGCGCGTTGGCAACGTTGCAGCGAGCATCAAGATGGCCGTCAGCGTTCTGCTCGTTAACGTTTTTAAAATAATTATGTACCTTAAATACTATTTTCCGCGCCTGCCTGTGCAGTATTTATCTTTTTACAGTCTCTTCTTCCATTTATTTATCTTACACACACAGATTAAATGTTAGTTTTACTTATTCAATGTATTGAAACACTCACACGTGAACAAACGAACTCGGTAAGTACTTGTTATAGAATGATTCCGATTGGTTCTACTGTACAAACTTGTACCAGCCCAACTAAACAGAGGAGATCGAAATTCGAACTGGGACAAAATATACAGGTGATGGACAGTCTGTTCAATCAGCAGTCGTGGTAGATCATAACAAGATCGTTGACCAGATACGTAAAGACGACGGAGAATTTGCTGAATTTCAAAATAAACATTTCGTGCAGGAGGAAGCGAGACAGAACTGAAATCAAGAATACATAAGAAGAAAACGTATTATGTGAAGAAATCAGATAAGAGCGGCTTAAGTACCACAAGTGCAATGAAGTTTAGTCACACGAGTAAAAATTCAAGTGATTCAGAAAGTGAATTAATTAGCTTAGTGGGAAGGAAGGTCAGTGCTGAGAGGGGAAGTGAAAGTGTTTCTGTGAATGCAAGGGCTGAAATGGGGAGAGGTGAAGAGAAGATGACAGAAGTGGGTGAAGTGAATGTGTCTGGTCCAGTGATGATTGAGGATGTAGTAAGTAGATTAAATAATACATTTGAGAAGTTAAGTAGGAAGATAAGTGAGAAGATAGAGGTAATGAAAATAGGCGAGGAGGATAGTGGCGGAGGCTAGCCAGGATAATGAAGCATAGCATGAAGAAAATAAGTGAGATACAGAAGGTGTTGCATTTAAGAAATAGGCATAATAACGTTCCGATTGGGTAATGACGTAGTAAGGATTAGCAACAATTATTATTAGAAACAGAATGTGATCGATGTAAGTAAACTGGAATTCAAGAAAGGAGATGTAAAAGTCTCAATTTTGAATTATCTAAACTAAGTCGTTAGATTTTAAAGGTGGGAATAATGATCACTTTAGATAGGGACAAAAATAAGAGATTATAGTTAATAGTGAGTGAGTGTAAGGGAAAGAGGAGGATATAATAATGAGGGAATGTAAGTAAGAGGCACGAATCTAAATTAGAAGAGCTTCTACAAAAGATATATCTGTAATGAATGTAATCGTGGCACCGGATACAAAATTGTGAGGTCCACATTACATGGATGTAAATGTTGATATCAATATATCTTATCGTAATAATGATGATGATGATAATAATAATAATAATAATAATAATAATAATAATAATAATAATAATAATAATAAGCATGATATTTTAAGACGTAATACAATTATTAAAAGGTGAAACAGAGAGAAGCAATGATATTATAATAATGTTATTGGTATATAGGGCTTTTCTTCCAATTTTTAATCCTTCCTTTGTTGACGCTTCGATGGACAACAAGGGGTTACGTATTGCAATGGAGAGCACGTCGCATCTATAGCCTAGTGTAATCACGTCTCTATCCCTATGTTGAAGACTGGGTTGCACGGTACAGCCTGCCTAACCCCTTAATAATCAGCTCCCAGTACTCAACATTAAATTCATCAAACGAGGCCCTGGGACGTGAAACCTGCTTTATGATCAGCGCCCTCCTTACAGTTGGGCGGGCGCCCGTTGCTGCCGCCATCTTTTGATCAGCGTTTCGGAAAACACGCGTCATTCATTGCATAATATTAACAAATGCGTCGTACAACCATCTGTGCGTTTCTAACAGCGGGGTCTGCCACAACTTGTGGAGAATGGTGTCTGCCCTGAAAAGCAGGCGACTGATTTGGCCCTAACTCAGTGGGTTGGCTGCTGGTTTCTTGTAAATTGGAGGGAGTCTCTACCGCCGCTCTCTCATGAAGCGTGAGATTATCATTTATGTTCCTGACGTTAGATATAGCCTAATTGAAAAGTCGTGGTTTTTCTCATTTTTTATAAACTCCATGAATAAGCCTATCATCCTATCATCATTCCCTCTGCAAAGATCCTGTCAACGTATAGTAAGAGATAGGGATTGAAAATGTGTATCACTTAAACCGACGACAGTAGGAAAGAACCAACGATTTAGTTGTGAAATTTTAGACATTAGTAGAGCCCGGATTTTATGTAATTACATAATTCTGTTCCTATATATGCAGCTTAAGAAAAGCTTAAATGTCGGCGAATCACACCAAAATTTTAAGTTACATATTTTTATATATTTCGGTGGATAATAAAAATTTAGTCTTACTATTAATTCCATAATTTGGGACATCTTGCCGACATCTACAACTGACCACTAGGATCCAGAATGCAAAGCAGAGGTTAACTTAAAAATATAATACAATATGATTTGCAGAGAGAATACAGATCAGTGCTAAATTTAAAAATAAAGTACAATTTGATTTCGGAGAAACATGAGATGAAAGTACAATGAAGAATAATAAAATGAAGTAAAAAATATATATATATTACATAGTGTTATACAAGTGATTGTGTAAAATGGATAATGAATCTCTCAATACCACTAGACAAATTTTGTTAATATCCCTATTAGAAAATTTAAGAGAAAGGAGAATGGTTTTGGTTAACTTAAATGAAGTTCCCCTAGCGTCACAAAGAAGTCCTTTCACTTCTCATGTATTAATATTCATTCATGAACTATTAAAAAAATACACAATCTTCCGTGAGTCCCCTTCAGCCTAAAATATTCCCTGAAGATCAGTGATTTTTCATGAGCAGCCACATGTCGGATTGTTTTATATTGCTGTCATGAAATGAAAAATAAATAAAATCAGATTAACATTACATGTTTAAATCAGTTGATTTTTATATATAAAAAATTTTGAACTGTATTATAGCACGAACTTACCAATGCAAAGCAATAAACCGTTTTGTGTCCCTTTTCACATTTCTGGCTTCATTACAGATGCGTGTCGCGATCTTCGGTAGACATTGAACACAGCAAACTTGGAGTTTGAGCGCCGAGATGTAGACAGAATGTTAATGTGTATCGCGAGAAAAATAAGTAAACAAGTCATGATCTTTAGGGAGAAAAAATAGGTCACCTAATACTCGACCCAATCGATGCTGGAAAGCGTTGATTTGTAACAAAGACTCTGTTCTGCGATGTTATAATTTAAATAGGGACGCTTTGGATTCTGTGTGCATTTACACAGTATATGATCTAGGTTATGTTTGATTAGAACTTTGATCAATTCTAGCTTATTTCATACATTATAATTATTGGCGCAATTTTACAGTATGTGAAGTACCACTCAACTCCTGACACTTAATTGTTACAGTACAGAATAAAATGTATACACACTTTGAAAGGTTAATATCACACATACAGGGTGTTAAAAATTATCCAATATTTTAAGAGGTGATAGTACGCATCAAAACAAGAAAATGTCTAATAAATATGGGTCCTACAACACGTAATTTCTGAGATCTGAACACTTGTTCATAGGAGGTGCTCAATGTGACGTCCATTCATGGAAATGCATTCCTCTGCCCTTCGGCGTAAGGAATCACGCAGTCTTTGAAATTTGTTTTAATATGTTAATAAGAAAGTCCTGATGACGATCCCCAGTTGATCTCTGTGGTAGCACGTATGGCCCTATTAATCTATCACCAAGAACGCCTGCCCATAAGTTGATTGAGAATCGGTGCTGATGCCTTGTTTCTTCAACTGCATGGGGATTTTCATCAGCCCACACATGCTGATTACGAAAATTCACAACACCATCTCTACTGAACCCCGTTCATATCTATCATCAAGAACGCCTGCCCATAAGTTGATTGAGAATCGGTGCTGATGCCCTGTTTCTTCAACTGCATGGGGATTTTCATCAGCCTACACGTGCTGATTACGAAAATTCACAACACCATCTCTACTGAACCCCGTTCATATCTATCATCAAGAACGCCTGCCCATAAGTTGATTGAGAATCGGTGCTGATGCCCTGTTTCTTCAACTGCATGGGGATTTTCATCAGCCTACACGTGCTGATTACGAAAATTCACAACACCATCTCTACTGAACCACGTTCATATCTATCATCAAGAACGCCTGCCCATAAGTTTATTGAGAATCGGTGCTGATGCCTTGTTTCTTGAACTACATGGGAATTTTCATCAGCCCACACATGCTGATTACGAAAATTCACAACACCATCTCTACTGAATCCCGTTCATATCTATCATCAAGAACGCCTGCCCATAAGTTGATTGAGAATCGGTGCTGATGCCTTGTTTCTTTAACTGCATGGGGATTTTCATCAGCCCACACATGCTGATTACGAAAATTCGCAACACCATCTCTACTGAACCCCGTTCATATCCGCAACCAGACGTTTGTTTTCAGTATTCCTTGCGTCGTATCAGTATTCCATGCCAGGGGTGTCAACTACAGTATGATTATCTGGTAGTTTGCTGTATTGTAAGGCAGAAAAATGCATTGCCGTAAATGGACGTTACATTGAGCACCTCCTATGAACAAGTGTTCAGATCTCAGAAAGTATGTGTCGTAGGACCCATGTTTGTTAGATATTATTTTTTTTTTGCTTTGATGCATACTATCACCTCCAAAAATATTGGATACTTTTTTTTAACACTCTGTATAAGTAAAGACAAAATTATAAAAAAAACAATACTAGATGGCAGTACGATACCTGTATTTTAACCGTTTAGCTGTGGTAAACTCCGCTAGATAACACTAACGATAGTGTAAATGAAAATTGCGGAGTCGCATTATCAATTGAACATCGTAAGTAGATTCTTAAGAGTTACTAGGAAACGGAAAGTGTGAATTAGCTTCAAAGACAATTTATCAGATGTATGGGCAAAATTTTGGAGTCTTAAATTTATTCTTTTGGACAAAAGTTGCAGCATTAGAATCAAAAGAGATATAATAAATTACAAATACATACTTCCAGTCCTTTTATATGGAGCCCAAATCTCGTCCTTAGAAAGCGAAATGCTCAGGATGTATCAGAGAAGGATGGAGCGAAAAAATACTGGGGGTCGGATTACAAGACAGAGTCAAGAACGAATAAATCAGGGAAAAGACAGGAATTAAAGATGTGTGGAGTATCCAGCTCAATCACTCGACAACACTAGTGGACTCTGTTGGGGACTCTTGAAAACATCATGTACAGTAGTGACAAAAAAACCGGACCGACCCTTGTAGCTGATTTCAGAGCCTTGTTCACTCCATAGCACGATAGACTGGTAACTAAGACTTTCGTGGTTCGAATCCTGCTTGGGAAGGAAACTTTTTGTGTTCCTTATTCAAATTTATTCCCAATAATTTTCGAGTGCTGGTAAAATTCATGTTCTGGGAATAATAAGTTAATTAAGTAGTAAAATATCGCTGCAATGGAGAAGTATTGGGAATAAATTTGAATAAGGAACAAAAAAAGTTTCCTTTCCAGGCAGGATTCGAACCATGAAAGTCTTAGTTACCAGTCTATCGTGCTCTGCAGTGAACAAGACTCTGGAATTAGCTACAAGGGTCGGTCCGGTTATTTTTTCCACTACTGTACCGTATGTTAAAGATCAGGAACACTGCAGGATCTGAAATAAGAAACTAATATTGTCTGTGCTGGTATTTCACCAGAGACAATACAGCACGCATGTTGCTCTCTTGCATGTCGTTAACGGTATATTAGTGGTGATTGTGATCATTTTAAATATTTGTAATTCTAAATCAGGAACCAACACAAGAATGATGTTTATTGTCTTTACATTTTGTGTAATAGGATATATCAATATAAATGTTTAGGAGGAGGGGATTTAAGCCGTTTTCACAACTTCACAAATTTGTATGAAACATTTTAATATGTTAGCTGCTCCTGCTGTCCTGTAGGGTTTAGATTGTTAAGTTTTGGATGGAGAAACTAATTACAGAATCTTAAATATGAAGAACGAAATATTATAAATGAAATAATTATCGCGACATGTATAACGCTCCAAAATTACTAAATTCTGCAACAAACACAAGAATGGGTTAACGTCTGTTGACTTCACTTGTTAAAATAAATGACAATAAAATGTGTATGAATTCTATTGATATACACTATATGTGGAAAATCATTAGAAATATCCTACGTTGAGTAGGCTTGAGCCGTTTTCATAACTTTACAAAGTGTATGAAAACTTTTCATGTTTTAGATGCTTTTGATGTCTTGTGGGGTTTAGGTTGTTAGGTACTGGATAAGAAACTAATTACAGAATCTTGAGTATGAAGAACAAAATACATTATAAATGAAATCAAGACATGCGCCAAAGTTCCAAAATTACTGAATTTTAAGTCACTCTATAAAACAAGGCATCTTCTCAAAACCACATGTGATCGTAGTCAAACATCTGATATTGGAAATGGAATGGAATGGAGTTTCAGGAGGGGGATACTATGACCCAGTACTGCGACCTTCCAAGATCTATAGCTCTAACACTCAAGCTAGGCGCATTCTCAAACCCACAAGTCTGCTGCAAAGAGGTGATACAGTGAAACCTCTCCTTACGGACACCTCCAAGATACGGACACTCCTCATATATGGACAGATTTTTACGTCCCAATTGAAATAATATAAAAATAACGATAAATTTAACTCTCGTTTACGGACACTCTCAGACACGGACACGGACAGCTGTTTCACAGTCCTAAAGCTTGCTTTACCTCATGACTGCGGACAGAAGTTGGATTTCAAGACCTAATGTGTCACAAAAATGGAAAATTGAGTTTTGAGAACTGTACAGAAATTCTTAACATGAAAGATGACAATAAGGATCCCGTAGGCTACCACTAGCCCAGCCGACTACCCTTTGTTAGTTGGAGGCGGGTGGATAAACAAAATCATAAAATTTAACCCGTCCGTGGATCCAAGGTTTCCGCGATCGTGAAATTGTATTCGACACATGATAGGGTTAGTACGGTAGGATTATTCTCTTCACTTCAATCAGTTGTTCTGTTTCGAGAGACATGGCACCTGAACGTAAAATTTAAGGTGAAAACTGTAAACTACAGTACTGTATAATTGTAGACCTGGAATAAAATTTCATGGCACAATACTATATTTTCCTTTTTCGGTCTTATCTACTGTAGTTCAAAGTTGTAAAGAATTTACTGTACTACAGTTAAGTAGACTGTATTTAAAATTAAACTACAGTAATACATTTCGTTTAAAGCGTGAAGGGATACATAATGCATATTATAAATTTACTGTTCGATTGGGGAGCCTCCCTCTCAATAAAGGACACCTCCCAGATGCGGACAGATTGTTACGTCCCTTCAATGTCCTTAAATAAGAGGTTTCACTGTATACAAAAAAAAAAAAAAATACAAAAAATTGCATCTTCCTCCAACCTACATATTCTAATATCCTACAGTAAAAAAAATATATGATTTGATTTTAAATAAACATTTTAAGCTTAATTCTTGAATGAAAATTATGACTATGAATACTCGTGATAATTGATAACCTCTCCGGAATAAGCATGTAACCAACAAATCTGTAATTCATGTTTCGGAAGAAAGAAAAATAATTTCAGGGACATTTTTAGTTAGGCCTAT
Organism: Periplaneta americana; assembly: GCF_040183065.1. NCBI lineage: Eukaryota > Metazoa > Arthropoda > Insecta > Blattodea > Blattidae > Periplaneta > Periplaneta americana. Next base: position 63,441,442 of record NC_091132.1, on the reverse strand, counting down.
ATTTACTAGCAGAACCAATTGACTAATCAAGGATACAAGTTTATTCAGCTATTGGGTGCGATAATTTATTGTTATAAATGAATGCTGCAAAATTATTTTTTTCCATCTAAGTTATACAGGGTGATCCGTTTGAGTATGGATGAAATAAAAAAATGTTAAACATTTACTACTGGACTTTATTCGTTGAAACTTTGTGTATACAGCATTGAAAGATGGGAGATTTCTTAGAACTCTACATGACTCTCATTGCGCACTCTGCACAACTCATAACGGTGATGTAATTCAGCCCTTGCCCATTGTGACAGCAGAGGGGTGCTTTATTGGAAAGCTTGAGTAATTTTTACTCTTATATCCTTGGTTTCTGTGAATAGGCAGAGTCTTTAACAAAACCTCACATGAAGAAGTTAGGTGGGGTTAGATCTGGGGAGTTCGGGGGTCAAGTAATTGGTCCATCACGACCACACCACATACGATTGAAAATGACGAAGCTCCCATGCCCAGTGAGGGGTGCACAATCTTGCTGGAATATAATGTTCACATTGTTGTCTTCCTCGAGTTGTGGCAACAGAAACAATTGCAACATATCCAAGTAAGGTCCATAGCGTATTGTGTTTTCTGCAAAGAAGAATGGTTCATACACATTATTGCGACTCACTTCGCACCATACGTTAAATTTGGACTTGACCTTCGAAGCTAGTAGAAGACATATAGATTTTCAATAAATAAATAAACTTCAGAAAGGTCTTAAGTAATTGTATGTGTTTACTTGCTAAAAGAAAAGGCAAGTTAACAATGGTAAATGGATTTCGCCCGTGTCCTTCCTGCATGTTTTTTTTAAACACAGAATCTGTTTCTACAAATGTTCGATACCACGATATGAATTCGTATTTAGGTACATTACGCACACCATACCGACGTCGAAATTCTCTTTGAACTCGTTTAACATTCTCAAATTTAGTATACCAAAAACACATTGTAGCCATTTAAATCTACGATTTTCATTTCACATTATGCATCGTTGATTTTCATTCTTGTCATGTATGAAAACTTCCATCTTTTAAGTACAGAGTGATTTATATACGGGTAGAACTGACACATTTCTTTCTTTAATTATTCCGTTGGAAATTCATTCAATGACCCAATTTTAGCACCAAATTAAGCAGAATGTTCTGGAGTTTCGATTCCTTGTCACTAGATGCGCAGATGTTTATGTTTTATTCCTATTGTTGGCAGCACTGACCCAATTTTAGCACCAAATTAAGCAGAATGTTCTGGAGTTTCGATTCCTTGTCACTAGATGCGCAGATGTTTATGTTTTATTCCTATTGTTTGCAGCACTAGATGCGCAGATGTTTATGTTTTATTCCTATTGTTGGCAGCTGTTTTCGACATTTTGTGTCACCGTGAAAATGCAGTACAGATTAAATCAACGACTCTTCCTTGTGAAGCAATACTGGATTACGAATTCAATTACAGCTACTCAAAGGGCATACAAGAGAGAATTTGGTGTTCGCAATCCTCCCAAAAGAAACACTGTACTGGGACTGGTAAACAAATTGGAAACAACTGGATCTCTGGTGAGTGAAAAGGGCAAGCATCGTTCATCTAGGCTTCCCACGGTTGTTGTTGACGTAAGAGCACGACTGGAGCAGTCACACAAAAAATCATTAAGACGTTTGTCGCAGGAGACAGGGTACGCCTACTCAATGTGTCAGAGCGCCTAAAGCCATATAGGGTTACGGTTGTTCATCAGCTACAGGAACCAGATAAAGATAAAAGATTGAATTATTTTCGTTGGGTTCAGACGTTCATTGTGCAAAATCCTGCCATATTGTCCATCACATGGTTCACAGATGAAGCATGGTTCCATTTATCCGGTTATGTGACGACCGAATAATTTCCAGGAACCTGTGGCCACCGAGATCTCCGGATTTGACAACGCCGGACTTCTTTCTATGGGGTTACTTAAAAGACAGGGTTTACGCCACACGTCCCCAGACATTGGACGATCTGAAGCACATCACACAGGAGATTCAAGCTATTGACAACAGAGTCCTCCAACGAGTGGCCAGTAACATGGAACGACGTGTTGAGTTGTGCCTTATGCAGGATGGAGGACATTTTCAACATTTGCTATAGAGGTAAATAATCTCCCAAAATTCCTCTACATTTTAGGTATAATAAGTTGTCGCTAGCACAATTCGTTTTGAAACAATTAATGAAAGAAATGTGTCAGTTCTATATAAATCACTCTGTATAATATTACCAGCAATCATAATTAATATATAATAATAAATTAATGTTATCCATACTCAAACGGATCAGCCTGTATATTTCATTAATTTGATGTTAGATGTACAGTAGTGACAAAAAAAAACCGGACCTACCTTTGTAACTGATTTCAGAGCCCTTTTCACAGTAGTGGTAAAAAAAATCGGACCGACCCTTGTAGCTGATTTCAGAGCCTTATTCACAGTGATGCACGATAGACTGGTAACTAAGACTTTCGTGGTTCGAATCCTGCCTGGGAAGAAAACTTTTTTGTGTTCCTTATTCAAATTTATTCCCAATACTTTTCGATTGCAGCGATATTTTACTATTTAAATAACTTATTATTCCCAGAACATGAATTTTACCAGCTTATTTTCTAATGGCTTTCGAAATGGGCTACGTCAGCAGCCGAAACTACAACAATTTCAATAGATTACTCGCTATCTTGTAAATGCGGACGTGGCATGCTCAGTGGCTCATTTCGGGGACTTTGATTATTCCGTCGGTCTGGTTTTTTTGCGACTACAGTACATCCTTTTTCCGGGGAGGTCTTTAATTGTGCAAGAATGGAATAATAACAGCAAAGGAAATCGAAATACGTTCCTCATCCTCTTTATACACTACCAATCTCATAGAAACCGCCCAGGATTCGCCCCCCCCCCTCAATCAGTAACACATATGTTCCCTAGAAAGGAATACAAAGTCTGCTGCTGTATCCTTAGGGAGTAGGGGTTGAAATTACACTTCAATTATAGATTATAGGTGTGTCTGAATTGAACCTGAAACGACTTGATGAATAAGCAAGGACCCCTCCAGAAATCTAATTCCGGTCATTGAAGTTTTAGCCGATGGCTTGGTTTTATAACAAGAATAAATGGCTAACCCAACGTCACTCACGTGTCAGTCTTCAAAGAGTAAAGGCGTCAAGTAGGTTCTAGGAACCCATTATGCTTTTGCAGCTGTAAATCCGGTTTATTTTCAGACTCGGTGTTCATGGGTATTGATTAAGAAAGAGAACAATATAACGAATTGCGGTAGAGCTCCAGCAAATAAAGAAAATAAGACGGATGTACTTACAATTTTATGGAGCTTCTCTCATCCAAGCGTTAGATGTAGTGGGTTGGCTTTATAGCTGTAGTCATTAATTTTCTGAGCTTATTAATAGATTTTACGATCTGTTGAGATACAAATGTTATTGTTATGTAAAAAATAAAATGTAAGCAAAATAGATTTGGTTTACCATGTTTAAATCTTGTTTAGTTTAAGTATCCAGGTTAGAATTTGCGGTAGACATATGCAAATGGGTATTGGAGGAGGTTTTCTTGGCGTAACTATGGAGGGTAAAAATTTAGAACAAGTACATGACTTTATGCTCGACCATGCCGAAATGTAGTAATTATACACCTGGTAGCAGCCCTTTAATGGACCTCATTAAAGTACACCTATTCATTAAAGTTCAGGTGTTCCACCAATCAGAAAACACCATTGTAGCAATATGAAAGCGCAAGTATCGATTATTCTCGGATATGCAATCGAAAGACAACTAGCGAAACGTCACGGAGGCTGGAAATCCAATACTGTCGCAGAAAGTTATGTTCTGTTACTATAATAATTAGCGTTAATTGTAAATAATATTCAAATAAATTCAATTTGTCATCTCGTTTTTCAATGTCTAAATCAATTTCAAGGTTATATCAAGATTTATGTTATTTTACTTTCTAGATTATATCGAAGTCAATGACATTCGTTTCTCGGAAAAAATCAATACTTTCGCGTCTGCGCACATTTCACGATTTACGAGATATTGCACAAGGACAGTTCCGCTCCCCAGTCAGATAAGAATAATATGAATACTTATGAATAATTTCAAGTTAGAAATATGGTCGAGCATAAAAAGTCGTTTGAAACTGGCCTGTAATGGCAATTAAGACGCTCGTATGAAAATTATGAAACTCGCTTGCGCTCGTTTCATAAACATACTCGCGTCTTAATTACTACCATTATAGGCTCGTTGCATAGTGTACTATTAAGTACTTAGGTGTTAAGATTAATAGTGATGAAAGAATTGATGAAGAACTTAATACCAGAATAAGGAATACCAATAACCTCTATTATGATATGAATAGAGGATTTTTAGGTAAAAAGGAAGTAAGTGAAAGAACAAAAATGGCTGTATACAAATCAGCCTACATCCCAACACTTTTGTATGGAAGTGAATCTTGGGTATTGGGGGAAAAAGTCAAGAGAAATGTACAAACTATGGAAATGAAGTACTTAAGAAGAGTAATTGGGAAAACAAGGAAAGACAAAATTAGGAATCAAACTATAAGGATGTCTCTGAATGTTAAATCCCTCCAACACGAAGTAGAACAAGTACAGCTTAGATGGTTTGGACACTTAAACAGAATGAGTGATGAAAGAATACCTAAACAAATATGGGAAGCCGGAGCTATTGGGTTGGGAAGAAAGAGACCGAGAGGAAGACCAAGAAAGACCTGGAACAATAGCGTAGAGGAGATCTTAGCAAGACAAGGAGTATCCTTAGAACGAGTTAAAAAGATTGCAGTAGATCGCAAACAGTGGCGAGCTCTTTGCAAAATCTCAATACCAAAAGGTAGAAGAGGATCGGAATAAAAGTAAGTTTATTGGCGTAAACCTATTGTTATTTCTCTGCGACCATTTAATGGAAACTCCAACGCCACCTCATTATCACCAAAAAGTGCCCGAACTTCTCAACTCTAGCTAAAAAATACAAGAAAAAGACATACACCATATAAATATCAGCATTTATGTTTAATGAGTGCTGCCATTCTGTGAAAGTCTTATGAAGTTGATACATCATAGCACACTGTAACCTCAATTTTTATATTTTGATGACTTACAACCTTATAATACTGAGCCAACGATATTTATTAAAAGAGATGATACATATTATAAAGTAATACAAAAGCGTTTCAGCGATAAGTACCAGTTTATTCTTCGGCCGATTGAAAGACCGCCCGCAACCGAACCCTTAAACTCACGGCGCTTCACCGAATTAAAACTTGCATGCTTACTTACTAACCATAATATGTTGTACCGTATTTAATATTAATTATTATATGTTATATGCTACACGTCTCAGAGACTTTTCAGGTGTGTTTCCAAAGCAGCTCCAACTTCGTCAATTTTTTCTTCTGTAATTACACGAGATTTTGGTTGTTTGTTTCTGTCAATTACACAACCTGTTTCAATAAACTTTTTCACCAATTGTTTTATTTCCCTTCTGGTCGGAACTGGGCGGCCTGGAAAACGATTTCTAAATTTTTGCCTTGTTTTGCCACACGATTTTTTTTTCTTATAAGTTTTCACAACATATGTACGTTGAAGCTCAGAATATCTCACCATTACGCAATCTCCACGTTGTAACTAAATGAGCGGCACGACACGACACAAGACGATTCCTCTCTACGTATTCCAATCCCAGACTGACTAGTCATTGAAACGCTATGTGAGGTATTGACCGCCGAGAGAGGGGCAGCTGGCCGCCCGGGAGTTGCTCAACCACTGCCGCAGACGAGAAAGCCGGTATCGGTACTTATCGTTGGAACGCTCTGTAGTACTACAGTAGTTTCATATCTGACCGCTCATTTAAGTTGAAACAGTAAGGAGAGAAGAAGAGGAAAATAAAAAATCTCTGTTATAATAATGACCCGTAAATTTTCATATTAAATTTAATAAATTATACAAAAAGCCAATTCTTCATTCTGTCGCAGTGATATTCCAAGTTGCGACTTATTATTTTTTTTAATTGTAAGTTAAAGTACATAACTATGTAAATGAAATTTCGTACCGTACTTTTCAATAAAGTAGGACTGATAAGGTGAACATTTCATACAGGGTGAAAGGCGTGTAGGCTAACTGCATTAATTTTTAGAAAGGAATCTGTAGGTTATAAGCGACCAAAAAGTGAAATGCCATTCTGGTATTTTAATAACGGTTTAGCCGAAAAAAAATATATATATATACAGACGTGGACAAATTATTAGACTGAAACTTTTTCTTGGAAACGTAATATAATTCGTCATATGAACTATCAGTGTAATTCACAGAGTCTCTATTGTTGTAAATATAATTGTTTACATCTTCTGGTATATTTTTCCAATGGTTAAGTATATTTTTTTCTGGCTATGTTGGTACTATTGGTGTTTTAATTATATACTGCAGAAGATATTCTCCCATGGCCTGCAAGAAGACCGGACATGAACGAAATTGAAAATCTGTGATCTATACTGAAGAAGGAAGTGAATAAAAAGAGGCTTACAACAAAACATGGACTCATTTAAGCATTGTCTGATATCTGGCTAAATGATGCTGATATTCAAAGAAAGTGTCAAACTTTGGTTTCCAGCATCCCTGACAAAATCAACGTGTTAATAAAAAGTAAGGGAATGTTCACAAAATATTAATAACCTCAATTCTCAATTTTCTCTTCATTATATCTGTGCAAAATTCATTTTTGTTCATTATTTCTACCGATAAATATAGCTTCGTTTCACATACAATTAATTTAGTCTAATAATTTGTCCACGTCTGTATAGTCTATATCTGAAGTTTGAATCTCATTTATGGTAAAAACCATTGGGTATTGAGATGTATGTGGTAAGTTATCAACGCGAAGAACAAGCTGAAAAAATATTCCTTTGTCATTTCTTCGGAAAACGCTTCATTTATGTAATAATATACAAAATTAACTGATTAAAAAGGCATCTGCAATTTGACGGAACCTTCAGGGAAATCTGGCATCGCTGCACTTAAGGGTTGCTCGGCAAGTGTAAGTACACTATCTGCGTTCTTACGTTGTACCTCAGCAATAGCGGGTTTTATGCCAGACTATTCGTAAAATTCTGAAGGTGAAGTCAATTAAGGACAATGCAAAAATTTACTAATAGTGAGTATCTAGATATGCGTTTGATTCATAGGGAATCAAGCATTTCTCTGTTGAGAAGTATCCATTTCCAATCTCTCAATAAAAACTCAATTTGTTTCCATTATATATACCTGAAAATGTTGATGATACTAGTTATTTATGATAGAAGTTCGTAAGATAACGATAGAATGTGTATCATACAATGTTTACCATAGCACAAATTTATATTAAATAAATATTTCAAGTTTGAGACGTTATAAGATCACCATTTCACGGCCTCCTAAACTCAGAACCATTAAGAAATGTGTCCATGGAATTACAGCCTGCTTTATTCATGATCACAATTTCATGGTCATCTAAACTGACCATTTTGTATTCAAGAAAGCGGTTAGACTGCTATATCTTGTTGCAATGAGTAGGCCTACTACAGATGTATCTAACTTCAGAATAATTACTTATGGCTTTTAGAGAACCCGGAGATTCATTGCCGCCCTCACATAAGCCCGCCATAGGTCCCTATCCTGAGCAAGATTAATCCAGTCTCTATCATCATATCCCGCTTCCCTCAAATCCATTTCAATATTATCCTCCCATCTACGTCTCGACATCTCCAAAGGTTTTTTCCCTCCGGCCTCCCAACTAACACTCTATACCTATGCATTTCTGGATTCGCCCAAACGTGCTACATGTCCTGCCAATCTCAAACGTCTGGATTTAATGTTTTAATGTGGAGAATACAATGTGCGCAGTTCAGCGGTGTGTAACTTTCTCAATTCTCCTCTAACTTCGTCCCTCTTAGCCCCAAATATTTTCCTAAGCATCTTATTCTCAGATACCCTTAACCAATGTTTATCTCTCAAACTTCAGAATAATACAGTCTTAAATGTAAATATGTACATTAAATTTGTTACTTATCAAGGTAATGCATTCATTTCTTATTGAATGAAGTTTGTACAGCTGTCAAAAGAAAAAGTGGCCGCTCTCCTCAAACAAAGTTCCCTTCGGGTATCTTCGCTACAATTCGGAGCCAGGCGATGTTACATGTTGTTGGACCACGTTGCCTGATATCTACAGTTATAATTGAAGTATACTGTGTGTTATTCGATAGCATAATGGTAGCGTTCAGGTCTCTTATTCATGAGGTCCTGCGTTCGACTACAACCTAGTGCTTTTTATGTCCTTTTTTGTTCTGTTTTTGAGAGAGACAAACTAGACATAATGGTTCCTTTCTCTTTTATGATTATTTTAGTAATTAACATCAGGTTCATTAATATATTATACCATGACTTTATCATTATCATTATGATATTGTGGCTGCAAATGGAAAGAAAAAAGATGTTATTCTCAATAAAATATCTTTCGTGGCATAAACATAACAAATTTACTGGCGTCGGCCTTAAAACATTAAAAAAATTAAGCGTTCAAAAAACAAAACAAAAAGCCACAATTCAATATTTAGTCTATCTTCCTCTTATCTCGATCATCTTGCAGTCGAGTGGGCATGGAATTGACTAGTCTTTGCAAATAGCGACTGTTCTTAGACACGATATTCCAGGCATTCTGAACATACACACATAAATGTTCTGTCCATGGGCAAGTCTTTCATTGCAAACCAAGCAATCTCCAATCTTTCCTATTTTCTGCCTTCCTCTTAGTCTCCGCATATGATCCACGTATCCTAATGTCGTCTATTATTCTTTTCAACCAGAGACCCAACCAATTCCTTTTTCTTTTTCTAATCAGTTTCTGCATCATTCTTTCTTCACTCACTTTTTCAAACACAATTTTATTTCTTATTCTGTCTGTCCACTTTAGACGCACCGTTCTTCTCCACATCCACATTTCAAATGCTTCAATTCGTTTCTCTTCATTTCGTCGTAATGTCCATGTTCCTTCCCCATACAATGCCACACTCCACACAAAGCACTTCACTAGTCTCTTCCTTAGTTCTTTTTCCAGAGGTCCGCAGAAGATCCTTCTTCTTCTATTAAAAGCTTCCTTTGTTCATGTTTGCAGTTTTCTTGGGAAGGATAGGCCTAAATGCGGTAACATCCCGTTGCTTTCCGCACACCACTATCTCTTTCGCATCTTATTAAATTCCAGGGGGCCCAAGCGTGGAGATGAGGAGAGTGGATTTGACTAATTGGGCCTTCCGGACTTCACCGAAAGTCACGGCAAGGGTTAAATATTAATTCTATCAGAATGTTTGACACGGTCAGAGACCGGGAAATCTCAATTAGCCTTTGTCCCCCGCATCCTGAACTAGCTTCTACGAATCATCATAAAATCTTAGAGTGTGATTGGGCCAATTTTTCCGAAAATGTTTCCACACTTTTGCTCTCGTAGCTCAGCGGACGAACGTCGGAATTTAGATGTCAACGTCTCAGGTTCAATTCCTCGCTACTCCTTTTCATTTTATTGTGGTTCAAGATAGTATAATGTAATAATACAAAAAGAAAAACTAATACCAGTATTATGCAACTGGATTTTTCCAAACCTAATATTAAATTTATGTTATTTATATCGCTAAAGAACGATTACAATATAAATAACTTGAATATTATTTATACAGTATCACTAAAGAACGATAACAGAATATAAATGATAAATATCGGTTTGTTTAATTAATATATTGCGAAAGAACAATAACAATAGAAATAACTTGAATATTGTTTTATAATGCTAATGAAGGAAAACAATATAAATGATAACTTGAATATTATTTAAATCGCTAAAGAACGATAACAATATAAAAAACGTGAATATTATTCATATCGGAATTTCACAGATTTATTACAGATATATTTAAGAAATTGTAGAAGAATAGTAATTAGTAACAGTGTCCTATTTATTCTTCTTGGAGCCAAATTTGTAACTTTTAAAAGTGTGGTTACTATGTTGAAGTGTATGTGTTGTAACGGATACTTGATTTGTTATGTATGTGAGTCAGTTATGGGATGCTTGATGTCGTCGCAATGTCGTAATTATAGTTTTATTGTGTTTGTGTGACTATTGTGTATTAATTTATGATGTATGGTACGGAAAGCTGCATATTTGTGTTATAGAAGTGTTACGTATGTGTGTTGTTAATGTTTTTGTATGTTTCAAATTGATACCTGATATTTGTTTTGCAATCGCAATGCCTAATTTACGGATTGTTTATGTTTTGTTTACATCGCGTAAGCTAATTTAATTTAATTTTCCATTTCTCTTTATGCTTATCTTTTTTGTGTATAAAACTATAGCCCTAACATACATATGTAAAATAGGATTAACCCCCATTGGAGATACAATAATAATTATTATTTATATCGTTATAATACGGTAACAGAATACAAATGATGACCTGAATTTTATTCATATCTCTAAAGAACGATAACAAAATATAAATAACGTGATATCCGTAAAGAACGATAACTGGATGTAAATGGTAATTTGAATATCATTTACATCGCTAAAGAACGATTAAAAAATAAAATGAAAACTTGAAGAAGGCCCGAACCCACGACCTTTGAATCATTAAACAAGCATTCTACCGCTGGTCTACGAGGCGCAGATATGGAACACTTTGATAGTTCCGGAACTGCTTGTACAAGCACATGCATCGTGTAACATCGCCGCGACCCGAAGTGGACTTTGAAAATATTCGCTGTTCACGAGTGCGGCCACATTTTTTTTTTTTTGACAGCTGTACATTGAATATTGCATTTTCTTTGGCAGTGCATAAAATGAAGAGCAGTGTTTAAGGTGATTACATTTAGAGGCTCACTTTACGCACTGGTAACAGTAGGGAATAGTAATATACGTTACAAGAGCGGTATGTTGACGGTTTCATGTTCGAGGAAAAGATTGAAAAAGCGAAACGTAGTTGAGCTTTTTTAATTTCCGAGAACATGAAAACAAACATACCGCTCGTGTATCGTACATTATTTTGTGCGAAGATCGTTTATTACATACCTGAAAGACGAATTTCTAATTAGTTGCAATGAAATCTCCATCTTGGTTTCTGTTTAATGACGGCAACTTTAGAAAACAAAAATATCTATACTCCAGCAGGCCGTAATATACGTCTGTCTTTTTTTTCCCCCAGTCTATAAATGCGAACTTAAAACAAACGGTAAGGTTATGTAATGATTTATTTTTCATTTTAATATTTTAACAATATTATTTATATAACATATTGCAGTAATAACATCGGCATCTGGAGTCTTGTTGATTTTTTCACGGCTTCCTTAATGTTACTTGTATCAGGAATACAATAGTTTTCGTGGAGTAGTAGACTTTACTTAATTTTTGAAAATATTTAAAAACAATAATTATTAACAGTGCAATTTAGGTGAAATTGCAGTGGTAAGTTTCCAATTTATAATTATTACTATGTTAAAGGTCTCTAAAAATAATATGTTAAAAGCCTAAAGCAGTAAAATGAATGTCGCGCTTAAGCGTTAAGAAGAGGGAAATTGTTATGTGTGTTACGTTGGGAATACTGAATGTGGTATTTCACACTTACCGCGTATTGGTTCTGTGCGGAAAACAAGCAAATACGCACGATCTCGCACAAAATGCAATTTTACCCACTATCGTAGGAAAAAAAGAATATATCACTTCTATAGAACTCATTTTGTGTTTCTGATTCGTTAGCTACTTCATAAATGTATTTATATTTTAACATGTTTTATCTAGGTGTAATTTTTTTAGTTAAAACTCGAAAATACTTTCACTTATAACAAAGATTATTTATCTCATCATGCGAAATAGAGAAGCGCGTTGATTGCAGCGAGAACGGCGGCGATCAACTTGTGGTCTAAATGACAAATGTTTCTATACACGGTTTTTACATTTGGCGCAAGCAGTTATGCCCAAATTTATATTCATTGATTATAAAGAATTATCTTCTGGCATTGTCTGCACCATTCTGACAGCTTGCTGACACTGCCTGAATAATTACAGCGTACTCTGCCATTGTTTCATTTGTTGAAAATGTCGGATTGACGGGACCGAATATTTAGTAATTATTGTCGTAGCAATAAATCGTTACTGTCCATTAAAACATAACATTGACTCAGCTATATATTTGAACTGGAACTGGTGAGCTTAAATTAACCAAAATTGGGAGGTTATTTTGTTCCAAGTTCATTTTAATACTCTAAATAAGAGCGAAAATTGAATTTTACATTTCTTGTATTGCAAAATATGATCGTCTGTAGGCCTAAAATATGATCTAACCAGAATTTTACTGAAGCGTTATGATTAACATTAACATGAATTTTAAATCCAGTTGGCTAGAAGATTTAAAAAACAAGTTAAGTAGATTAGGTCTAAAATCGTTATGGGATGAAATCGGGATAATGAATTTAAATGTAATTTATAAAATCGTAAAAGAAAGGTGCAACGAAATTACGAGACAAGAGTTATATCAAAATCTCAAAGGAATAAGAACATTCAGTAATTTTAAGGACATTAAAAGTCATGGAAACAAGAAGAATATGTAAGAATAAATTGGAGAAGCACCTTTGCGGCAGTTTTTTAGAAACGTAATCTTTTTGCGTCAAAAGGCAACCCCTTTTGCAGCATGGTTTTGCTAGTTTCAAGGGCATATTTGCGGCAAGACTCAGCAACACGTGGTGACTGAATTAGGGGTATGTAAATTCTTGTTATAACACATGGCCACATTTTCCTTCCCATTTCTCACAGGCTTAGACTTGGTTAAAAATATGGCTATACTTCAGTGACAATAATGCCACCTCATTTGATATTCATAAAAATCTACAACTCTGTTGCATGGGATTTCATTCACAACACTTTAATGTACTGCAAGAGTCCAAAATCTCCATTCTGATATTCCTCCCAAAGAGAAACGATGAAATTAATTTTGTCGGTCGTACTTTTTTTTTCCTCGTGTGATATTGTCCGGAATTTACAGAGTTTATCTCGGTGCGAGCAAGTGTTTGCATTTCCAGTAGAACATCGATGGTCTTGTAAATGTTGGGATGTGGCGAATAAAATTGAGAATTGTAGAATTAATGAAAGGATTCAGGCCCATTTATTGTTCGTGGGCCATCAGATGGTTCCGCCGCCCAGAGAGGAGGAGGAAACAGAGCGTCTCCATCTACATAGGGGAGAGTCGGGTAGTATCGGACATCGGGTAGTATCGGACAGTGCGTTTTTTTCATCTACCACCATATGGTAGTACCTGAATGACATGGTTACGTTTCTCTATGCGACATCACAGAAACGTAACCATGTCAATCAGGTACTATCATCGTATGGTAGATGAAAGAAACTCACTGTCCGATATTACCCGATGTCCGATACTACCCGACTCTCCCCTATGTGTTCAACATATAGTCTGCAAACTCCATGTCATTAGTGGGGGCGATTGACATAAGTTCTGCGAAAGCATCACCTACTTCTGAAGATGGAAGGAAACAATTTGTATGTCAATGTCGCTGTAGAAAACGTTCGTGTGTATATGTAGGTAATGAAGCAGACAAATGAGCATTACGATATCAGTGGTGCCAACTTTAATTTATAAGCTTAGTTCAGAAATATCAACATTCTTTTTTTTTTATCGATAGTTTGTGTTATTTTTTGCGTTAAGCGAACATTACGATATCGGTGGTGCTGTTACTTTTTGGACACCCTTTCAACTTAAAAGATGCTTTTCGATATACCGCAAACGGGGCCTCCAAAACCAACGCAAACTGGCTGTGATTTAATCCTCCTAATTAGCCGTCCTGCCGCAAACATGCTGTCTCCGAATAAATAATAGTGAAATGAGGTGGGCTTCGTGGAGGCTAGGAATATGGAAATTGAAAAACAGAAGAGGATACCCCTTTGCGGTATGGGAGAAGACGTCTTCCATATAGTATTACTGGAATGTCAAGAAGCAGATAATACAAGGAAAAGTTGTTAGATAAAAAATTTTTGTGTATGAATAGATATGTACTAATATAAGAGAGTTAAAAAAATTAGGCAAATTTTTAATGATAGTGAAACTGAAATGAGAAGAGAAAGTTAAAATTAACGGTGTATTACATTGATCTTGTGTATGTATGTGTGTGTGTTTTTTTTTCCTGCTTAGAGAATAGAGGGTGTGGTATGTGGATATGTTTTATTAGAGTGGTTGTGTTTAGATAGTGGCTAATTAAATGTGTTATGTTTAAAAAAAAGTATATTGGACTACTTTTAGGGTAATGTAAGACTAGGCATAGGTTAATAAAATTGTAAATTAAGGCAGATCTAGAGTAATATAGATTGTTCCGAGTGTTATATCTAAGTAAGTGAACATTGACTTTCTACTAAATCGACGGAGCAGTGTATGTTTCGGAAAACGTATTATTTGTCTTTCTTGTGTTAATTTTTTTTATACTACTTTGTTAACATGCTTCAGCTTGCTATTGGCCATCATCAGAACTGGTTGTTGCTGGTCTTGGCGCCTTTTGTTGATGGCCAACAGCAGGTTGAAACATGTTAACAAGGCAATATAAAAATTTAACACAAGAAAGACAAATAACACGTTTTCCGAAGTGATATAGTGTTAAAAGTTGTGTAATCAAGATGTATACTTTTATGTATTTTAATTATGGAGCAGGTATAAGGTTAATGAAAATGTACTTTTTCAAATTAATGTTTTAAAGTTTGAAGTAATTTAAGTATTTTACAAGCTTCTCGTAATTCAATTGAGTACACTCACAAACATTAATTTGACTATGAATTATTCTGGACGACTTTTTAGATTTTAGGAAGAAAGGGAACCCAGTAAAGATCTAGGTCTACTTCTTAGGACGAACTTACACAATACAAATTCTAACGGTATCCTGTCACCCCAGATGAAAGCGTGTTGACCCACGTGTAAAAAATAAATGACACGTTTTGTGGAGGAAGGGGGCGCGTCCATTGAAGGGCTCAGCGCGCTTTGACAAGTCGCCATTGATTTGCTTAATGGGCACTTTCAAGCGCTCAGCGTAAACAATTATTGCAAGAGGCGGCGACTTTCCGGCGATGTGAAGCCAGGCCAGGAGAGCGAGAGTGCTGTGCACAGATTAAGAGATTTATTGGAGCTGTCAAAGGCTCGAGGGAAGAGGAACAGCTGGAGTGTCTACGAGCCTTCAGTTCCAGTAGGGAAACGTCGGAAGACCTGGACACCATGGGAGGAAAACTTTTTTGCCTGTTCATTATAACGACTTATACAATCAATGCAAAGGATTTTCGATTACTATTAATCATAAACATCATTTCTCATATTTAAATCTTTAGACCTATTATTATTATTATTATTATTATTATTATTATTATTATTATTATTATTATTATTATTATCATCATCATCATCATCATAATACCATCATTGTGATCACCGTCTTCGTCGTCGTCAACAAGAACTATGTTGAAGAGTTATTTCTTATCAATAGTAGATTTTAATTAGGCCTAGTTCTATCCTATGCTAACAGTCCTCCTTTGGTTTCTCAGACTTCAGATTCATATGTATAATGTTATTGAAAAGTCTCGAAAGATTTCGAAGTCCCGTAATGTTAAATGCAAGTTTATAACAATATTGTTTTATCTTATCCTGCTACTGTTTATGGAACTGTCTGAAACTGTCAAAAATAGTTCATTACTTCACATGTGAAATAATGCTTTATTAGATACCATTACTTTTACCCGTGAAATAATTTATTGATTAGAAATAAATAGTTTACATCTGACAGATAATTTAGCAACAAAGGAATTTTTACATCGTGCTAGGACTTTAATAATACCTATAGGCTATCGTATTGTTGTTTTGCAACAAGCTTATAATGGTAGTAATTAGGACGCATGTACGTATGTTTATGAAACGAGCGTCTTAATTACCATTATAGGCAAGACGCATACGACTGTTTTTGTTCGACCATAATTAATGTCTAAGTTTTGGGGTTTTACAAATATCTTACCTTGTTACTTTACTGATAATGAAACGGTGACCATGAGTGTATTTTCGACTATTGCAACAGATGGCAGGCACGGACCATGAGTGTATTTTCAGCTAGTTCCCATTCTTTTCCTCATATTCTTCTCTTATTTTTCACCTTTCTCTTTTGTTCCTCTTTATCTTCTTCACTTTCCCATTTCTTCCTCATCTCTTCTCTACCTCTTTTCTCTCCCGCCTTTTACTCTTTAACCTACTCTTTTTCCTTCTTTTATTCTTCATCTTCCTTTTTTCCCTTTTTCTCGTCTTATTTTTATTTTTTCTTTCTCTCCATCTGCTCCTTCTCATTTGTCCTCCCTTTTCCTCATGTTTTACTTATCTTTCTCATCTTCTCTTCCTTTTTCTGTTCTTTATATCATTTTCTTTTCCCTTCATGTTCGTCTATTTTTCAATGTATTTCCCGTGTTCCCACTTTATCTCTTTTTTTTCATTCCCGTTTATTTTGTTTCCTTCTTTTCGTAATGATTTTCTCTTCCTGCCCCTCTTTTCCTTCCTTACTCTTCTCGCTTTTCTTTTCTTTCCTTTTTCTTATCTTTTTTCTTTTCTTATATTTTCCTTTATTTCCTTTTATTTCTTTCCTGTTATTTTTCTCTTCTTTTGTTTCCTTTCTTTTCTTTTCTTTCATTTTTCTCTTATCTCCTTTTCTTTTATTTCCTCTTCTTTTGTTTCCTCTCTTTTTTCTTTCATTTCTTTCTCTTATCCTCTTTCCTTTATTTCCCCTTTTTTGTTTCCTTTCTTTTCTTTTCTTTCATTTCTTTCTGTTATCTTCCTTAATCTTTTCTTCTTTTCTTTTCATTTCTTTTCTTTTCATTTCTTTTCCTTTCTTTCTTTTTTCCTTTCTTTCCTTTCATATTTTTGTTGTATTTCTTTTCTTTTTCTTTCTCTCCTATCCTTTTTTATTTCTTATCTTTATTTTCTTGTTTTTCCTTCCTTTTAATTTCTTTTCTTTTTCTTTATTTGTCTTTCTTTCTTTTTTTCTCTTTCTCTCTTTTCTTTTTCTTTCTTTTCTTGACTTTCCTTCCTTTTTCTTTCTTTTCTTTCTGTTTTTCTTAATTTATTTTCCTTTCCTTTTCCTTTCTTTTTTCTTTTCTTTTTTCCATTTTTTCTCTTATTCCCTTTTCTTTTCATGTCTTTTCTTTTCTTTCCTTTCTTTTCCTTTCTTGCTTTTCTTATTTTATTTTCCTTTCTTTTCTATTTTCCTTTTGTTTTTCTTTCTTTCCTGTTTTTCTTTTTTTCTTTCTGCTACTTATCTGTTCATTTTCTGTTCTTCCCTATGTCTTCAAACTTTATGACCACCTCGCAGGAAAGAAAAATAGAAATTATCAAATATCTCTCAAACGAGTGGGAAAATTCAGCTGATTTGGAATAATAGGTTTGGAAAATAAAATTATACGGAGAGTAGTAGGGCCTAACAGAAGAGAAGTAAAAAATAATTGAGACGTAAGAAATGTAAATATTTTAGCAAACGCCAATTTCTCTCATTTCCAAGGCAGCTTATTCTCCTTGAATCACACACACGGTTCGTGCAGCCAACAATAATAATTCGAGGAACAGCCTCGACTGTGCTCTGTGCGAGAACAGTGTGTGAGTGTTGCCGAACACGTGAACAGCATCGCCAGATTTACAGCTCGCCGTCGTCATGTCTTGAGGATCACTAATTGCGTTCCTCGGAAAGAAACAATTTTCTTGTAACGAAGCAGTAATAGCCAGGCCTGGGAGTTCCTCTCAGCTCAGTCTCCCCAGAATCTGAGATACTCGCAACAGAAGCTATTACTTCCGATCAAATGAAAATTCCAGGTAGAGGAAGTAAGACCAGTGGAAGGCAGGCGCTTATTAGTAGGACAGGTGGGACTACTCGCTGGCAAATTCTTAGCTTCCAATCAAGATTTCCTACTTTCAGTAGGCTGACTTTACAGCTGCTAATGCCTCCAATAGAAACTGCAGGGTCTAGCCTCGTTTCGTTCTTATAAGTTAGGTTCTTGTTGACTGTTTTCCGAAATATTGAGAAAAGGAAATAATGAGTTTCGTCACGCGACTCCCCGTTTGCCTGTGTTTGAGAGACACTTTTCCTAAGACGACACTGACTGGACTGCAAAATAATTAGATTAAATTGGACAGGATTATATTATTGTGTTAAAGTACATTTGGCTACATTAGATAGGATTGTATTTTATTAGTTACATTAGACTTATTTTAATTGTTTCGAATTAGATTACATTGAAGTAGACTGTATTAGATTACATTAGAATGATTTGAAATGGATTAGATTACATTAGATTCGATTGCCATAGATTCAATTAGCTTATAATATAGAACATTACATTTAATAAACTACATTACATTCTAGTTCACTAATATATTATTTTATGTTATATTATATTACATTATATTTTTTATATTATATTACATTATATTATATTATATTATATTATATTATATTATATTATATATTATATTATATTACATTACATTATATTATATTACATTACATTACATTATATTACATTATATTAAATTATATTATATAATATATTATATTACATTATATTACATTATATTATATTATATTACATTATATTGCATTATATTATATTACATTATATTATATTATATTACATTAATTATATTATATTACATTACATTATATTATATTACATTATATTAAATTATATTATATTACATTATATTATATTATATTATATTATATTATATTATATTATATTATATTATATTATATTGTATCGTCACCTGAATGCAATAATTAGGTAACTTGATTTTTCCTATTTTGTGACATTGCCTATTTACTTATTTATTGCACTGAGGAATATGTCTTGTTTTCTTTTACCTATTTGTTATATTGGAAAATAGATGTCGCTGGTATCATTTGATCAGTTACCTAGTTCTTGCATTACATTTTGTGCGATTTTTGCTATGCTATAAAAGAGGTAACTAAAAAACGCAAATTTCGAGTTACCTAGTTCTTGCATTCACATGACGATATTATAGTATATTATATTATTATTCATTTATTTCTATTAACTTTTGCCTGCAATAATACAAAGCCTACTCAAATTGATGTACTGAAGCATTAACATTTTCCTTTGTTCAGTACACATACATTGTCATCAAAAGAGGTAATTTTTACAAAACAATAGTTTATAAATGGCAAGAAAATATATATGAGTTTGTACTTACTGAGGCATGAAGAATCTAAAAATGGGAAAATAACTACATGGTGCCATTTAAAAAAAGCAGACTCATTGGTACATCCTTTATAAATGAAAAGCACAGTATTTGAAACCCCTGTTTTTTAATGAGCAAGACATTGGACATGATTTGAATAAATGAACATTAAGTTTATTATTGCATTAGAATATTTATATATTACATATGCAAACAGAATAAAACATTAAATAGCGGCAGCACAATTGTTACATTTTACTGCCACCATTTCAGTTAAATAATTAATATTCAAATTAAAAAAAAAAACCTTGTATGCCTGTCGTATTTATTTTTAAATTGGAGTAGCTCCTATTTGTTTGCTGATATTAGACTTTTTCTTGTGTGTTGCAGGTAAGAGAAGCTAACCTTGCAGTTACATCAGTAGCAAGTAGCAGTCTTCAGTCCACAGTAAGCATACATATATGGTATCGTAATAATACATGTGTAACATCATAAGCTTTTGATGTGCAGAAGAAACGGTGTTGGATAGTCATAGTTTGTCCGTAAGGGCTGTAGTCCTTCTAGTAATTTTGGAGGAATATTAAACTAAGCTCGCCCACAGAATTTTCTTACTAGTTGAGGCGTACGTTCTTCTTCACAGCCAAATGAGACCAAAAGCGTTTGAGTATTAATTATTCTTATGTGAGACTCTACATTTCTTAACAATTTTATAAATACCTATTATAAAGAACAATGCCCACCGTGTCGTATGCCTTCATAATTTTTTTTGTGGAATGTTTATTCAATTGTAGAAGAATAATTACTCTTAGAATTTGGTCTCTACAAGTGTCATAATATTAATTATTTTTAACACCTCATTTCATATTTAGAGACTATCAGATGAAGTGACAAATGAAAGCTATTTAACGCTAATTTTCATTATTCTTATGTAATAACTTAATTTTTTTGTGGGACAGTTACTCTCACAATTCGTATCCTGCCACATATGATAAAGTTAATTCTTTGTTCAATGTCCCTTTCTGAATTCAGAGGCTAATCGGAAACGATGAGATATTGATACGATGATAATATTGACATCGAAAACATACCCCACAACTTCATTCTTCACACTGAATCTCAAAACCTCTTCCCACAATCTAAACTCGAATATTCTTGTTGAAAAGTTGTCAATTAACTAAGCTGTGGATAAATTGAGTAATTTCAAAGAAAAATTGTTCCAAGGCCGGGTATCGATCCCGGGACCCTTCGCTTAGCGCACGAATGCTCTACCGACTGAGCTACCCCAGGAACTATATACGACACCGTCACAATTTTTCTTTATATCGACACAACTTAAATTGGGCTGACAAGACGCCAGAACCCAACTTTGAGTGTACACAAATCCTGTGTGACTTAAATTGTGGCTTCCTGTTAGCGTACCTCCAGTAACGAATATATTAGGCAAATCTGGCTTTCAGGTAGTAGCTCTCTGTAAAGCAGGTTTGAATAATTTCAATAATTTTCCTTGAAATTATTCAAACCTGCTTTACAGGGAGCTACTACCTGAAAGCCAGATTTGTGAATAAATTGTTTTACGATACTAGGAGTAGGAACATCATAAAAAAAACTCCCTTAATGTGTTATTTTATTCTTGTCGCTGCTTCAGTGTATGCAAGCGACTGGAATTTTACTCGATGGCTTTATCGATCGTGGGACGAGGGATTTTCCTCCTAGTCACCATTTTCAGAATGATTTTTAAATGAGTGACCCAGATACCTAATAAAAGTGCATTTTATGACATTTTCTGGGACATCACAGGCAGCTTTATTTTCACTCAGTAATGTACTTCTTTTATTAGATGTTGCATTAGTATATGGCAACTGACTGACGAGACTCTTTTGCTCGACATTATAAGCCCTGCGTATAAACTTTATTTAATTTCAAATAATGTATGGCACCATAAGAAGAACATTGAGACAAAAGACGATGATAAGTACCCAACTAAGATGCTATAAAGTGATGACATTACCTGTGTTTGTTTATGGACGTAGGAAATGGACCTTAAAAAAAGTAAATGAATGGTGAATTTGCAAAACAATTTAATTCCCTAGAAGTAGTTTTGAGAAAATTAAAGAAAACTGTTTTTGGCCTCGCTGAACCATATATTGTTACATTATAATTTTTTATTTGTAAGAGATATGTAAGAGAAATAGTTTTAGTATACAAATTTATACTTTTGTATTCTTCTTCAGGTCGTAAAAATTAATTATTTTCAGGACTTAAGTTGTTCTGCAAATTAACTTCAATCCCACATCATAATTATTAGGTTACTAACACATAAACATGTTTAACAAAATGTATTTATACCAAAATCATAAAATAACCTTATTGCAATTGTTGAACAACATTATTTTGAACAATTTGTTAATCACAAGACCACAGACCTTTGATGGAGAAAAGTATGATGTTGAAGAAATGTTTCTGAGCAATTATTGCCATTAATAATTTGATTAGTGTGTTGTTCTTATTTTGTCTCGGACAACTGTCGCAAAACAACCAGAGTTCTTTAATATACTGGATGGGACACAGTTATTGAAGTAGTGTGCAGGAGAAAATTACATACCTCATTAAGACTTTTCTTGGCCTGTCCCTCATGTTAGACACAAAAGGACATTTCACTAGTTTTCATGTTGTGCACAGAGAAAGTTGGGACGGTAAGCTGGCGATAAGTAATACATATCCTGACATACATTTCTCATGTAGTCAAATGTGACAGCAAGAAAATCCTCTCTCTGTGCTTAACTTAACTCCATTTTGAAATAGTTTTTACTTCAGCTACAAGTTTAGCGCGATTACTGAGCATATTGCTTTTCATTTTCATGCTCTTTTCTTCAAACGTAATAAATTGTCTCATCTAAAGAATTACCAATGACAACAGACAAAAAACATTTCGTCAGCTGATTGTATTATTAAAATGACATATTATGTAAGTTTCTTCAGTACTTTACAGGCAAAATAACTTAAGTCCAAGACTAAAGTCGTTTTACTCCTTAATTAAACATTCTGCTGCTAAGAAAAACTATACAAAAGTCGTGGATTAAAGACATTCTGATACTAAACGATGCCCCTTTGCACACAGTAACATAATCATGATCTCAGCTCGAAACCTCCAAAATGTGGACTTAAGTCGTTTTGCAAATTCACCATTCAAATAAAGCAAGGACTTCAGTTGGCACAAATTTTTGAGAACTTGGTTATGATTCCTTACAAGAAGAGAATTCCCAATTTTAGTAGTTGTATTTTTCCTGCTTGAAGTTATACTTAATCTGCTTATTTTAAGTCCGTTTCACAGAGAATCGGAACTTTGCTAAATTACAGTGTCGCATAGCCGATAAAGGGAGAAAAGGCGATTGGGCTTGCAATCTATAGAGAAGCCAGATCTCAGACCTCAAACCGCGGGCAGGAAACTGTAGTCTACAAGGAAATGGGATAGGTTTAGTGGTCTCCTGACCCAGACAGTGCACACCTAAACCAAGTGGGACCTCCCAGCTTTGACATACTCGAAACAGTCGCTATCGACTGGCTGCGACGGCTCACTGACCCTCTTCATATCCAATCTGTGTGTGTTTTTTATTGTCAAGACTTCAACTTGTATGCGTTGCAAAGGAATCTATAACCATATCCAGATATTTACGACCTAAAAATTTATAAGATTATTTTGTAAGTGATCATAAATTCGTTTTTTTAATGAAGAAATTGGCGCTTAAAATTTAATGGGGGAGGTACACCATAGACTTACCAAAAATTTAGTGAAATTCATTTTTTTTATATCTCAGCTACTATAAAAGCTAAATGAACAAAACCTTTCATGCATAATATACATACATTACACTTTATAAAACACTATTCAGAATATTAAAATGGCTAATAATTACATGTAAAAATTATATGATATTTGCATAACTATTTTTACAACCGTAAAGCATTTACGTAATAACATATACAATTAATTAAATATCTGCATGATTCTTTTACAGATCTATGTAGTCTGATCTTGGTAGAGCATGAAAGTCGAGGAATATTATGGACAGGAAAACATCGATCATACGAGAATGGGAATTTAAGAGTTGTTAATTCATTATAAAAAGTGAATCTGATACAACGCTAATACAAATTAATTTTATTCCCTAGAATACCGGTTTATATATTTATAAGATACAGTAATAAATAAATAAATACATAGATGACTAAATAAATAAATTAATGAATAACTAAATGAATCCCTAAATATTTATATAAATATATATATATACTGTATATATATATATATTAAAGTAAATAGATAAGTAAATATGAAGTAGATAAATAAGTAAATAAATAAAAAATAATAAGCAAGCAAGCTAAGCAAATAATAATAATAATAATAATAATAATAATAATAATAATAATAATAATAATAATTTATTGCCGAACAAAAACATGTTTCTTTTTATATGAAACACTCTAAATAAATAGTTTAATACATAAGTTAGTTATTAAGTAAATAAGTAAATACATACGTAAGTAAATAAATAATAAAATAAGTAAATGTGTAAGTAAATAAATAACTAATAAATAAATAAATAAATAGACAGACAAATAAATAATGGGTATTTAAGAGTGTTGTTAATCCATTATAAAAAGTGAATCTGATACAACGCTAATGCAAATTAATTTTATTTCCTAGAATACCGGTATATATATTTATAAGATACAGTAATAAATAAATAAACAAATAAATAGATTACTAAATAAATTAATTAATGAATAACTAAATGAATCCCTAAATATTTACATAATTATATATAATAAAGTAAATAAATAAGTAAATATGAAGTAGATAAATAAGTAAATAAATAATAAGCAAGCAAGCTAAGCAAATAATAATAATAATAATAATAATAATAATAATAATAATAATAATAGTCATCATCATCATATTTTATTACCAGAACAAAGATATATATTTCTTTTTATATAAAACACTCTAAATAAATAATTTAATACATAAGTAAGTTAATAAGTAAATAAGTAAATACATACATAAGTAAATGAATAATAAAATAAGTAAATGAGTATGTAAATAAATAACTAATTAATAAATAAATAGACAGACAAATAAATAAATAAATGAATAAATAAATAAATAAATATTAGCTTAAACTCTCCAATAATATCTTTAATATTTGCGCCGTTTTATACTTTACTTTGTCGACATTCGATGTTCGCTCTGCATAAGAAGGCCTGTCGTGTTTGTTTCACCTTTGTTATAAAAATATTCGCTGTCCGACTCGGCTAGTTTAGTTTACATGCTTGTCTTCCACATACTGTTGTAATATCTGTGGAGTAGGGCGACGTTTGTAGTACAGTATCTTAATATCTCCTCTCATGTTCGAACATTGCACGACACTAGCACAGAAGGCCAGCACTCTACCGACTGCGCCACCCAGACCGACGTTATGTTCTACGACAACTGGTTACATTAATAAATATCTATATCTATATGGCCACGAAATAGCTCCCTCATTGTTGAAGTGGTCCCTCACACGGCCACGAATTTTATTTGATAGTTTGGTGGTTCTTGTAGCACAATGTCTCTCCGAACTCCTTAGTGCTGCTATCTCAGATCTCCATTGACCCAGCGTGATTTCTCCAGTATCAGTATTTTCTTCATCAACAGAACCGTACTTCATATAAGTTGTTGGTATATGTTATACGCAATCATGCGTAAAGAGCACAGGTAGGAAAGACGAGTCTGTTGACTGTAGACCCCTTCAAATATGTTTTCTTGTCAAATACACGAAATCTACTGACTAAAATTCAGAAGGCATTTTTCACAATTCTCCCCGCCCGGCTAAGACGGTAGTTAAAAGCTTTTTGTAACTCTACTAACGAAAACTAGGCCTTATGATTGGAGCTTGCAGAACTATTTCTGGTTTCTTTTTCCAAACCTGGCAACGTTTCGGCCTACAGAGGAAGACAACTGATGACATTGTTCTTGCAGCTCTGAGGGGATCCATATTTCTACTCGAAATCATCTTTACGGTCAACAATGATCTTCAAACAACTAATTAATAATTATTTATTCATTGTTGTGTGACTCCTAAACTTGAACATAACTTAATGTTGTTTTTACTTTCTGCTCTGTCTTTCTGTCAGCCTGTTACTGGGAGCTGTTATCGAATCGATAAATAAATAAATAGTAATCATTACATTTATTATCATCATTGTAATTGCCATTATGTTTTTGACTCATGTTGTAGTTTATTCGGTTTACGAATTTTTCCGAATGGTTCACGTTCAACCGTTGAAATTAAAGAAATAATTCACATCAGTTCTCTCTCAATCATGTTAGCAGCCGTCCGTGATTTACCAGTTTCTGGTTGACGTTGTCGGTTAATCGACTCATTACTAGTTAGTAACTTTATTAGTCAATTACTACAGAATTACTTGAATAGGTAATCGTGTCATAAGCTCGCTTTATTAGCCAATATTCAACGTATTCGACTAATCAAATATGTTATTGGTAACTTCATTATTTCACTATTTGACAGCCAACCAGTGTATTTATAGAATAGGATTTTCATTGATCCTTGCAGTGTCGTAGTACTGAATCCCCATTATGTGTATTTATTTATTCATTCATTTATTGATTTATTAATCCATCCTTTATTTATTTATTTGTATTTGACAGATATTTTTCCCGACTCTCTAGTTCGGGATGGAGATTGGAATATGTTGTTATCTGGAGATTTCTCGTCTTAAAACGAACACGCGGTGTTTTTCTAAATACACGTTTGATTTCTGAGCAGTTAATGAGGATTATTTTAATATCACGGAATTAGGATATCACTCACGGAATTAGGAAACCACTATCACGGAATTTGGATCTCTGTCACGGTTTTAGGAGCCACTGTATAACAATGAAGAATCATATATATCAAACTTGTGAAACTGTTGACACTGAATGTTGTAAAAATTGTAGCTAAAGGTCAAAATAACGTCATTTAGGTGTTATCTGAAAATTGTTAGTACAATCTTGGCATAAATATAGACTTCATTAAATATGTCACGGAATTAGGCAAACTTACCCTACTTATTGTTATCAAATATAAACAAAATTCATCCAGTGGTTTAAGAGAAATCATTGCACACAGACGGATAGGCAGATAGACATACTGCATGGTGAAAACCACTTTTCCACATCAGGAATGCTAAAAATGTGTATTTACATAAGAATTTCAAAATCAAAATTTTACAGTACAAAAATACATTCTCTTTACGCCTCGTATATTGAGAAAGTTATACTTTTAATTAATTCTGACATTTTTTAAATTTTGTTCATATGAAAGAACTCTATAGGTCACAATGACAATGACTTTCCAGTACATACTGGGTGTTCATTTCAAAGTGTGTCATGACGTCACTGTTGTGAGTCAGCGATTTGAAGCGAGTTTCAGCTTTTATGCCAGAGAAGTTGCCTATTATTCAAGGCGTTCAATCTGAACTTGAGAACGTGTACGCTATAGCAATAGATGGCGGTCTGTATGGTCTGTGTGCTACCATAACCTCTTTCGAACTGTGTATTGCGCGGGCAAATCGTACGCAGGGTATTTGTTATTCATCGGTAACGGCAACATTCCACAACACAAATCAAATGCTCCTTGTCCATGTTGACTGTCGAAGTTAATGTCGTCCACACCTGTGGAGTAACGGCTAGCACGTCTGGCCGCGAAACCAGGTGGCCCGGGTTCGATTCCCGGTCGGGGCAAGTAACCTGGTTGAGGTTTTTTCCGGGGTTTTCCCTCAACCCAATATGAGCAAATGCTGGGTAACTTTCGGTGCTGGACTCCGGACTCATTTCACCGTCATTATCACCTTCATATCATTCAGACGCTAAATAACCTGAGATGTTGATACAGCGTCGTAAAATAACCTACATAAAAAAGTTAATGTCAACAAATACGTAAGTAATCGTCTTAACCCTCTCGTAGTTCCATTGCAGTGAGTGAGTTGACAGCGAAATGAGTGTAATTTGAAAGGTACTTGTGCAGATACAGTATGAACATATCATACTCGTGGGTTTTAGTTCGATCTTAGTTTTAAGATACAAATTAGATTTATTTCAAATGTTATTTTAAGTGATCGTTTCATTTAATTTAGTATATTCCCTGTTGTTGTTGTTGTTATTATTATTATTATTATTATTATTATTATTAATATTATTAATTATTGTTAGTATTAATTATTAGTATTATTATTAATTGTATTTTTAATTAATAAGTTTATTATTGTCATTATTGAGTGTAATTAGTTACCACTGCCACCGGGTATATACCCACTGCAGTGTGAATACATACATACATACATACATACATACATACATACATACATAAAGAAAACAAACTCACCTCAGTACGTGTTTCCAAACAGTTCACATTCCTGCCACTACCGGCGTTACCGTACATATCGGTAAGTACCTTTCAGAATGAACGCCGTACTTGCTAGGCAACTTCTCTGGCACATAGGTAATACGCCTTTGCGGAAGTGTAGGAAGAATGAATTCTCTAGGCTCATCGGCTAGCCACATGACGGCATACAGCGAGCCGTGACACACTTTGAACTGAACACGCAGTACTCTTATCATTTCGATGTCCATGCTGTGGCGCTGCAGCCGCCGACGCAGTTGCGATGATGATGATGATGATGATGATGATGATGATGATGATGATGATGATGATGATGATGATGATGACATACGGAAATAAATCGGGGGCTTCTCACGAGTAACCCATTATTGTCTTGCGCAGGGGGGTTGAGTTATTGTGTCGCAGACAGCAGAATCCCTTCCCTCCCGCGTCACAATTGCCCCTCGGGGTATAGCTGGCATCAGCATTTTTGGCGTGTGTCCTAGAGTATAGTACCCAGTTTGTGAGCATGTTGCTAGTGCAGCTGAGAATGGTACCACTTCCTATACACGTCACATCAGTCATTTTCCAAACACAGTTGTCAAATTAACTACGGTAAAGGTAAGACACTAGCATTTAACGTTCCCATTACTTATTTCACACGCCAAAACGGTGACGCGGACTGTACCGGCGCTTAGACATGAAAAGAGGGTTAATGAGGGTGGCGGAACGGGGGCGGAATTCGATCCCCGCGTGTTTTATTGCTTCGTAGACTTTGACTTCCAGTCAATGTTGCGGTATCGCTTTCAGGCCAGGTGTGAATTTATAGTTCTGTTTGTTTCGGCATTGTTTTGGATTCACATGCCACAATTATTCAACCACATCCACTTCAATTTACACGGAGTCTAATCCTCGTGCAGTCCGGCTCCCTCGCTAAGCGGATTCGCTTTCAAGTCTAATTTATAAAACTAATACACAAATGTTTACTTTGTGCGCTCCGTACCATCACACAATTATAACCCATACTATTAACTTGGCATACGACTGACCAACTAACATATACTGGCTTTCATTAGTTTTTACATTTACCATTCAAACGCTAGGCTTGGCATACGCACGACTTAAATGCTGAATGACAGCCACAATTACTGTCAATTTAACTCTCATCCACTGCTTAAGGGATTTGTCTATTCTTATCAATGTGATATTCTGTATTAACTGTAGTAACTTTCGAGGAATATCACTTTTGTTGACGTCCTACAAAATTTTGTCGAGCATCCTTTTGAGAAGATTAACTCCATATGTAGATGAAATTATTGGGGGTCACCAGTGTGGTTTTAGGCGTAATAGATCGACTATTGATCAGATCTTTTGTATTCGACAGATATTGGAGAAAAGATAGGAGTATAAGGATACAGTATATGAGTTATTCATAGGTTTCAAAAAGGCATATGATTCGGTTAAGAGGCAAGTTTTACATAAAATTCTTATTGAATTTGGTATTCCCAAGAAACTAGTTCGATTAATTAAATAATTAATTAATTAAAATGTGTCTTAGTGAAACTTACAGTAGAGTCCGTATAGGCCTGTTTCTATCTGATGCTTTTCCAATTCACTACGGGCTAAAGCAAGGAGATGCACTATCATCTTTACTTTTTAACTTTGCTCTAGAATATGCCATTAGGAAAGTTCAGGATGACAGAGAGGGTTTGGAATTGAACGGTTTACATCAGCTTCTTGTCTACGCGGATGACGTGAATATGTTAGGAGAAAAACCACAAACGATTGGGGAAAACACGGGAATTTTACTTGAAACAAGTAAAGAAATAAGTTTGGAAGTAAATCCTTAAAGACAAAGTATATGATTATGTCTCGTGACCAGAATATTGTACGAAATTGAAACATAAAAATTGGAGATTTATCCTTCGGAGAGGTGGAAAAATTCAAATATCTTGGAGCAACAGTAACAAATATAAATGGCACTCGGGAGGAAATTAAACGCAGAATAAATATGGGAAATGCGTGTAATTAAAGGTTGAGAAGCTTTTGTCATCTAGTCTGCTGTCAAAAAATGTGAAAGTTAAAATTTATAAAACATTTATATTACCGGTTGTTCTGTATGGTTGTGAAACTTGGACTCTCACTTTGCTAGAGGAACAGAGATTAAGGGTGTTTGAGAATAAGGTTCATAGGAAAATATTTGGGGCTAAGAGGGATGAAGTTACAGGAGAATGGAGAAAGTTACACAACGCAGAAATGCACGCATTATATTCTTCACCTGACATAATTAGAAACATTAAATCCAGACATTTGAGATGGGCATGGCATGTAGCACGTATGGGCGAATCCAGAAATGCATATAGAGTGTTAATTGGGAGACCGGAGGGTAAAAGACCTTTGGGGAGGCCGAGACGTAGATGGGAGGATAATATTAAAATGGATTTGAGGGAGGTGGGATATGATGATAGAGAGTGGATTAATCTTGCACAGGATAGGGACCGATGGCGGGCTTATGTGAGGACGGCAATGAACCTGCAAAATGCCATTTGTAAGTAAGTATTCTCCCGGTTACAGTCGAATAATACATTTAGTCTTGCACAACCCTTGTGCTTGTAAATTTTTAAACAAGAGTTCATTGAAGGATTAAAATTACGTTCACTTGTGATAAAAACAACTCAAGAAAAAACAGCCCTCATACTCTGTAGATTTCGAGTTAATGAAGCCATCTCGCTAAATAAAATGTGAAGTTTTAAAACTGAACATTGCCTGCACAGAGACTATCTCTACTTGTTGTCTGCTACATCCCGAGTATCCCACAAGAGATCCACTGCTTTGATGGTAATTATTTGTGTGCAACTTCGCATGATGTTATCACACAACACTTTTATAGCCTCTATCTCCCTCCGTGTGGAAAAATGTCTCCCCCCACATGTCTTATCAACCTTACTCTGTCATTTGCACACCTTCCTTCCTCGTTCATTCTTATCTCTGTGATTTACTACTATCTCCCATACATTGCTTTCTCAACCCCCTAACGGATTTTGCACTCCTTCTATCTCACGTTTAATAACAAATTATGTTTCACGTTCTTCTTTCCTCTTCTACATCTTTCTTTCTTTCCGTTCCGCTTTAAACAACTTCTTTATTCTTCCATCGGATTTTGTGTTCTCTTTTTATACTAATACTGAGAACTCGTGCCTTTCATGTTTCTCTTTTATTCTCCAGGTATTTGTTTCTCCGCACCTTTATGTCTGTCGTATTCATTGGCAGTTGAGGTTCATTAATACACACAACATATCAGAAGTTCTACGTCTTCTATAAAAGTCTTTGTTTGCTGTTGTTTGATATTTACTTCAGTCTGAATGGAATAAAGCCCCGTGAAATTGACTCCTGGAACTCTGGGATACAAAACAAGGATAGCAAAACTCTGTGCTCGTCAAAGTCTTCCACTTTAATCTTAACCTTGAAGGGAGAAAGAACTACAACCAAGACACACTTCAACTCCTATTATATTGTAATAAATTTATATAATTTTTATTGTGTCTAAATCATATCGTGGCTCTTGTCCTATAAATTAGGTAAATGCAAAGATAATGGCTGGTATGCATAAAGTTGAAGTAAATTCTATTGCTAAGGTTTTCGTAATATATACTATGGCCTTTATGTATAAAAAACTTTAGTAAATTCTTTCCTGCGTAACAAAAAGTTGATCTGGAAAGCCGTATTTAGTTTATTTCAGAATTCGTAGTATAAACTACTATTTATATACTTCTAAGTGTAAACTGAGACAAATCTTATTCTGCCCTGTTTGAGACTTCATTAGCTCAGCATAAGCATTTGTACGGTTTAAAATGACAGAATTTAAGCAAATTCGCGTAGAAAATTCTACAAGGAAAGACGAGAACCATCAGAAGGCGAATATAAGAAGTTATATTTATATTTTACAAATAAAAAATGTTATATGATTAATTTTTGTAATATACTATTCAAATGTTGATTCTGAGATAACTGGAATTCTGTTAGTTGATTTTTGTTATTGTTATTTAAAATAATATATGTTAGGGTAATTATTCTATGATGTGTTTATAATACATTTAATTTATCTCAAAAAATTACCGTGTGCGTACAATATTTTAGGTTACATGTAAATTTAATGACTAACATTTTGGGCCCGTCTGATTTATGTCTTATTTTGACTTTA
The DNA here is from genome assembly GCF_040183065.1 of Periplaneta americana. Classification (NCBI taxonomy): domain Eukaryota; kingdom Metazoa; phylum Arthropoda; class Insecta; order Blattodea; family Blattidae; genus Periplaneta; species Periplaneta americana. The sequence continues at coordinate 63,409,481 of NC_091132.1, read as the reverse complement.
CTTTACATTTCATGTTATTTATTTTCTTAATAATTTTGCTTTTCGTCAATTTTTTTCCCGCTGTAAACTTCCACCTTAGTTTTCATAGCCTGGATGCCTTTTTCTTTATCACTTCTTGAGGCAGGAGTTTGCGACTTGTTTGATAATGCTGGATTTTTTTAGTAGGCTAACAAACACCAGTTGTTCTCATTCTCTCTCCTGTACACTTCCCACTTCGTCGTAATTGTCCATTTTCTTGTTAAACTAAGCACATTTTGAGGACAACAACCAATTTTCCCACCAAGAAATTCACATAAATGCATTGAAGCTTCTCAACCGAATAATAACAGGCATTTCCCTTATTTATTCTGCGTTGAATTTTCTCTCGAGTGTCATTTATATTTGTTACTGTTGCTCCAAGATATTTTAATTTTTCCACCTCTTCAAAGGATAAATCTCCAAGTAGTGCATCTCACTTGACGATATGTATCAGAAAGAGAATAATTGTTTGTATGCATCTGAAGTACGATTATGTAATATGTAGCTAATTGGCGATGTATGTAATGGAGGAGGGAAAGTAACTGGCCCTTCTACCACATTATCGCCTGGCCTAGTTTCCTCATAAGTGGTACCTTTTTGATATCACTTGTGAGGTTCAAACCTGTCTTCAGAAATTTAACTAAACAACATCATGGTTATATTTGAGTCCTGTATCATATTTCAAGCGTGTTTTCTTCCAAAGCACCGCCAATACTTGTCTAAAAGTTTGTGTTATTTTGCATGTCACTTGAAAACTCAACCCGTAGAACAGTGGATAAAAAAAACTAGCCCAGTCCTTTCATAAAAATGGACTGAACCCGTTTTGGAATCACACTCTTCAATTGATGGTGGATGAACAAGGTGTTTGGTAGGTTTCACTACCGACATTCCATTATTGCTCTATTAATCATCATCATCATCATCATCATCATCATCATCATCATCATCATGCGGAAACCAGGATGCGAAGTAACGGGTGGGATGGGGGGGGCTATTTCCTCCCTGTTGGAAAGTTATCCTCCTCTCATGAATTCATATTAACACCCCTGCCAGGGATAACGTCATCATAGTTATGTCCTCATCAGAAATCTTAATTCGGACCCTGGCGAGGCACTACGACGGCAAAATATCTGAAGTTTCGGTTTGTCATTCCTGTAATGCAGCCGTGGGGAAAATGTAACTCGCGAGAACATTGTGGCTCGCAATGATAGCTATGCATTTCCTTGCTTCCTACGTCCCACAACCCCCACCCTCACTCACTGGAGTCAAAATCCGTTCCATTTGTATTTGTCTCTGACCTGCGAGTGGCGTATCGTCGCAATGTCTCTCTCGAAACCATGTACCTCTACAAAAACGAAAGTTTCAAGTAAGATGGGAGGACGCATTTTTTTGCTGTCAATATGATGAGAATATTAAATGTATGATTTGTTCACAAGTATTATGAGAAACGGTTGTATAACATAAAACGGCTTTATACTACATGTCACTCATGAAACATTAAAAGGTTAAGTGTTGTTATTATTATTATTATTATTATTATTATTATTATTATCTTGTATGTCGATCCTTCTTCAGCATATGTACGAATAATGCGGTTATCTCTTCAGTTTAACTTACAGATTTACAGTGTGATGTTAAATAGATGCTAGATGTAAGGACTTGACAAATGTTGAACTTTTCAAATCTTTGCCAAAAAATAAATATCCGAAGCTTCGTTCTTTCGCTTGCTCTGTTGAAGCCATGTTCGCTACAACTTACGTTTGAGGAAAACTATTTTCAACAATGAAAATAGTAAAAACCAAATTTAGATCACGACTGACAGACAAATACCTTCATGATCAACTGTGACTGGCAGTAAGTGACATAATTCCTGATTTTGAAACTCTGACGCAGAGACATTCTGAAGACAATTAATTTTAGGTTGTGACAACATGTCCTATGTTTTCTTATTAATTTATTTCTTCGTTTCACGTACTACACGTTAGTTTGTAACCGTGTACTGTATAAAATTATATTTAAGTGCATGACGTGAGGAAAATGGAAATCCGTTAATAAGTCAGCAGTTGCTTCACTTCCCCTTCGAGTGTCCGCCTCCCTCCAAAGGTGCTATGCAGGTTACACAGTGGCTCTGCGCACAATCACATTTTTGCGACGGCTACTGTAATGGAATACTTGGTTGAATGACGCACAGTCAAGTATCTACCACTGGATGAAAAAAATATACATAATATTACCGAATTTTATACCCAGAAAAGAGTAACTTAACTTACTAGTTGAAACTATTGTATATTGAGATGTTTTATTCAGTCCAGAGTAGGTATGAAATAAATAACATTCAAAATCCAGCTACTCGTATGAAGTAAGATGAGAATAAATACTGTATAGTATCTGAAAATACTCAATCAAGAAACTTAAAATTACAGTAACGATATAATAAAATGCATTCTGAACCATGCTATAATGAAATATCATATAAAATAATTATATTAGTTAAGCTGGAACAGGCTAATGAGTTTAATCCTTATAATGAAGAAGGCAAAAATGTTTATATGATTATACTATTAGGTTAATTTCTAGAAATGAAGTATTTTATTTAGTTCGTCATCTATTTAACATTAATTACTCTTTGTGGAATATTGCATAACAATAGCTGTAATATTTTATAGAAAAATGAACCTAAGCTTGAAATATGTGATTAAAGCACTCCCCCCCCCCCCCCCAAATTGACGCTGTTATAATATCTTAGTCAAGAATTCATTCTGAAGTTTCAACCGGACAGTTAAGAGTGCCTGTCAACTTTTCAGAACAGAAAAACGCATTCAGATGCATGTGAGTCTTCAGTGAAATTTATGGTAGATAGAGATTGTATTTAGGACAGATTTTCGCAAGCATTCCCATTTTTTCTACCAGATTGATTAAGGTCAGGTGATGAGGAACAAAGAATTCAGGAATTGGGAAATTTTTTATAATATTAAAATTGTTAAAACTTGTGAACCAATGTTAAAAATCAACTGAAGAGATAAAATGTCAAATATTGAAGTTTTAAAGGAGGTGAATGTAAATAGAACGTACTAAAAAAATTAGAGAAAAGAAAAATAACATTAATCTGCCATAACACGTGGGCAGTTAATATCATTAATTCATGTATAGTTTTCTCCCCAAGGACAGATTTATCATTGCAAACCCAGCATTCTCCAGTCTCCCCTCTTTTCCATTTTCCTCTTAGTCCCCGCATACGATCCGTAATGTATATTTTAATGTATAAGCTTAACATCTGATGTCTTCTTTTGCCCCGAACTTTTTTTTCCAGTGCATCCTTCAGTAGGCAGTTTCTTTTCAGACAGTGAACCAGTCAATTTGTTTTTCTCTTCTTGATCAGTTTCTGCTTTCAGTTACTATACAGGAGGGAAAAATACTTGGCAAGAAAGAAGTAGGAAGATTGATATGAGTGATAAGGAAATACATTGAATACATGTAGCAACTGTGAAGAATCAGAGTCCACACCTGTGGAGTAACTGTTAGCGCGTCTGACCGCGAAACCAGATGGCCCGGGTTTGAATCCCGGTCGGGGCAAGTTATCCGGTTGAGGTTTTTTCCGGGGTTTTCCCTCAACCCAATACGAGCAAATGCTGGGTAACTTTCTGTGTTGGACCCCAGACTCATTTCACCGGCATTATCACCTTCATTTCATTCAGACGCTAAATAACCTAAGATGTTGATACAGCGTAGTAAAATAACCCAAAATGTAAGTAAGTAAGTAAGAATTAGAAAAAACAGGTTGAAAAAAGGTGAAGCTTTTAGAATTAATCAATTAATAATAAAATGAAAATAACCATAGCGTTATTGTTAATTCACCTGGAAGACGGCTTTCGTAGGACATCACTTTGAAATAAAGTTTTTAGCCAATGGAAAATGTTTCCGCTGCACATACCAGTTCCTTAATTCTTTTATCTAATTTTCTCATTATGTTGAGCAAACGCCCAACTTCTCCCTCCTTCCTCCTCTCCTCCAGCGAACAGCTGTTACTCCAGTGGAGGGTACTGCCACCTACAGGCGCGCGCGGCAAACAGGGCTTGGAATACGTTGCCGCGCGAAGGCAGGTTCAGTTTGGCTCGTGATCCAGAGAGGGAAGTGGGTATGCGTGTCCGCGCAGGGGTTACACGGAGTGTGTGAACGTATGTGCGTGTGTGGCAGTGATATTTGATACTGTGATAGTGTCCTGACTTCTTTCTAGTGTAGGCACAGTGATGGGACTGAGCAAAAAGTTTGTTATCTGAACTTCATTTTGTTTTGTTTTTCTTTTTTATCCGAACTCGAGTACATAACCTCACCTCCACCCCCTTTGTTGATTGGCAGTGCGCGTGTGTGTCAGTGTGTGTGTGTGTATAAGTCTGTAGTGATGCGGCCAATGAGGAGCGAGCCGCGGGTGCTTAGCAACGTGACGGAGTCCAGTAACTGGAGACACAGTTGGCATTTCTCGCCCTACCTGTCAGACGTTCCTGTGGGCTCCCTCTGCGGCCCTGCCTTCAGTTGGGAATCCCAGCTCTTCAGCGGGAGCACCCTTCTCTGCACCAGCAACCTAACCTCACCCCACAGGAAGCCGCCGGGAGGCCACCCCGCCACAAAGTAAGTCACCTTAGCACCGCGCACCGTTCCCACGCACAACTTTCAAACCCTCAACGTACGAGGCTTTGCGTGTTGCATAACTCGTGCTGTTACCTTTGCTTCGATCTCAGTCGATAGACCTATTCTTCCTTTTTTCTCCTTCGTCAACGTTTAAGTACTTCACCTGTTCACCTCATTATTGGACTCCTGTACGATACCTCTCAGTTTGTTGAAAATTATGTAATATTTATAGTAAAATGTAAATGACACTCGGGAGGAAATTAAACGCAGAGTAAATATGGGAAATGACTGTTATTATTCGGTTGAGAAGCTTTTGTCATCTAGTCTGCTGTCAAAAAATCTGAAAGTTAGAATTTATAAAACAGTTATATTACTGGTTGTTCTGTATGGCTGTGAAACTTGGACTCTCACTTTGAGAGAGGAACAGAGACTGAGGGTTTTTGAGAATAAGGTTCTTAGGAAAATATTTTGGGCTAAGAAGGATGAAGTTACAGGAGAATGGAGAAAGTTACACAACGCAGAGCTGCACGCAGTGTATCCTTCACCTGACATAATTAGGAACATTAAATCCAGACGTTTGAGATGGGCTGGGCATGTAGCACGTATGGGCGAATCCAGAAATGCATATAGAGTGTTAGTTGGGAGGCCAGAGGGGAAAAGACCTTTGGGAAGGCCGAGACGTAGATGGGAAGATAATATTAAAATGGATTTGAGGGAGGTGGGATATGATGGTAGGGACTGGATTAATCTTGACCAATGGCGGGCTTATGTGAGGGCGGCAATGAACCTCCAGGTTCCTTAAAAGCCAGTAAGTAGTAAAGTAAAATGTACTTTTTGCATTCTGTCAAGGTGCGTTAGCTAGTTTGGCTAACTAAACACGTTAAGTTCTGGTGATTTTGGAAGTGAAAATCTTCGAATTTATATGGGTTTTTGTTGAATCTTCGAACACGCAAGCATCACACACGAAACTGACGTCTGATTTGTGTTGCGTTATTTCATGAATCATAATGAAATGAAACTGAGAGATGGTAGCCTATAATTTCACAAATATACATACGACATATAGGGTGCTATGCATAGACATTTCGCTAGCCTGCGCTACGAGCGTGCTAAACTAGCCCCGCAGGGACGTCGCTAGGAGGGTGCGAAAGGGTGCGCAAGCACCCCATACAAAATCTGAGCACGCCTTTCCGCATCCCAAAGGGCAATTTATTAACAAAATACTAGGCATAAATTATTTTGAACAAAAACAAACAATTTCTTGGATGTGAAAAAACAACTACGTCCCATAGTGTATCGTAATGGATGTGATGAGCAATAATAATAATAATAATAATAATAATAATAATAATAATAATAATAAACAGATGTATAGTATGCGCGCAAGTGCATGAAAGAACATTTTGAATTTTTTATATACCACATTTTTACAGCTCGCACCCCATTTTTAAATCTCGCACCCCATCCGCACCCCCCTTGCTCTGATCCTGGCGACGTCACTGTAGCCCCGGCTATCGACAGATTACTTGTACAGGATTCATATCATATCATATCGTTAACACTGGTTTATGAATAAGAAAAACGTTAATTTGCTGATCATCCACCGGAAGCCCGCGCTAAGAATGTCTATGAATATGGTCCATAGCGATCTTTCGTAAGATCGAGGATCAGTGACAGGTTTAGATTTACACTGGACCAAAGAAAGTGCTGTCTCGAGTAGTGCAACATAATGGTGGTACCACTGGGTTACGTGATGATATCGTGTGAAAATGTCTTAGAAAACCATTTATCGGATATGTAAGGAACTAAGGTATTTTGGGTTTCTCCCGTACGTTGCGCGTAGCGGGACCGAAGACTCACCGGATTTTTTTTTTCTTTTGGAGAAAAAAAAATTAATAGTCTATTAAAAGCACTATAGCCTACTTCAGTGAGCCACTGAAATATTTTCGTAAAAAAGAGTAATTATTTTCCCTGGATCAAAAATACAATAACTTACAATCACCTCAACTTCCCGTGCGCTAGTTTCTTCGCTTGTTTTGATTGTAATGGTAAACTTTTTTAGTGTAATGAGAGTACTGTATTTTTAAGACATTTGTTTCAGTAGGAACTGTGTTAATTAATGGTACATTCTTCGTATTGTAAAACTTCTCTTACCCTCACCGCACATGGGTTAAAGTGCTGCAATCAGAGATTGTTTTTTTTTAACGACGCTCGCAACTGCCGAGGTTATATCAGCGTCGCCCGTGTGCCGGAATTTTGTCCTGCAGGAGTTCTTTTACATGCCACCCTCTACTGACATGGGCCAGGTCGATGGCATTTAAGTACACTTAAATGCCATCGACCTGGCCCGGAATCGAACCCGCATCACAATTAACGTGAAGCTTACCGGAGGCCGGGGAACGGGGACGTGAAGGTTGGCGAACTTTGAACTTTTCCGTTCTCGTTTCCGATCGCATTCTACTAGATTCATTCTGTTGTCATCAAAAAACCTATTTCGTCGTCGTATATTTTGTAACAAGGAGGCCGTGACATAATTTCCTCTTCATACATTGTTTGTAACTAACCCGGAAATCCAGTAGAATCACTTTCAATATAATGTAACGTGTATAGGCTATATGACCAGATTACTACGTGAACTGAATTCTTAAATCTGTGGCATAAATTTTGAAGTTGGTTAACCTGTGTTCTTGTTGGCTGGCTTGTATTCATGAGAGGAAATGTCATTGGTCAATTATACACAAATTACATCGACTTTACATATCGTTATTGACACACATATCGATATGCATAGCCGTTTCCGTTGGCGGTTTATTGTGAATAAAAAATCTTCACTTTCACGTCTTCCATTTCCCGTTCTCGTTTTGGTTCTCGTTCCTGGTTTATTGTTGACCAGCCATAAGTCATAGAAAGTACGAGTAGTATATCTCAAAACTAGTTTTTAGCTTTGAATGTTTATAGTTCCTTGAGGTTTATTTGCCACATTGTTGCGCGTCACTTTAACACAACATTTCAAAACTCGAACATTTGCTTCTCAGTTTATGTGCAGAATTTTCTGGAGTAGGCTCTGTTTCCGTTGGTGTTCAGCCAGGTTAACTGTCTTACAGCTGATTTAGCACGCGGTTGCACGTCAATCTCATTTAAAATTCTACCTTTCGGTCTAACGTGGAGAATTATCTAGACTTGTCTCCTCTTTCCCTGAATTTCAGCTAAGTTATTAGATTTCTTTGGAAATCGCTAACACCTTAATGCACTTTATTTAATTGAAAAGTTCAAAATTCTAAAGTTTGGTCTTCTGCAGTATTCATAAACAATGCACAATTCACAAGACTGTCTATATCTTTTGATTATTTTCTAGTGAATATTGTAGTCGTATTTTTCTTCTGCTTCTTACTGTAAGCTCCTGGCAGATTTGCCCGTTCCGGCGTGGCAGATTCCTTCGACACTTGAAGAGTCCACTGCAAGAATGATGGATGTCACTTTCTTGTCGAAAATGAACCAAGACTGTCAATGCATAGCTTAAGACATATAGAATGTACATACAGAGTTATATGGCATTAACATTGATAGTCATTGTCCAGTAATGATCGGAAAATCACAGTTAAGCTTTGAGCGCTAAGCATTTCAAACTTTCAATTGCTTCTCCTGCAAAATGTATTCCAAATGACATCCATCATTCTTGCAGTGGACTCTTCACTTCTGAATCACCATCTTTCTCATAAAGAAGTTATTGTGATGATGCAAAACTTCACTTCTTAGTTTTCGCTGTCATACACGTTTTCAGCTGATATTGAGCTACAGTGTTACCCAATTTAGTGTTTTTGTCGCTAAATATAGCAATTTTTAACTGTTTTTCGGCGACAATTTTTTGTATCTTTTCTATTGATTACATGGGGAATTTATAGAGTGTTAGTTGGAAGCCGGAGGGAAAAAGACCTTTAGGGAGGCCGAGACGTAGATGGGAGGATAATATTAAAATGGATTTGAGGGAGGTGGGATATGATAATAGAGACTGGATTAATCTTGCACAAGATAGGGACCGATGGCGGACTTATGTGAGGGCGGCAATGAACCTGCGGGTTCCTTAAAAGCCATTTGTAAGTAAGTAAATAGGGAATTAGCGACTTTTACAACACACTTTAGCTACAAAAATAATAGTCTATTGATAATAAGGAATCTAGCGACTTTTCAACTGATGTTTGACGATTTTACGGACATTCAGTTGGCAACACTGCTGAGCTAGAAGTTTTGAACATACTGTCTGTCTGTCCGTTCGTTGGCGGTGGGTGCATTTGAACTTTATTGTTGATTTTCTCTGGTAATTACTACATTGGTCCACCAAAGTCTCTTTCAGAACATCAAAATCCGAACGCTTCAGACTGCGAGTTTTGCATGAGTAGGTAATGCAGGATTCTCCGCGTTGGTCTCCGGTTTCCCCCTCTTTATGCTCAATTGGTAGCGTGACCGTTCTGCAAGTTCGTGTAACATCGCTCTCTGGTTCGAAACTTTAAAAAGTTTGACGTACTTGGCACTGAGGGTCTCAGAATTTTCTCACATAGCCCTAATCTCCCGTTTCCTCTTTTCTCAGCTAAATAAGTAGCCCTACCATTTAAATGTCCATATGCCCGTAGCGCAGCTTTCTGTATATTTAAAACTTTAAATGGCCAAGTACGGTACTGTAAAATTCTTATAAAGTACATAGTTTATCTCCCGTTTTTCTTTATTTAAACTCAAGTGATAGCGCGTCTGTGTAACAGTGATTTTGTGAAACATAAATAATGCAATTTTTAATGTGTGTTAATATATTAGAAAAGCGAGTGTTTATTACCCTTGGCAGTTACTTTATAATGCGGGTTATGTAATCATTTCAGAGTTTAGTGGTTGGTTCTCGAATGCCTTTTAGCCTGAATTTTGGCATGTTCATAGTTACTTTTCGTTTCTCAGTTCATCATCGTCATTATCATCATCTTATTGTTCTTTTTCCTTTATCGTAGTTACCATAGTCGATTTAGATGTATTTTTCATTTTAGGTACGATAGTTTATTTGTAGCATATTTAGGCTATATTACATAATATATTATTTATTTATTTATTTATTTATTTATTTATTTATTCTGGTGTAGTTAAGGCCATCAGGACTTCTCTTCCACAACACCAGGAATACAAATACAATTACATACATATATTCATTTTCTTCGTTTCCTAATTATTTTTTTATCCGTTTTATAAATTTCGTATCTGTAGTTTAAATTGCAGTTGGATCTTAACTTCGTCATTTACCCAAGCGTCCCTGTCTGTGAGTAACGCATCGAAACTGTAGTTCTTTTTGCCGCCGTAGGCGCTGCCCATGGCGCACCATGGGAGGCGAATTACTTAGCACTGCATATGATCATGATTAATGAAGCAATGGTGGAATGTCGATAAGAAAAATTCGAGTAACCTGCGAAAACGTATCACCTAATACCGTCTTTGTCCGTCACGAATTTCACATGGATCTACCGGGATTAGAATCTATGTTTCGCAACGTGCTGTCAGAAAACCGACGATCCTTTACGCCTAAGAATCTGGAGATGACTATTATGTTATACTGCAGTGCTAACTGAGATAAAGATTCCGAAGTCCAATTTCTGTAACCCTAGTGTGGTTAAGCCAGATATTCTAGTTATACTAATTTCGATTTCTTTCTCCAGGATGTCCATTGCAGGTTGGCTGAATTCATTCTATTTAGCAAAAATCGTTCGTTCTAAATTCTCCAAGTACTTTTTTTTTTTTAACAAGTACGGAATTCCTTTTTCAAATTAACTTATGTTAATCTAATATATATATATATATATATATATATATATATATATATATATATATATACATCTGAAAGAAGAAGCATTTCATTCATATAGTGTTTTTCACACTTTCTGTTGCATACCACCAGAATTTTTTTTTTTTTTGAAACATTATATTCATTAAATATGTAATTGAACTTGAAATTATTAATTAATTTGGATCAACTTTTTTACGTCCCTTTTCCAGTCTTTAGGTTCTTTTTAGGATATCTTTAGGTCTTTTTAAAGATCTTTTTTAAACAGTTTATAGGTCTTCAACTTCTGAGCCCTACTTAGAACTCTGCCTGAGACCGGCCCTATATTGATCGAGCTACGACTGGACGTTGAATCTTGTTATTTCCCTCAGTAATTTATATTAAAATGTAGACAGAGTACCGTGAAATAGGCTACAACCATTTATTATAGTTCTTTTAACATTTTTTTTTCTAATTGTTGTGTTATCTCACTGTCCATAACCAATTCAGTTGAAATCATCGTTAAGTAAGGTACTAAATAAAGGGAGCAAAGTCGGACATTTATTGCCTACAGGGGTTGAAGAGGATTAGGACAATCTGAGTTTCACGGAGAGAGGGAATGATCACCAACCCATATAGACCTTTAAAGTATAATGTATAATAAATTTTCGTCGGGGAAGGGAGAATATTTTTATCCAGAAGGGAAAGTCCCCTACCTCTGGCCACTGCTTTGTCACCATATCTATGGCGGGTATAGGGACCAGCTCTCATAAAGTAAAGACTAGTTTCCTTTTTGAAAAGAATACACGTTACAGTCTCCCTCTGTCTGTTACTAGGAGGACAAATGAACTGGCATTTGTCACATAGGCATAATGGTATCGGTACTAGACTAGGAAAACACCCAGAATATTTTGACGCTTATCATGTAGGATTACATGTGAATAAACGAAACTCAGAATATTCTACAAAATTAAGTAAATTAAAAATCTAATATAACAGAAAAATACATAGTGTCCCGCTTAGAGGGCTCGAGAAATAAGTGATAATAATTTCAAGTGTAAATAATGGTTTATTAACATAATTTTTTACGTAACTTGTAAAACTCTCCGAGTTTCGGAGAATGCTGAATGCTACTCGATGTATGTGCCTTGAGTTTGTCTGCAGACATGTAAACGATATTCAACCTCCAGCCAATTTTTCTGTGGTATTTGTGGAGTCACTAGCGCAGCTGCATTTGTGATGCGTTGTCTCAGTTCCTCCAAGGTGTTAGCTCTGCCTCTTTGGTACACAGCATCCTTCACAACGCCTCAGAAAAAAAAGTCCAAGGGGTGTCAAATCGGGTGACCTGATTGGCCAGGCAATGGGTCCTCGTCTTCCGATCCACTATCCATGTATGACGAACACGGCGTTGTGCTCGCGTAGCAGATTTTTCTTCTGCTGGCCATAGCACACACTGAGCTTTCTGTTGTGGTGTCCACTTGTTGACTATGGCGTGTTCTCCTACAAAATGACGCCAGACTTGTTTTAGCAATATACAAATGAAAGTTACGCGTGCAGATGTTTTCAGTCTTTGTTTCCTAAACTTGGACAGTTTCTCTATCTTGTCAGATGTAAATCTCAGCGATATCTTTATCTGGTTTTAAGTGGTGAGCATTTATTTCTCGATCCCTCTAAGCAGGACACGGTGTATTTTGAAGTTATGATTTTAGTGGTAGCATCTTGCGATATGAATTCGATTGATGATGTGCCATCCGAATTACAGCTGGAATTGATAGATCTCCATTGTGACGGTGAAATGGAGGTAAGAGTTTACGAACAAAGGAAGCTTGACAAAATTTTACGAAAAGTTTCCTCAACACGACTTCCCCGTTCTCACAAACATTCTGCTACCCATATTTTGCGTCGTGATGACTTCTGCAATATTTTTACCCGTTTCAACTGTGTTATTTTAAGCATCTATGCTGCACACATGTTCTTCCAATCTTCTAGTTAATGTATGTGTTTTTGCATTTTAATATTTGGTCTCTATATGATGATTAATCACTAGAACTGCCACGCTCTTAAGTGATTGTTATTCCATTACTTCGTAATTGTACAGTTATTCATGTAATATTGGTTTTAACTCATCTTCTCCAATTTTACATCATGCAATTTATCGTATTTTATTTTGCCATTTACTTAGTCTTTATGCTCATAGCATCACTATATACTATTAAATCTGAAGATGTCATTAATTGGCGAAAGCGCTAGTCATGTTTGATTGTGTAATGACCTAATGTCAATTTTGTATTATTTCTTAGGTTAACAAAACAGTTATTGAAGGATTATTATACTTATTTCATTTATTCTGCTAGGAGTTTAAGCATGTTTTGTTCAAAATACATGCATGTTTTCAATTATGAAAATGAATAAATCTGAACGAAGACGGCATATATCGGATTACAATATGAAATATGCTCCTAGAATACAGATTGCTCAAGGTATTATAGGCCTACCTAATATCGAGAAGCGAATGTGGAAAAGTCTCGAGAAACAAAATAACCACACAATAAACCATATACCTTTGATATCTGTTACACATTGTATAGTTACATTTTTTATTATAGTTTTATATTTAATTTACATTTATTTCAATTCTCTTTGTAAATGGTTATTAATACTAACTTGTTAAGTAGGTATTATTTTGTTTCCATAATTAATTTTCTATTGGTAGGGAGAGTAAAATTCATTTTTACTTTTTTATAGTGTAATAATTATACCGAGAAGTTAAAAAAAATCTTATTTAATTTTATTTAGTTGCGTTAGAATAGTTTAGAACATGTTACATACCGGTATGCTGTGGCTTTATTGGAATCCTATCCATTACATGTTTGGCATCTCATTATAGCCTATTTGGAATATAGGAAATGCAGTTTGATTAAAATACAACATAGAGAATATATAAAACATAACGAATTAGAAAAAATGCATAAATTGATTAAATTACAAAATGCATAATTCATGACAAATTAATTACAATTTAAATTTAAAAAATGCAAAGTTGATGAGAGGGTGAAAATTATAGAGTTATCCTATACAATTTCTGGCATCTCAATACAATTCACAAATATTGCCCTATATCCTGTGTTCCCGATCCATAACACCATTATTGCAAATGGAGCTTTCATTTGTTGGGAGTATTCTATTCCTATTCAGATATTCATCTACGCAATAATGATCTGTTATTAAACGAACATTAGCTACTGTTTCCATTCTTGGTTTGCTGTTAAACGATTTCCAGATATTTTTGTTTTGCCATTTTTCCCATTTGATTTATAGGTTTCCATGATTTTTTGTGAACTCACTTTTCGAATAGGTTTAGAATATTTAATGGGTATTTTAAGTTATTTTCCTTTATTTTTTTGGACATGAAGTAATGAAGAAAATTCAGTATGTAATGAAAATCTATCACTGCACGATACTTTCAGATATCTCATGGCAGATTTCCCCTTACACAATAGGAATTAAGGGCTGAGTCTGTGCTGAGCCAAAGTAGAAAGCTCTGTAGGGTATAGCGATGCACGTGACTATTCTAGGCAAAACTTACCGCCCATTCATGATCCATTTCAAAATTCAGTTCTTCAGCTAGCACACTGGGCTCGTATGTGTGGTTTAATTCCGCGTCGGTTTGTCATGTTATCCATCCATTTAAATATCCCACAAAAGGGCCGGATTTAGGTATAGTGCCGCCCTTAGGCAGTGCTAAAATTTGCCGCCTCCAACTCTCACAAACAGTTTATGAGCAGCTATTATATAGGTCTTGTTTAGTTTAAATTAGTTTTAAATGAAATGCTACAATTCAGAAAACAATACATAACTGGAATCAAGATACATGCATCTTATTTATGAATTACAAAGATTTCCTTCGCACTTTCTTCACGGAGAAAGCTTTGATGATGTCATCAAAGTCGATCTGACGAAGCACATCAGACTCGATGCAAAGAAATAAAAATATATTCAAACTTATTCGTAGTTGAAATAAAATTGATTTGTAAAAGGCAGGCTGTGGTTTATTTTGAACAATTTGTGTTTTTGATGGTATAATTATTACGAGTATTTCTTAGTTTGGTAGGAAGTATAAAGTAAATTGGAGAATATACTCCAACTCTGCGGAATAAACTTTTCATATCGAATTATTCACTGGTTGAGAAGAAACTGCCTACTGAAGGATGCACTAGAAGGAATGGTGAATGGGAGAAGAGTTCGTGGTAGAAGAAGATATCAGGTGATAGACGACATTAAGATATAGGAATCATATGAGGAAACAAAGAGGAAGGCAAAAAATAGGAAATAATGGAGAAAGCTGGGTTTGCAGTGAAAGACCTGCCCTTCGGCAGAACACTAAATGAATGAATGATTCGAATTATATAGTGCACATGCTGGAAAGTGATTGAATAGTATTGTTGACGATATATATTGGAAATGTAACTGAGTTGTGGTTACTATTCATAGCGGTAATATAATAAACACATTCACTTCCATTTTCAAGAATACATTCTTGTTTATACAAACAGTTTTATTTAAGTATTATTATATGTACCGAAGTATTATGATATTACCGTGCAGATATTCTGCGTCATCATATGATGAAAGATGAGTGGAACGGAGAAAAATTCTCTCCGACATCGGGATTGGAACCCGGGTTTTCATCTCTACGTGCTGATGTTCTCTCCACTAAGCCACACCGGATTCGATCCGACATCGGGATGGGAATCTGGTGTGGCTTAGTGTATAGAACGTCAGCACGTAGAGCTGAAAACCCGGGTTCAAATCCCGGTGCCGGAGAGAATTTTTCTCCGTTCCACTCATCTTTCATTAATTTTAGTAGTTTCATAGTATAATAACGTGGCACCGGTATTACAATATAACTATGCAGCTGCACATTTTCCTTTTACTCTCGCCACGACCATGACAATGCGATAACAAAACAATATCCGGCTTCCACTATGTGTTCAAGAATAAACTTCAGCAAAGATCTACCAACAAGTGTTTTAAAAACAAATTAAAATGAAAAAACGAAAGAGAAAGAGAGAGAGAAAATGCCGCCGCCCTAGACAAGTGCCTAGGTTGCCTAGACCTAAATCCGACACTGTCCATGAATGAAATCGAAATGATCTGTAACTTCTAGTTTTATGAATATTTTTTAGAACAATGTAGCACTTTCCTTTATTATTTTCTTTAAATTATTTACTTGTAGTCTAGAAGGACCTATTTTTATGTTAGTTTACACTATGTCATAATACACATCAAATCCATTATCAGTTCCCAGTCCTCCGTAGTCACGTGACTAATAGTCTGGTAATCAATAACATATGCAGCAATATTACGTAATGGACAGTACGTACGTGCCACTTTAGGAGAGATCTATAATGTAAGATTGGCAGAATGAATAGAGCAGAAAGTCTTTGCAAAGTTACAATTTTTCTCTCTAGACGCATCGGACACTGCAAATCAAGAAGGAACGGATGCTTTGAACATATTGCTTTGTGGCATCAAAGGACTGAGAAGTCCTCCAATTCTGTCAGTAGCTCGATGAAATCAGGTAGCCATGTACGTGATCCACAGCCTTGCTGATTGTGCCGTTTCCTTAATATCTTGGAGTTACACATGAGGAAAACACAAACGTGTTATCGTACGTGTGACCTGGTTGCCAAGCGACGACGGTGGGCGTCACAACAGCCCGTAGGCGGTATGTGGGCATTTTAATGTTGCATTGGGCAAATTTCATAGAGCGAAGTTGTTCATTAAACAACCATGAAATATTTATGTGTGCGACTTGTTTTATTATTTCCTGTCATTAAACGCATTATATCCTATTGTTATGGATGTGACATGGAATGCGTTACCTAATGTGCCGAAGTGTGTGGTTATAGATGAACCAGTATACCATTGCCGACGGAAGGAATGTCCATTTTGTTAACATTATAGGCCTACTTTAATTTAAAGCATTCATTACACTGCAACCTTCTATTAATAATAATAATAATAATAATAATAATAATAATAATAATAATAATAAATCCACAAACGATTAGGGAAAACACGGGAATTTTACTGGAGGCAAGTAAAGAGATAGGTTTGGAAGTAAATCCCGAAAAGACAACGTATATGATTATGTCTCGTGACGAGACCATTGTACGAAATGGAAATATAAAAATTGGAAATTTATCTTTTGAAGAGGTGGAGAAGTTCAAATATCTTGGAGCAACAGTAACAAATATAAATGACACTCGGGAGGAAATTAAACACAGAATAAATATGGGACATGCCTGTTATTATTCGGTTGAGAAGCTTTTATCATCCAGTCTGCTGTCAAAAAATCTGAAAGTTAGAATTTATAAAACAGTTATATTACCGGTTGTTCTTTATGGTTGTGAAACTTGGACTCTCACTTTGAGAGAGGAACATAGGTTAAGGGTGTTTGAGAATAAGGTGCTTAGGAAAATATTTGGGGCTAAGAGGGATGAAGTTACAGGAGAATGGGGAACGTTACACAACACAGAACTGCACACATTGTATTCTTCACCTGACATAATTAGGAACATTAAATCCAGACGTTTGAGATGGGCACGTATGGGCGAATCCAGAAATGCATATAGAGTGTTGGTTGGGAGGCCGGAGGGAAAAAGATCTTTAGGGAGGCCGAGACGTAGATGGGAGGATAATATTAAAATGGATTTGAGGGAGGTGGGATATGATGATAGAGAATGGATTAATCTTGCTCAGGATAGGGACCAATGGCGAGCTTATGTAAGGGCGGCAATGAACCTCTGGGTTCCTTAAAAGCCAGTAAGTAATAATAATAATAATAATAATAATAATAATAATAATAATAATAATAATAATAGTAATAATAATAATACTTTATTGCCAGAACAAATATACATATTGATTTTTTTTATATAAGAACTCTCTAGCACCCCCAGAAAGAGTAAGTTAAATACTCGTGCTCAGGGTGCATTCCACATAAGTTAATGTTAAGACATTTTATTGAATAACAGTGTGAAAAGTAATAAAGAAAAAAAGAAGAAAAAAAACACATCGCAATAATTGAACTTTAAATTTTCTCAGTTAATAGCAATTTTTAATAGATTTTTTTTTTAAATAAGGAGCATTAGCAAATTGTATGTTTGGGAAATTATCTATTATCATGTTATAAAGCCTTAGACCGAAGTTGTTATTGTGATTATACGGTATAGTTGAAGTACATTTAGGAACTGTCAAGTATATGTTCTTTGATCTTTTGGTTTTATATTTGAGTATAAATTAAATATGTTTCGGTTTTTATGTACGAAATTCATTAATACATTGTTATAAATTTGGTGGAAGTCAAATACTTTAAATTCTGAATACAGCAGCTCTGAAGATAATCAAAACGTTTATTAAGGCATATTTTTATTATTATTTTCTGTAACAGAGTTATTGGCAAGAGGGAGGTCACTTTTTCCCTCCCACTTGTCTGTTTCAAAATAGCTTTGAAGATTGATTTATTGATTAATCGATCGATCAATCTGTTGATTTATACCGATGATCATAACGAATCAACATTTATATCATTTTTAATCCATTATCTGACATTCCGGACAAACTGGGAATTCCAATGAAAAAGTATTTTTCAGAAATATTTGTTTATTATTAATGTAAGACATAATAAGGTTATAGCCTAAATTTAAATATTCTGTTTTATTTTCAAAAGGAAAATATTTTACAACTTCTATGGGTATTGAATCTAAGTGTTCTTGGCTAGGTAATAGGTAGTTTTGTTTCCCTGAAGTTTTCAGCAATTACTGATAGATGAGCTGTAATGTATTTTTTTCAAGGAGCTATTGTTAAACACATATTTTGAGAGCCTGCACTGTTAATTCTAGAGCTTCAGCATTAAGGAACTTTTAAACCTGCACTATATTTTTTCTGCCATTTATTTTCAGTAGTTTTGATTAATAAGCTAACAATTTTAATCTTACAGTTCAAGAGGAGATTTGTCTTGAAACTGAAAAAATGAAGGATATTAACTAATCTGTAACATCCGTGATGAAATGTGTGTAAAATCTGTGACATAAAAGAAAGAGCTATAAAATATTTACCGATTAGGATTTTTGTGAACTAACTGGATTCCATGATATTTGCATAGCTTTCACACGGACACTATGAGAATGAATCTCTTTTTAATATTTGAGGAGAAAAATTCGCTCCGGCACCGGGGATCGAATCCGGGTCCTTGGTTCTACGTACCAAGCGCTCTGACCACTGAGCTACGCCGAATTCAATCCACATCACCGGACCGAACTCTCCTCCTACAGTGTTTCCCTTTTGTGGCCTGACTTCAAGTTGGGAATATACGTTGATGTTTATATTTCAAGTCCTCTACCATTATACAAGAAGCGCACTCAGCTGAGTGACAATGGCTGGGATTCCGCGGTAAAGTGCACAGCAATCTGTACAGAATCATGCACTGCTAGCTAGACGAATTTACTAAAGATGTTATTAATTGGTCCAACAGAGTAATATCTGTTATTGTGACAATTAACTGTAGGAAGAGAGTTCGGTCCGGTGCTGTGGATTGAATTCGGCGTAGCTCAGTGGTCAGAGCGCTTGGTACGTAGAACCAAGGACTCGGGTTCGATCCCCGGCGCCGGAGCGAATTTTTCTCCTCAAATATTAATTGTCACTATAACCTATTATTGTGTTGGGCCAATTAATAATATCTTTAGAATCTCTTTTTGCTTGAGGCAGAGACCAGAGTTTTACGCTTTTTGTGTAAAGGTTCACAAATCTTGTAACATCCGTGACGAAAGCTTTTTTTTATTTTCTGCAATAATACATTTTATTCAACTGTTTTTTTCTGTAAAATGATACTGATCTTCTAATAATAAAAGTTCACAAAAGTCATATCACTTCAATATCTATAGAGTTTGAAAATAATAAAACTGTGACATTCGTGACTACTGTAATGGCTGTTATACTAACTTTTCGCAAAGCACAGTCTCAACTACATCAGGCAACTATTTTAAAGCTGGCTATCTAGGACACATGCAAGTAACATTGCATATCTCTGAACCAGACTTCTCCGCACGTCGCCGACTGACGTTCTGGAAAATGCCG
Source organism: Periplaneta americana (assembly GCF_040183065.1). NCBI lineage: Eukaryota > Metazoa > Arthropoda > Insecta > Blattodea > Blattidae > Periplaneta > Periplaneta americana. Next base: position 63,389,905 of record NC_091132.1, on the reverse strand, counting down.
ATGAATATTATAATGGAATGGATATTAACGGAATGATGTCAATGGATATATTGGGGAAGCGGGAGAACCCCGATAAAAATCCCCACTGCGCTCTTATCCGCCACGTACGTCACTATGGATTTTTCAATGAAAGCTGGGGCTCGAACTTTGACAGTCTGTGTGACAGGCACTGGTGAGATCCACTTTCAATATAACTGTAATGTCTCTGATGATAAAGAAGGTATATTCTACAAATTGTTTTTGTGCGAGATCGTGCGTATTTGCTTGGTTTCCGCACAAAACCAATCCGCGGTAAGTCTAAAGTTCCACATTCAGTATTCCCAACCTAACACACATAACAATTTCCCTCTTCTTACCGCTTAAGTGACATATTGATTTTACTGCTTTAGACTTTTAACATATTATTTTTAGAGACGTTCAATATAGTAATAATTATAAATTGGAAACTTACCACTGCAATTTCACCTAAATTGCACTGTTAATTATTGTTTTTAAATATTTGCAAAAATTAAGTAAACTCTAAATCATTACATAACCTTACAGTTTATTTTAAGTTCGCATGGTTCGCATTTATAGACTGGGGAAAAAAAGAAAGACAGACGTATATCACGGCCTGCTGGAGTATAGTAAACACGGAAAACATTTTAAAGCAACAATGTTGAAGACAGATATTTTTGTTTTGCAAGTTTTCCGTCATTGAACAGAAACCAAGATGGAGATTTCATTGCAACTAATTAGAAATTCCTCTTTCAGGAATGTAATAAACAATCTTAGCGCAAAATAATGTACGATACATGAGCAGTATGTTTTCTTTCAATTCTCGGAAATTAAAAAAGCTCAACTACGTTTCGCTTTTTCAAACTTTTCCTCGAACATGAAAACTTCAACATACCGCTCTTGTAACGCATATTACTATTGTGTCCCTTAGAAATATACGTCTTATTTTTACTTGCAGTAACAATACTATATGAAACAAACGAATTACTTTCAAAAGGGAGACCACGGAGAACGATAATACCACAGTCTAGTATATACATTCACGGAGCTTGAGTTGTGAGGGTGCTAGGAACAATAGACTGTGCCGGTACTATTTCGCATTGTCTGTAATGACATCTATGGATGCATATTTACTACGTATTGAGCTTCGTGACTGTATATACTAGACTGTGGTAATACAGTACAACCTCTGTCATCCGTGGTAATGAAGGAGGTGAACTGAATGGTTAATCGAAAAATCGGATAATCCGTACCACAAAATATTTTCGTGAATTAAGTCAGTAATACACTTCCGTAATTTTCTCCGTGATCTTGTATTCAATACACAAGGTGATGGCTCAGAAGTTCTTCAAAGTAAGTCTGGTTGTCAACGACGGGTTTTCAACGGGCAAACAAACTCCTTGTCATGGTTATCTGTGGTAAGATAGGAATAGTGGAGGTCTCAAGTTGTGAATTTATGTACTTTAAACACTTTATTCTTGATTATTCTCGAGCACTGTTTAACTCTAATCTCATATTCTGGTGTGCCATCACAGTTTCTCTTTTCAAATCACTCAATTACTTGCATTTTTTTTCGATACTTATCACAACACGTTTTCTTTTAACATAGTGGAAGAAGTTTATATAGAAGTTATGCAGTACGGGAACTCGAACAGTAGAACTATATGTTACATTTTTTCATTCAGACCATTGGCTCAACAGGTTTTAAACGTAAACAGACGACGTCAACATGCTACTGTATCTCCGTACTGTCAGAAGGAAAAGAAAAATAACGTACTGTATTGTAGTACATACCTTGCAAGTTCAGTCCTCGTCATCATTGATGCAATTACCAGCGTTGCAGTAAACGACGATATATTCTCGTAAGTTGTCGAAGCTGAAACATCTTCGCCTATCGCTTAAACAGATTTTGTATCGAGAGAATTTCTGAAGAAAAATTCTAAAATGGGGAATCACTCAATTTCTTTAGAGGAATATTTGCACTGAGCATCATGTTGCACGTGTCGTTTAGACCCGCACAACTAAATGATGATGATGATGATTCCTCAGATTTCATTTCAACGCATTTCCTGTGCGATGTACTATTGCAATGTTTCTCTATAGCCTGAGTTGTTCTGGTTTTTATTTCAATTTTACACACATTACACACGATATTGTCTTCGTTAATACATAAAATGTCACTCTCATACTTCTTAATTGCATTTCGTATCTCTAAGCGAATTTACCGTTTTGACTTCGACGTTATGAATGGATCAGCACTACACTATTCAATTCGTACTAAATACTTGAGCAGGATAAGACAACTGCACACATTGCGTTGCAATGTGGACCGGGGTTCCTTCGTTATGTACGCTGCTGTACTCGCCAGGTACACAAAAGTCGTACGAAGCGGCACGTGCCATATACTCCGATACGAAACAACTTCACTTTTCCTTAAGTCATCCCGATCCACTGTCTGGTAATGGCTAATAAGTTAATAACATTCTCTAGATAAAATACGTGTTAATATAATGTGTCGTAGTAGGCCTACTTCATATAATGTATTTCTATTAGGAAAATAAATAAATAAATAGTCGGATATTCCACCAATCGGTTAATAGAGTGACGGGTGGATAATTGGGGTTCTACTGTATAATCAATAACCAAGGTGTAAATACTCGGCCTAAAGTAGGATACGTACAACAAACAAGAATGATGAGATATCTTGACGTGGAGTTGTATCTTGTTGAGCGGAATTGTAAATATTTGTTGTGGCGGTACGGTTTGCTCCTTTCATCTGTTTGTACTTAGACTTAGAGATATCGAAAAGAGATGTTTCGACACAGATCGAGTTTAACGCATAACGATTTAAGAGAAATTGACAAGTCATTTCCGAGTCCATTTAGATTTGATTCATACAATAATCCTGACGTCGCTGGAAGAGGAATGTAAACTCTGAAACGCGTTATGTAGCTTTCTCTTTTTCTCCCATCGTTTCGTCCCATTTTGTTCCAAGTATCTTTCTAAGCACCTGTCAGTTCCTGTAACAAAAAATACTGACACCTGTCATACGCACGGATGAAGATTTATATGAATATTATACACGTCATTGTAGCTTGGACGCTTCACTTAAACGCGTAACTACATGAATTTTGATACTATATATCTGGCAGTCTGATAGCATATAATTCTTATGCATTAGTTGCTACACTCCACTTTAAACTATACAGAAAATGAATGATCTTTATATCCAACCAGTCATGTCAAGCTCGGCTATTGGTGGCAGCTGCCACAGGTTTGCCACAAGCTCGGGCCCAGGGCATCTCGTGCCCCGAGCTGCTAGCAGAGTTCTTTGACAGGCGGAGACGTAAGAACTTCAAGTCAAAGAAAAAAATGGCTGCATTTAAATCCATACACATGATCCGCGCTGAATCCCCTAGTCTGTGTAGATTTTTAAATATAGAATGGGAAAATTTGTTCTTAAGTAGACTTGTAGCAAATCAAATACAGTGCTTAGTATGCTTTATAAAAAAGTAAAATATAAAACGACCTTGTATTTCAATTTACTTACTTACAAATGGATTTTAAGGAACCCGCAGGTTCATTGCCGCCCTCACATAAGCCCGCCATTGGTCCCTATTCTATGCAAGATTAATCCAGTCTCTATCATCATACCCCACCTCCCTCAAATCCATTTTAATATTATCCTCCCATCTACGTCTCGGCCTCCCCAAAGGTCTTTTTCCCCTCCGGTCTCCCAACTAACACTCTATATGCATTTCTGGATTCGCCCTTACGTGCTACATGCCTCCCATCTCAAACGTCAGGATTTAATGTTCCTAATTATGTCAGGTGAAGAATACAATGTGTGCAGTTCTGCGCTGTGTAACTTTCTCCATTCTCCTATAACTTCATCCCTTTTAGCCCCAAATATTTTCCTAATAACCTTATTATCAAACACACTTAATCTCTGTTCCTCTCTCAAAGTGAGAGTCCGAATTTCACAACCATAAAGAACAACCGGTAATATAACTGTTTTATAAATTCTAACTTCCAGATTTTTTGACAGTAGACTAGATGACGAAAGCTTCTCAACCGAATAATAACAGGCATTTCCCATATTTATTCTGCATTTAATTTCCACCCGAGTGTCATTCATATTTGTTACTGTTGCTCCAAGATATTTGAATTTTTCTACCTCTTCGAAGGATAAATCTCCAATTTAATTTACCATACAAATATAAAAATTACAGTTTACATCCATTCTAGAATATCTGCTACAGTATTAATTCAATGTATTAATATTCATCACATGGATTACCTTTAATGTGTCATACATATGCAGCAACTTTTTTGATCTGTCAAATGTTAGCCTTTTTTGATCTGTCAAATGTTAGCCTTTTTCTTGAGGGACAGTGGACATGAGACCAATAAAATTGCTGGAAAGTCTAATTGTGCAGAAGAAGAAGAACAGAAACATTTAACAAATTTTCTGCAAGCTTGGCCAAGGATGGATGCCTGCGATTAGCAAGGCCCCAGAAAACAGATGGAGTATTAACACTATTCAGAATTAGGCTTTTGGGTATTCTACGTATTTTAGAACTCAACAAACAATTCGAACTATATGCAGGTTCTATTAGGGCAAATACGTACCAGATGGATCGCCTTGTCTGTTGAGCTCGTTACGTCTGGCCACTTCAGGCTCGGTCACTTATTCATCCATGCAGCCATCTTGACAAATGTATTGTTCTGATTGATCAGTGCAGTGCCTCTGATTGGCATTTCACTATGTACAGATACGGAAATAAAATTTGGAGCTCTCTTATTGTATGTTTCGCTTACAACACACTGCGCACGTACAGTAAACAGGAGTCCCTATATATACAATATTTGTGGACAGTCGTGTGAAATGTTGCCTACGGACTCCCATCAAGACTCGGTCCAAATTTTAATTTCGTATCTGTACAACCAAGTTTGAATTATTACACAGAGTTTTAGTTTGTTTTTTTTTTTCTTTCAGCTAAGGTAGTTATGCTACTGATGAAAAATTGTTTTTAAATTCAGTACGCTATAATATATTTAATTAAATAATAAAATAAGCAGACAATAATAATCCATTTTCTGCATCAAATATGGTATAGCCTAGGCTATAAGTATAAATAAGTAGGCTTATACAGGGTGTTTTCGGGCTGGTGTTACTAACTTTCAGGGATGATGGGGAAGAGCACATGTATCAATTTGAGATAAGGAACCCTGGTCCGGAAATGACTGAGTCGAAAGTTATAAGCAAAAATAGTTGTGTGGAAATTGAAATAATTTTATTCCTCTGTACATCTTATTTATGTACACCTTGTTTACGTTGTCTATCTACAATATTCCGTTCAGTGCGCTGTCTGAGGGGTGGGGACAGAAAACTACACTAAAGCAATGCAGATGGCGTAATCATCACGTAATGTGTAACGGACACGGTCGGTCCTGACGTCTGTAGACAGCTGTGTATGTGTACAAGTTGCAGTGTCCAGTCGATCAGTCCTAGTGAAATGGAGGAGTACACAAGAGCGGAATATGCAGACATGATTTTCGAATACGATTGAGCCAATGAGAACAGTATACAAGCTCACAGATTGTATCGGAACAAGTACCCACGTAGGAGACATCCGGCCCATACTATCTTTCCACGACTATTCCATAGGTTAAGGGAAGAAGGGCACGTGATGCCAGGTTACAATTTCATTTCCACACAACTATTTTTGCTTATAACGTTCGACTCAGTCATTTCCGGACCATGGTTCGTTATCTCAAATTGATACATGTGCCCTTCACCATCATCCCTAAAAAGTTAGTAACACGCCCGGAAACAATATGTTCCACATGTAAATAGAAAAACAATATTCTACGCGTAATGACCCAACCCTGATCGAATTACATTCGAGACGCTACGAGTGTTTAATCCGGAAACTCCAACGTCGAAAGCAATTTTTTTTTAGTCGTCCGATAACGGGTACGCCTATAAAAGATAATGTGAGAGGAGCGATATTTTTTAGGCAAGCTTCGAGGCTACAAGGGGCGAAATCCAATTCTGTTTACAACCCTCACCCCGTTGTCTCAACATCTGCACGAGATGGTTAAGTGAAGAACCAGGATTCATGTCCAAACAGTCAAGTGATTATTATCTTCCCTCCTGCAACATACATATCCCCTTATTACCCCCTGCTGTCACTACTACAGGCCTTAATTACCCCTTAGTCATAAATTATAGTTATTTGTAATGCTCATGTTAATATACAAAATAACAGTCGATTAATCAAATGCTTTCACTCGTAACCTGTAATAAAGGAGCAATTAAATCTACGAAGGATCGAGGAACACCCGTCCAAACTGAACTGAGATGAAAAGCGATATTCTCGCTTTCACCCATCTAGCCAGCCGTATCTGTCTCCCAATTACTGACGTAATAAGATAGCTTAATGCATAAGTTAATGATGTAGAACTGTCTGATAGTGAAACATAATAAATAGCCTAAACATAATGAGCTCTATTGATTTGCTTCTTCAAATCGTCTTCACTCAAAACTGTACTACTTTCACATACGTGCACAGTCCATGATTAGAGCCTTTTTCTCTTTAACTGTTCGCCATTGTGTTGACCCCTTGTTGTGCGAATCTAGTCATGTATGTGACAAAGCAGTGATGTTGAAATTGCCTGAAAAAAGAATCACGACACTGGCCCAAATACTGTAGTATTCAGCTGTGGGACACTCTATCTCAACTTAGAGGAATCTGTACTTCCATATCTTACAATGTTAAATTCCTCTATTTTGGGCACACTTTTCTCAGAAATTATAAAAGACACAAACGTAGGAAAAATAGGGCATATGTAACATACATAATTTAAATTTAAAATTTCACTGAGCGGTTGGCAAAAAAATTCATTGATAACATTTTTTTTTGCATTAAGAATGACTGCAAACTATTTTTTTTATTTTTGCTGAAGGTAGAAATGAACTTAATATTTTTAATCTCCTGTGTAAAATGCCATGACATTGATATTGTATATTAATTTCAGCCTTCCGGGTACAATACTTTCTGAGAAAAGTGTACCAATGCCACAAAAATAAGAAAGTATAGAAAAATGGTGTCTTAAGTTTCCATTCTTGCTATGTTAAATTCCTCAATTTTGAATGCACTTTTCTCAGAAGTGATAAAAGATAGAGCATATGTAACATGCTTTTATGCATACAACTGGTCGTATTCCCTTATTTTACATCATGAAATGTAACTTTTCGTTGTGCAAAGGAATTTTACAATGTTACTTTTGTTACGATCAAATTTATGCACATTTAAAGAACAAAACTAAAATTCTTTCAGTAATTTATTGTCGTAATACATTGTTCTCTTAAATTGACTCAGCATATTGGGAATTAAATGAATGGCTTTCCCAAAACAGGCTATGGAATATTTCGCATAAAACAATTTTTATCTCAAAAAGAAAGAAAAACGGGCAAACTTGTATTAAACTTTGGAATTAATGACATTACGTAGAGTTCACTCTGTATACATGGAAATAAAAATAAAATTAGTATGAGGTTTTGCTCTAAACGATTCGGTAAATAACTAGAAATGTTTAATTATGATTATTATTTTTTTATTATTCATTTTAATATAAATTTCTAGTTATTCACGTCTTCATTTTACAGCAAAACTCCATAGTAAGTATTTTCCATTGTAACCTATGTGTGGTACCATATCTGCAGTGCTCGGGAAAAGTGACACAAGTCAGTTTCCACAAATCGTTTTTGATAATTTATTGACAACTTACGGAACGTCTGCTCGCTTGAAAAAAAATACATAAGTATTTCTCCCATTACAATAATTTATACAGAAAAAAATTAAATCGACATAAACCAGTGTAAGTTGTCAATAAATTATCAAAAAAGGTTTGTGGAAACTGACTTATGGCACTTTTCCCAAGCACTGCAGATATATAAGTGAATATTAGTTAAAAATAATGTAAATTGTGGCGCAAAGGACTTTTTATATAAAGCGATAGAATATTTTATTAAGGTATTGATAGAATGCAAACCACTTCTCGTATCGGTTGAAATTTTGCACCTTTGTCAATATTAACCATATATACCAGTGATAAAAAATTTAGTGAATCTAGAATTACAAATATGGAAGTTATTGATTTCAGTATAGTGTCCCCAGTAAAGACATACGGTGATGAAGAAGCGTGAAAAAATGAAACATACTACTTGTCGGAATGTTAGTTTTCTAATCTGCAACACGAGGTGATCAAGAAAGCGATGCAATCAAAATGAGAAACTGCGAGAGAAGTACCAATGACGGCCATGATGAGTATCATATTATTTATAAAATATTACAAAGGTTTCTAGATCAATAGAAATGTTAAAACTTCGTTACGATGTAATGATTTACTGATGTAATGTTGTTTATCATATTACGAATGAGCACAAAATAAAATCCCTTCTTTTAGGAAGTTCCCGTAAATGAATCTATATTGTGATTGCTATTTTGTAACCCGTACAAATGTGAAATCTTCCGATATTCTGAAACGCATCGCAGACAATAATAATGCTATTTTGAAGTAACTTAGTTTCCACTCCTCCACTACGCACCCTCAATTTCAGAGTTATTTTTCCTCTCTGTTTGGATTCTCTTACTGAATGGGGATTCATCCCTTTAGGTGATGTAGAGGGATTCTCGCATGTTTACCGCCACAAGTGTTCTGTGATTTCAGGAAAGATAACAAGATTTACTTTACAACTCCTGGAACTTCACTGCACACACTTCTCACGAGCACAATCTGTAAGCTGTGTTAGCAGTCTGTAACTTTATTTTTGGTTTCTATTGACTGAAAGGTAAGGTCACACCTGTCAATGTATTCCCAGTTCAATATACAATTCACTGACTTCTCGTTCTATTTTGAAAAGGCGTCTAGTAATTTTCTATCTGTCTTTATCTGTATGTCTGTCTCTCGCTTCTGAAATGTTACTTATTTATCTCACATTGTTTATTGTTTGTTACAAGAACTGCCCAATAATTCTATGAGCAGTGATGTCACACCACATCCTATTTTTTCATCATACAGTGTAATCTCATTCACGATTCTTCGCTTGTGTTCTGACCAGTATTTATTATTACGTGATGTAACGTGAAGTCAAGCTTTTTGTAAAACGTTTTTTAACATCGAATTACAAAAGTTAAGTGTAATGTGTGGTGAACTTTTATAGCGTATTTTCAGCAGGATAACTCCATAGCTCATACTAAGTATACAGAGACGTCATTTTATTTTTACTTCAATTTTTATTGTAGGCTACCTGAGTTTTTGAATGTACTTCACTCCCACCCCTTCTACTAATGAAGTTCAACCGTTCTCCACGCAGATCCAAGACCGCATATACAGTCATAGTAGCTTTATGTTCAGCGTAAACAGTACGTTCCAAAAATATGTTCGCGTTATCCAGTGACGAAAGAGCTTTCAATATTGAATCATTTTCGTACAGATACTGTCGTCCATTTGCCTACGTCGCATCCCGGTTTCCCCCACCTGCTTATATTCGCCTTTCTGTTAAAGCTAGTGGCTGGGCTGTCTTAGCTCTTTTCTGAGAACATTAATTTCTGTTAGGAATTGGAAGTCTACGTAGGCTAATATTATGCCCATACAATTCTTTAAAATAACTTAAATAAAAGGGCCTCGTTAAGTAATTAACTGTCACGTGATTTCCTCCCTTTCTACGACCCTACGACATAAGCACTTGGACGGACAGTAGATAGTATGTCTGAGTAATTTTATCTTTTCGGATCGGGCAGAAGTGAACATTGAATTTACAGTACGTAAGGTACTCTTTTATAGAGTAGGTACGGAATTATTTCAACATGAGTTACTAGATACGAAGGACGAAACTGGTAATTGGAATTAGGTGCAATAGTCTATAGTGCGATAATATGCACATTAGAACTGAAGCCTGTATCGAAATGAACGGCCACCATTTTAAAAAATGCGTTTAAATATCCATATTATGATTATTTTTCAATTTAACTTCATTCTCTATATTGTACGCTAATGTGCTGTAAACAGTATAATATACACTGAATAATGAATACGTCCACATGGACAGCTCAGTTCGAGAGTAAAAACACTCATTGTCAATACTATACTGTATTTTGATTAAACAAAAACCTAAGGAAAATGATCAAAATCGCAATATTTCCTAGTTTACGTAAATGGATGAACTACTTTTCTTCCCTCCTATACCTAGTAAAGTGATTTTTTGTACATTACGCCAGTATCATCGAACTCCAGTCGTGGAAGGGGGGTAGCAAACTGCGTTGATCCAAAGGTATAGCCAGGTTAATATTAAAAATGTTAGTAAAAATAAAATGATGTCCCTGTATATCCATAGTGGAATTGCGTCGAGCATTCGCGGACGCAAACAGCGGCAGTAGCGTGAGGTTTTTACTAGTGTCGTGCATTACAGGCGTTATGTTCGGTTCAAGTTTGTCGAGTATGGCGAAGTTCGATATTTGTCGATGTTCGCTTTGCAGAAGGAGGCCTGTCGCTTTTGTTATAAAAATAGTAGCTGTCCTCCACTCCCACCCATTCATATTTTAACCTCTTATGGATTTTAGCACAGATCTTGCGATTAGTTTTGATATGAAATAAGACTAAATTTGTAATGTCTTGGTTGCCTCTCTCATGTTCGAACATTGCAGGAAACTACTTCTTACCGCTGGTCGGCCGACGTACAGTACGTCAACATTCGTTGAGACTCTCTGTAATAGCCTGAAAGTTAGGCTCTTTGTTCCCTTTTGTTCCCATTCGTGTCAGCTTATTAGACATTCATAAATATTGCGGAACTGCAGCATTGCGAAAAGCCAGCAGTTATAACCAGGCTTCGCATGTTTGTCACTAGGGCTATACTGGATGACGTCGGTCAAAGGCACAAGCAGGTTACAAGAACTCTAAAGGCCGTATTCATAGACATTTTAGCGCGGCCTTCCGGTGGATGATCAGCGTTTTTCGTATTCATAAACCAGTGTTAGCGATAGGATATGATTTGAATTCTGTACTAGTAACCAGTGGATAGCCGGGGCTAGCTTAGTACGCTCGTAGCGCGTGCTGCGAAATGTCTATGAATAGCACCCTATGAGTTCTGACTTACGTTATGTAGAAGCGCACGTTGTTACGTATGTTTGTATGTCGATGAGTTCATTATGATCCCGTTCAGTCATAGAGAAGGTGCACCAGGAGACAAATGCCGCCACCAATATCTACACTGCAGTTGTTTATTTTGGAATTTGGAAATGATTATTTTTGTGTTAGGAAAGGTAACATATTATTAGAATATATATCTTTTGTCGTTGTAATAGTAGTTATTTCAATAAATAGATGTAAATTATTGTTAGCTTATGTGTATAAAATTTTATTGTATATTTAATATCAGCAGACTTAGAAACTTAGGGTGCTATGCATATACATTTCGCTAGCCCGCGCTACGAGCGTGCTAAACTAGCCCCGGCTATCGACTGATTACTTGTACAGGGTTCATATATCATATCATATCATATCATATCATATCATATCATATCATATCATATCATATCATATCATATCATATCATATCATATATCATAATATCATATCATATCATATATCATAATATCATATCATATCATATCATATCATATCATATCATATCATATCATATCATATCATATCATATAACACTGGTGTATGAATACGAAAAACATTAGTTCGCTGATCATCCACCGGAAGCCCGCGCTAAGAATGCCTATGAATATGACCCTTAGTATGAAAAAAAAAACTGTTAACTATGACAAGGATAATATAGCAGTGAGTTCTGAGATCGTCAGAGTCAGTGAATGGACGGGTGGGGGTTGATAGGACAGGCACTGTAGCATGACAACAAAAACAATGCTTAGATTGTACACTCCAGCAAAATAATATTATTATGTTGGTGATTTTGATTTACCTTATGTTTAAAATAAATTACAAAGAATGCTGGAATATTTTATGTAGGCTACAATGTATACACTATAATATACAACATGAGATGGAGAACATACCTGATACACAATGTATAGCATAAAATATGCATACTATAGCCGATCTATATTAACATTAGTTTATTTTCATTTCTCTTTTCTTAGTTGATGTTTGCAGCGTTTCAATGAACCACAACAGTCATTCTAAGTGTGTCAAATGTCAGTTTTCTCCTCTTTTCTGTAAAACAATTTTTGTACTGCGAAAAACTCCGCTCAACATCACACGACGTGATTGGAGCAAAACGAAAATACGATATAACTTATTATTGATATTTATGTGAGATATTTTAAATCCACTTTTACCAAAAAGCATATCTCTTATTCTACATAAATGTAAATAGCCACTGTTTTATGAAAGAATTTTATTTAGTTTCCGTTTTATTGGTTCGGTAATTGATGTTTTTGGTGTTTTGTTGATATTTTTGGCCAGTTCATCGAGCAGAGTCGTGAGATTCATGTACAGATATCCATACTTTGTTGTCTGTCACGACTTGCCTTATTTTGTGCAATGTACAGTTACCCTTAAAAAGAATGAGACGATTCTTGGTCGTCGGAAGTTAAAGTTCTACAGCGCGGTTCACTCGATATCGACGTAACGATACATAACATGAGAAATAGTACAAGAATTGTTACAAGGACCACAACAAGGACAAGGACCAGAATAAGGATCACGAAGAAGACTGCCATTTAAGGCCAGGATTTCACAACATAGCTCGAGTCACAAAATATCATTGCTTCACTGTACCGAATGGCAAATGCCTGCTAAGGGATCTACATTCTGGACTGCTGCTGTCACTGTCTTGTCTCGGTAGCTCATACAGTAGCGTGTTGGTTCCGCTGTATAACCGAAACGTCTCGTGTTCGATCCCGGGTAAAACATTTTTTTTTATTGAGGTGTAATTAATTTGTTCAGAGTTCCTCGACTGTCTAATTTGTCGAAAAATATGGAATAATTTATGCCCAATTTCTGGGTTTAACAAGTTGGCTGAACCTCGTCAAAAAAAAAAAAAAAATTAAACTTACTTGGAAGTTAAAAGTATTCTTCCTCAAACAAAAATCATAAGAAACAAAAAGAGACCTGTTAACTTAAAATCTTGTCCACATGCCATCAGCTTCTATTACAGCTCTAAGTCGATCCGGCATGGATGTCACGAGATTGTGGAATAAGTTCTGATCCCCGGCGAGATCTTCCCAGGTGTCAACAACTTGATCCCACAATTCGTCTCGATTTCGAGGGCGTCGGTGGGCATAGGTGGCTATCCTTCTCTTTTTCAATTCCACCCATAAATTTTCGATGACATTCAAATCAGGTGACTTCGGAGGCCAATTAATGATTTCGATCTCGGGTCTCCTTTGAAACCATCTTTGAATGCTTGCAGCATAGTGCACGGGATGGCTATCCTGCTTGAAGAGCAATGTTCCTTCGGGAAAACGTTCTCGGGCGGAGGGAAGGAATATATTTTCCAGAATGTGCTCGTAAGTTCCCGCATTAAACCGGCCATAGATGCTTCTATAACGCCAGGTCCATCGTAAGACATCCACCCCCAACACGATATGCTAAAGCGCCCCGATCTTTCACGTCGGTGCACATAGCGCTGGTCATGTCGGAGACCATTCTCACGATAGACACGGACAGGACCTTCGTAATCACTCGAGATGGTTGTTTCGTCGGAGAAAATTACATTTCTCCAATCGAAATCCACTCGATTGGTAGCGAAGGCAAGACGGTCGACAGCTTGTGCTTCCCCCAATATTTCCATTTGCGCAGCCCTCCGGCTCCTAATACCGCGGTTCCTCAACCTGCTGATCACAGTCTGTGAAGAGCCGGGAAAGTTAGATACTGTTCTTATTTCGTTAGCAGTCAGAAAGGGGTCCTGTCGAACTGTCTCGAATAAGAGAGCATGCTCTTCCAATGAAGAAATCCGCGGACGCCCAGGAATAGGGCGATTTTCGACCTCCCCTAAATTTTGGTAACGATAACCCACCTCGCGGCTGTACTTCCAGGAACACCGACCAAACGGCCAGCAGATCTAGCCCCATATCCAGCCTCAACTAGAGCTATAACTCGCTGTCTCATGTCACGTCGGTTCGCCATTACGATGAGAAATGAGGGATGACGATAATACTTTATTGTAGACAATGACTATTTAACGTGATATAGAATTATTGAAATAAGAGACATCTTGCATAGTAAGAGTTAATAAATCAACCCTAAATTAAATATCTAAATAACAGGATATAACAGGAAGTCCAACTGTTGCGAAACTAATCAAATTAAATCTAAGCTGAAGTAGCACAGCCATTGATAAATGTTTTGTACACAGAATTAGACTGAATTCCTATTCGACAGAACCTATAATCAATGGCTTGCCTGAACATGATAAACAAATCCTAAGTGTTTCCAATGTCACTGAACAATTTCAAAATATTAATTTAAAAACTAAGAAAGGATCGTAAATGTTGTATCTAATGATTATTTACATTTATGTCTACAAAATGAATCTTGGAAAAACGTTTATGATACTGGTACTACTGATATTAAGAGTTAATGTATTGCATTTTTCACTTAATTTCATAATCACTTCAGTGGATTTTCTCCACTCAATGTTGTGAAAAAATTCAAAAGTAAAAACATGTAGATAACGCAGGGACTTCAAAATCTCGTGTATTAAAAAGAAGAATCTATATGTAATGAGTTGCAATGTAATGATCCTCATGTTCTTAAATACTGCAAGGAGTACAGTGTAATTTATCAAAAATTATGAAAGAGGGAAATAGAATATATTTGAATAGAAAAGTACAAAATTCAGATAATGCAATTAAATCTATTCGGAATATTATTAAATTTAAACTTGTAGATATCCTAAGAAAGAAAATATTTTTTCACTAAAACCAATGATTATAAAGTAGAGGATCCCAAATCTATTGCAAATTCTTTTAACGTATTATAGTATATAGTACAGAAATATTATTGACAACTTAAACATTAAAGATTTTGCAAAAGATACTGCAATTGGTTACTTAACAGATGCATTTAATAATTAGTATTAATATATGTAATTAGTCAATAACTGCAACAGTGCTTTTCCATTCAATCATAACATGAATAAAATTGAATGCATACTAAATTAAACACTATTGCAAACACGTAGATAAAATAGTTAAAATTAACTGAAGGTGCGAGTGCATTTCTTACACATATGGGAAAGCTATTAATAAAATATTGTAATAATTACTCAACAAATTACATAGCCTAAGGACTCTAAACCTTTGTAAAAGTTTGTCTATTATTATATATATTTTTATAATTTCATTTTAATTGTTAGTTTTTAATATATATGCATTTACATTGTATATGTGTGTGTATAAATGCATTCATTAGATTAACGTTTATAATATTATAACTTGTAATTTTGTATTGTTTGCGATCATTAACACTTAATCTCAGGACTTTGTAAAACTCTATTTCAACGTTACTTAGCTATTTCAACGTTATTTAGACAAAAAAAATCGTTGTATAGACTAAGAATCGAACTCGCACTCTTCTACACAACACGCAGAAGTCTTACCGTCTGAGCTGTTGAAACGACATGAAAGCTTACCTTTCTGTGTGGAGTGTCGATCTAGTCATGAAGGTCCATTGTCGATTTAACTACACGATTTATGTATATATTTATCTTTCATTTACGTAATATTATCATATTTTTTGCAGTTTTTGAAGTGAATTTCGGAACGATGCTAGTAACAAACCAAATAGTCTGAATTTAAGTAACTCAATATTCGTTATCTTGTGTATCGGTGCTCTGGTCTCCGATCATGCGCAGTGTCTCACATCTGAGACTTAGGAATATTCAATCGTCTCATCCTTTTTCAGGGAAACTGTACTTTCATAGCATATTTTTAAATAGCTATTCCTTAAAGTAGCATCAGACGGGAGTTTTCTAGAAGTACATTTCTCCATAAAAGCTTTGAAGTAGGGATTGTTTACTTTATTGAAAGGGATATTAGCAGCTATCATAATGTCAAAGAGATCAAGAAAAAATTGTGATTATTTGAAACTGGTGCAGAAACTAATGGTAACTCCTCTTTAGTAGATCTTCAAACCGGAATAAGTTCTTCACTATAAGTTGCATTTTCGAGAGGTTCCCTTGTGAGTTCTCGATTATGAGTAGGATATGGATTTTTAGGTCGTTAAAATGTAATTTTAGGTGCCTAAAATAGGCTTGAAAGTGTAGAAAATAGTCTCTAAAGAATTGAAAATAGGCTCTAACAAAAAATAATGTTTTCTTTAAAAACATGTTCCAAATTATGAGGAATTCACTTCTAGAATTTAATAATTTTAAATGCTTATACACCGTTACCACTACTACTACTAAAAGTACAAGAACAACAAATATCTAACTAGTTACGCATAAACTAAACAATTAAATGTGAAAAATAAGTTTTAGACATAAATTCAGTACACAAACAAGTCAAATATAATCAATTTTTACCAAGCCTTGTCTGTTAATGTCCATAATTAACTTCATAATAAATTACTAATACTTTTTCAAAATTTTCAACTAAAAAGCAATGCCGTCTGTCACTCAACACAAATTTGTATGCTGAAAATGAACGTTCCACATCCACAGAAGTAACAGGAGCGTATTTCAATTTCGACACTAGTTGGACAAGATTGTTGGATTGTAAATCCGTGCTAGGATATCTGAAGCAGTACGCAGGTCCTTCAGTCCTACATTTCTCTGCAGAACTTGCTCCAGATGATTCGTTTATTTTTAAAATTCAGTTAATAAATCCATTTGTTGAAATACTTTCAATTACGATAGGTATAAATCTGTGATTTGCTCCACAAATTTCGGAGCATTGACCGGAGCATTGAATGAATCCTGCTATAATAACAAAAACTGCTCCTATTGACAGTTTATCCCGTACTTTATTTCTAACAGAACCAGGAACACATTTGGGACTTAAAATACAAATTTTCGAAATAAGAATGGGTGATAAGAGAGATAAACATACTAATAGGTCAAAATAGGCTTTCTCGTCAAAATAGACATTTTTAGATACTATTAAAATACCAATTATAGGCATAGTTTTATATGAAACGTGTACTTGTAAGTTTTCATGAACTTATCTTTTAAGGATTAAAATAGGTTTTTACCTAAAATCAGAAGTCTAGTTATGAGACACTGCACGCGAACCCTCACGTAAGGGAACGCTCTGTGCATTGTATGACATCTACCGTCTATACCGGACACCGAGTTTCGGACTCTCAGTAAGGCTGGGTTTCTGCCAACAAATATGCAGCGTTTGATGCTGTGCAGAAACCTGTACACTTATGTACCTCATTACTGGGCTTGCAAGCGTCGAATATGTTGAACTTCGCGTCACCCATTATAATGATTACGTGGAACCGAGGTCCCTGGCGTCGTTACATTACAGTCTGGCATGTATTCCATTAGAGATTTACACTGTAGGACTTGAAACAAATTTATTCTTTCCGACGAATGTAGAAGTCATTATAGAGATGTGTGTTTGCTAACAGCTCTATATGCGATCTATTGAGTCTTTATATGGACATGGTTTGTTGTTTATTAACACCTCTGTGTCTAATAAGATCTTTCTCAAGTCGTTCATCTGTTTGTCTGAACAATTCCTTATGAAGTAAAAGAAGAAATTCATTACTCGCGATAAGATGGTAAATGTTGATAAAATCAACAACAAGGCTGCATTAATCTGGTTGGAAAATGTTCTTTTCCTAGCAAAATAGTTCTTTTACGGGTCATAAGTTACAGAGTGAACACTAGAGAACTTTTAACATCTAAAACGATGTGAATATTAAGTAGTACTGAACTTAAAACTTTACTTTCACAAGTAGAAGGAGCAACTCTCAAAGTTTTATACACAGTTCAGACTCTTAAATGTACAGTAGTGGCAAAAAAAAAAAAAACCGGACCGACCCTTGTAGCTGATTTCAGAGCCTTGTTCACTCCAGAGCACGATAGACTGGTGACTAAGACTTTCGTGGTTCGAATCCTGCCTGGGAAGGAAACTTTTTTTTTGTTCCTTATTCAAATTTATTGCCAATACTTTTCGATTGCAGCGATATTTTACTACTTAATTAACTTATTATTCCAACAACATGAATTTTACCAGCAATCGAAAAGTATTGGGAATAAATTTGACTAAGGAACAAAAAAAAGTTCCCTTCCCAGACAGGATTCGAACCACGAAAGTCTTAGTTACCAGTCTATCGTGCTCTGGAGTGAACAAGGCTCTGATATCGGCTACAAGGGTCGGTCCGGTTTTTTTTGCCACTACTGTACATCAGTCGCACGATTTACATTCAAAGAAAATTCCAACCCATCCCAAACTTTGCGCGGAATATGATGTGAAGGAATTTGTGAATCATTGTTTCAGTAGGGCCTATAGGTAAAGTTGTTGCTAGAGGTAGCACAAACACTTCACCTTTTACGAAACCCCACAAAAGGAAATTGCATGAAATTAGGTCAGGTGACCGACCTGTCATTTGCACTACACATTTCTGCACTGTCGCACCATTTCCCAGGAAATCGTGTGTTTAGATATTGGATACGATTCGGTGAGGCGTTGTTCCATCCTATTCTAAGATGAAATTACAGTAGCACGATGTTCTTCCAGTTGGGGCAAGCTATAAGTGGAACATGTCCAAATAAGCCGCCTTGGTATCTCAGTTGGCACAACGTTGGCTATTTTCCCTCGTCATTCCACGAACACTCTCCACAATTCACCTTTCATTACCATCTGCAGCTCGAAGAATAGGGCACAACTTGTGTTTGTGTGGCCCCTAATCGACTGTCTCTTGCGGCAAGATACGCTGACCTCTCTACTCGGGCTGAGGCCGTTTTTGTTTGGCAACGCTGTTATAAAGCAATTCATTTATCGGACGAGGCCAACTGCATAACATAAACATCGAGAACATGTTGATGTAACTTCTCTGACTTCTTTCCTCTGAGCTGGGGTCGTCTACGTTTGGCGAGTACTATATGTGAGGTACAACAGATCACTCTGATACGCATAGAATACGGTTTTGAAGACGTAGAGGAATGCATAGTGTGGCGGATCGTGGGGCGGGCTTAGCCGGGCAGCACAGTCTGCATGCAACTCATTCCATCACGGGTGTATATAAAACCTCTTGGACTAGAATGTTTAGGGGTTATCTGTGTCCCGCCCGATAAGCATTTTACCACCTCTGTATCTCTTATGTCCAAATAACTCAATTCTTCATTAAAAATGATAACATTGGGGAATAAATTCCCTCGCTTTCAGTTCTATTCAGAACATAGTGATATTTCGCAGAGCACAGCATAATCTGCTGGTTTCAGAGCATGGTATAAGTTAGTAAGTTAGTTGAAGTTTGTATAGCTTCATGCGTAAACGTTTGGAGGTAGTTAATTTGTGGTCTGTAACTCCTACTGGCTTCGCTTGTTGACTTCTAAGGTCTGTGCTAGAAAGCATGGCGAACTTGGTCTAAGATTTCTTCATACTTAGATGGGCGGCTAGGATTCCTCTTGCAGATACGTGGGATCTGTGTCTGCATATGTTTCGTAACTTGCGTAAATGGATAATTTGCTGATTGTTTCTTTGCGAAAGTGTGTGAAAAACACGGTTAACAAATTTTACCGAGATTTTGTGTGAAACTAAACACGCGAACTTTTCTCTAGTAAACTATCAATTTTGTAAACCAGGGACATATTACTGTGGCAACAATGATCAAAAATTGTATTAATAGGTACTTAAATTCTGAAAATCTCTCTGTCGAAGGATAAAAAAATACGTTTTTATTTAACGACGCTCGCAACTGCCGAGGCTATATCAGCGTCGCCGGTGTGCCGGAATTTTGTCCCGCAAGAGTTATTTTACATGCCAGTAAATCTACTGACATGAGCCTGTCGAATTTAATGTCATCGACCTGGGCCGGGATCGAACCAGCAATCTCGAGCACAGAAGGTCAGCATTCTACCGACTACACCACCAAGGCCGACTTCTCTGTCTACTAATGGAGATTTAAACTTTTAATTCAGCATTATTTAATTTCTACGCCATTTTAAAGTTTAGTGTGAAGTTCTTTTGTGCTTACTTCGTATTACATGAGTGTTACGGATTTACTTTCTTTCTAAAGGAAACCATAGGTCTATATATCACTACTGGTTTTGTTTGATGTCATGGACTGGTACCTAATGTGTAACAGGGTAATCATCCCATTACTAAGGACAATCCGCCAAAATATTATGGCTGGAAAAATTAACATTTTTTAAACTGTATAAGTATGTTTTCCCATTATTATAGATTTTTAAAGTACACGGTATCTGACATTGAGATCTTATATTATTTTATAACTGTCCGTTTTCCATCCACGTATTCGTTTTCAAAGAGCTCTTTGTTTTAAACTAACGAACAAGTTTTGTTATGGATGTACAACTTTTACTTACGGATTAACCCATGTTTTATTTGAAGCTTCTAAGTCATAATTATTACACAAAATGGCAACTTATTGCAAATCATTTCTAATTGATTTTATTTTTTTATTTTGCGCATGTAAAATAGTTAAGATACAAGTTTGGTTTAAAGCGAAAATTGGAAATACAATGTTTTAAGTAGATAGATAGATAGATAGATAGATAGATAGATAGATAGATAGATAGATAGATAGATAGATAGATAGATAGATAGATAGATAGATAGATAGATAGATAGATAGATAGATAGATAGATAGATAGATAGATAGATGGATGGATGGATGGACGGACGGACGGACGGACGGATGGATGGATGGATGGATGGATGGATAGATAGATATATGGGTGGGTGGATAGATGGATGGATGGATGCATGGATAGGTAGGTAGGTAGATAGAACAAGAGTTTCATTCTATAACAATTTGACATACATTTGGGTCTAAATGACATAAATAATGCGTCTTAATTGAAAGACGAGTCAGTGGTAGATTATTCAAATAGGCCTAAGTTTTGTGTAGGATTTCTTTCATTGCTGTTAAAATATTATGAATATTACGGGTTTACAGAGTTGTCTGCTTTTATCACCAATTAAGGAAAGAGGAGTGAGAGGGGTATCAAACTCGTTCAATGGCTTAGTTTGACTTTTCGAAAGTCGCATTTGAGACAGATCCTTGTACTTCTGTGCGCTTTGTATATGCGATGATTATCAAGTATTACTGGTGGCCTGAGTTACTTACATTCGTGAATCTGATGCTGACAGGTAAGCCATCCTTTCTCAGCCCTGATAGAGCCAGGTTCCATCTCCAGACATGTACCTGATGAGCCCCAGGGCCCGAAACGCCGAGCCCTTCCTTTATCAGCATCGGAAACCAAAAATACAAAGAAAAAAATATAAGAAAAGACGAACTTAAATCAAATTTTTGAGATGACAGATTTGTTTTTAACACTTACTTTTGGACAACAGTAGCAAAGTCCATCCGAAAGTTCTCTTGAAAAAATATTGCGATTTAATTATAGTAGACTTCTATACCGAACACATACACAACAGAGATGTACTTTTTGAAGCATTTAACTAGGTAATATTTGTATAATTATATACAGTTTTATATTAACTTAGCATTAAATGCAATATGGTCAAGTTTCAACTAAAAAAAAATTAAGTTTGTCCTCTCTACGCGATTTTGGCGTACAGAAGACTAGGAGATAAAGGATCCACACTTTTTTACCTCGATACTTAAAAGAGGTGATATACTTACTACCAATTTTCGGACGATCCTTTTCTCTCTACCAAGATTTATAAATTATTGTGCGAAACTGTGACCCCCTGAATCGTTCTGGAATTTATAGTAAGATGAAAAATCCCCGCCTTCATCTGGGTTTCAATTCACCCAGTCTTTCTCTCGACCGGAAAAGCTACCTTTGCTTCCAACGAGCTAGTTCTGTTCGCTCCCGAGTCTGTATTGTACAGACTCAAAGTTTTTTGTAGTCCTTGTCACTCACCACTCGGCAGGATCAGGAGGGGGACGAGCCAGTTAGAAAACCCTAACGAATCTACTTTTTTCAACTGTAGAAAAGAGCGGTGGAATTGTTCTAGAGAAGGTTTATGTTAGCTTTAACACTTTAACCTCAATAAGCTCAGTCTATTTTTAACATCGTATACTTAAACACTTAACCCAGTTTCTTTACTTTCTGTAGTTTTAACGATCTAGTACAGTATGTGTGATTGTTACAGGAATGTATATCTCTGAAGCGGAAAACATTGGCTAGGAAATGATCAGTATTTTTGGCCTCTTTTTTGAAAATAGGGTAATAATTTACGAAATGGGGTTAGAGTTTTTCTTTCTTTTCGAAAGAAACTTTGCTAAGAATTTTTATATTCTATAAAAATTAATTACCTTGATCTGGTTTTGTATATTGACTTTTTCTTATTTGGACTGAAAATCTAGGATGTGTTGTGATGAAGGTACTTAACCACATTGAATCGAAAAATGTCTAAATATCATTTGTGAAGGTTGTGTATAATTCTAGATCATATATACCCAGATTGCTCCGCGTTATAGGCTTTGACGGTAACAACTTTTGTCAGGTTTACTATGCTGCCATCTAGTTGTTACATAAGGAGTCACGTCATAACTCCCATTTGAATTGAATTGAATTGAATTGAATTGACTGTACTGCCATCTCGTGTTCGTTTACGGCGGACGGGTGGCGATCCTGGCGGTTGTTCTCTTCAAAGTGCAACCAATTTTAACATAGGAATGAGGAATCTATATGTGATCTGGGGTATAATATACATAAGTATATCTTCTTTTAGATACGCAAATGCTGTTATGTCTACTTATGATCTTTTGAATGGAAATCACTACGTCATGGAAGAAGACTCCCGGCTAGGGAAGTTGTGGAATTGCTAATACAAAGAAATCTGGAAGGAAGTGACCATATATATCCAATTTGACAGAGTTCAGGAAAAATACGGGTTTGTTAAATAATGCACAACGCATGAGAAAGCTTTTGTAATTTACATGACGCCGTTTATTTCATTTTATGTTCATCCGATAGTAGTACTTTTCCTCCTTTTGAAGAGGTATATTCTATTTACATTACACTCGCTTGTTGCGAGTTGTTACGTGGGTCCCTCTTCCCTTTGTTATTGGTTTTCGAAAAGGAGCCAGAGTTATGATATAGAATGCACTATATTCGAATTATTACAGTCTTTATGCTGTATCTACAATCCCCTGTTAACCTATTTCTTGAGGATTATCTCACGTGACCTACATTAAAGGCTTATCATCGCGTGTTGTGAACTTGTTTGTTTATTGTGCACGCCAGTATCTTTTGCAATGTTTATAAGTTTATAGCGTAGAAGTCCCAACCAGTCACTTCAGAACTATCCACTATAGGAACCTTAGTTCAATCCCCGGGAAACCCTAGTAGGAATTGTGTACTGTTCTCCAACCAGGAGATTAACCGTGAAAGGAATGTGCTTACTATTGCGTTATCCATTGGAGCGAAGTAGATAATATTACCGTTATAACGTCAGTTAAAAAAAAAATATGCGCTCTCCTGTTATTTCCTGTATGGAGGGATTAAAAGACCAGGAGATTAACCGTGATTTAATTTTGTGACTAGGATAGTATAAGTATGTGTGTATCCGTGTTATAGTTTGTGCTTTGAGAGTTAGACAGTGAAGATGCGTATACCCACGTGTGTGACTTTAGGACATCTTATGACATCAACATTCATTCAGAGCATTACCCCACTGCGTCTCATTCCCCTGAGACTTTCTCCTGGTTGGAGTACAGTAGTTTTAAAATGGAGAAAATTATAATGGATTTGTATTATTTTGGTACGATACCGGGAATATCTATTAAACTGTTAATCGGATTATACTAATAATGCCCTAACACGTTACAATGTACTTTGCATAAAAATCACTCTACCAATGACAATGATATTTTAACCATCCAGTACTCGCGCGGCATACATTTGTAATCCACTGCTATTTATTACGTCATCACATCTCCGCTTTCAATGCTGATAGTGTGAAATTTTCAGTACTTTCCTATTATAGTTTAGCCCTGATGTATGGAGGGAATGTTTGGATGTAATTGTTAGTTTTTTCTGTGTACCTATATACATATATATATATATATATATATATATATACACACACACACACACACACACACACACACACACACACACACACACACACACACACAGAAATGTACTTGAACTCAGTAGTGACTTAAATTTTAGGAATAGTAGATAACTCTAAAGTGTAGTTTATACGAGTAATAACTAATAATTAAGTCTATATAATAATAAAGTTTTTAATTACATTCTTTACATAATAATAACACACATTATTTTATATTGGCATCACTGATTTAAATATTAAATTTCAAATAGAGTTACACTGTTATATCACAAACAATTTAATAGAATCAGTAAAGTAATGCTACTCTTATATAGGCCCTAAATTTTGTAAAATTACATATTTATATGTGAAAAAGAATTGATTTTAGAAAAAAGAGATGGATTACGAATGTTCGTAATCCGCGCGAGTAATTGTGTCACAAATTATGGCACGAGCACGGAAGGGTTAAGTTGTGACAGTTGCATTTTTTTGTTTGATATCAGGATTAAAAATGCAGTGAACAGAATGAACCTCCAAATTTAAACGTGAAAGAAAATCTGGCTGACGAATATTTTCTGGACACCTTGTCAGAGATAAGTTTCTTTTATGTGTCATAAATAAAACAAGCAAACAGTTTCATGGAGGCAGATAAAAAGTTAATTTTTTTTCTTCCACCATGTTAATGTTGTCAAAACAAGTGCTTATAAAAAAATGTTTTATGTTTTATTTAACGACGCTCGCAACTGCCGTGGTTATATCAGTGTCGCTGGTGTGCCGGAATTTTGTCCCGCAGAAGTTATTTTACATGCCAGTAAATCTACTGACATGAGCCTGTCGCATTTAAGCACACTTAAATGCCATCGACCTGGCTCGGGATCGAGCCCGCAACCTCGGGCATAGAAGGCCAGCGCTATAACAACTACGCCAACCAGGCCGACGCAAGTCCTTTTAAAAATGTTGGCCATTGAGCGTAATTACAAGGACCGTTTAGAAAGTAAGTTTACCGGAGGCCGTTGACAGAAAGAAAACACAATTTCATGGAAAAATTGATCATGAAATCAACTTTTGTATCTCTGTGTTGTAGAAGTCTTCAGCCTGGGATCGAAACCAGTGTGTGACAGCCGTCTGCACCACTCTGTCGATCCCACGGTATGACAAATATCTCAGTTCCGGTGTTGAATATGTTGAAAAATAGTCTGTTTCAATAAATCTTTCCGTGAAATTTTTTTTTTTTTTCTATAAACGGCCCCAGGTAAACTTACTTTCTATACGGCCCTCGTAATTGCGCTCCAGTGGCCGAAATTCATGTAAGAACTTGTTGACATTATTAACACGGTGGAATAAAAAAATTAAGTTTTTTTTTATCTGCCTCTACTTTCAACTTTACTTTCTTTCCGAACGAATTTATGCTAACGAGATTGTCTTCCTTAAAAATCAGATTTGAACCCGAGGGTCTCGGATTTAGTGGGAAGCGTGGTAACCAGTACACCACCGAGGTCGACTTTTCAAGCATAATTCTGTGCTAATTTTGTTTTACATATTTGGACTTTACTCATAAATTCTGCAACAAGTATTTTAAATTCAATGTTCATTACATAAATGTGTGTCTCGCATCATAAAAGATGCAAAGTCCTAACGTTGATGTACGAAACGTTGAAGCTAATTTCCGCAAGACCGGTCATTTAATATCCTCTGCATGAAATGTATGGAATACTGTAGCGTTGTGAGCTGGAGTGCTTTGTTAGTGTGTAATTTATATTCCTGTGTTCTGCCTTCAGTGAGACGCAAAACATATGAATTCATATCCCCAAGTGCCTCACAGGTAGGCGGTTGAGCACAAGTGCATTAGAGAAGCACTCCTCTGCTTTCAACTGTTATTGAGCGAGTGTTCTCGTTGGCGAATGGGATCCATTTGGGTTACTGAATGCTGGGAGCATCGGTTAAGTTGTCAGTTGCATTTCTGAGTCTGCATTCTACATGACATTACGCACTCAATACCTATTAAATGCCCACTTGAAACAGGACTTGAAGACCTACAAGACGTCTGCCTCGATTGTTGACGGCTGAATAAGAGAACTCGCTTGAGAATCCCTCTCCGTACATACTGAGAAATTCTCTGGCGAGACATTGAAAGGCCTCCACCTGTCCCAGTTTATATAAATGGCTCATGTACGAGCTCATTACCATAGCCTACAATCTCAAGTGTGCATCATTATCATTGTTGTCATCATATTTATCATTGCCATTTATTTTTAATATTCCAATATTTCGCTACGTTCCATCCACATATGTGAGGGTTGCGATCGTACAGTAGATTATAAGTATTTACTACACATTCACCAGTAAATAGCATCCTTTGTCATTTAGTTGGCATATTATAAGGTCACCGCGTGAGACTACACGGAGCAAATGAAAGAGGAGATACATATCCACTTTTTGATTCGTAATTAAACCCAGTGCAACCTCAGATAACAATACTGGTACCTTCTTTTTGTTGATTGATTAACTGATCGATCGAGTGATTGATATTGAAGCGTTTTGATGTCGATTGGTGGTGGTGGTGCTGTGTTCGGAAGAATGGGTGAAGAACGCATAATGCTGAAACTGTTTAGTATGGCTCGGAAGTAAATGAAATATCGTCACTTTTCGGAGACATCTCAGACACTGCAGAATGCGATATAAACTAGTTTCATTTCAACATGAACTCATATAGCCTACTTTTATTTAGCATTTTTCGGTCTTTTATTGTCTATTGGTCTTTTTTTTAGGAAATGTGCTACTTTTTGTTGCATTTTTTTTCCTTTTCTGATTTTTTGAACGGACTTTTTTACGGAGTAGTCGTAGTCGTAGTCTACTGCAGATTTTTTACTCAATTCGATTGCTCATACAGGAATTTCTCTTATGGTTGCATCAGCCTTAACTGCTGATCACGTGTGTTACGTGCTTCTCCCCATTCAACGCAACACAACAAATACTGCAGCCGCAGTGCCCGCAGTCAGCATAATGTATCTCACAAGTGAATATGTGAAAATGCCGAAGGTAAAGTAACCGGCGATTCTTCAAACCCGAGACCCTACGAATGGTGATGATTCTTTACTGTAATGCTGAATAAGAAGCATGTCTGGGAATTTCAGTTCCTTCTAATATTTAAATATGCATTGACGTGATTTTGGAGACCAATAATAATAATAATAATAATAATAATAATAATAATAATAATACCATCATTATTAATAAAATCTTAGTCTTTTTTTTAATTTCAATGTCATATTTTCAGAAATTTAAGGTCATTTTATAGGTCATTTTTCTGTGATTTTTAGGTCATCAACTTCCGGAGACTAAAAGAAATGTGGAAAATAGGAAAGATTGGAGAAAGCTGGGTTTGCAGTGAGAGACATGTTCTTGGGCAGAACACTGTGAATGAATAATAATAATAATAATAATAATAATAATAATAATAACTAGTGAAATGCGCTTCGTGCGACGAAATCAGTTATGGATAATAAAGAAACAGATTGTCGTACCGCCAAACAAAAGAATTAAGAGTTGGAAAAAAGAAATTTCTGCAGGCTATAATTCCATGAATGTACGTAATTTCAAGAGAACAGAAAAATTATGTTATGAAAAAACACAGAAATTGGAATCTGTAAATAGCATAAGTTGAAGGTACAGCAATAATTTTCGTGTAATAAACTAACAAATAACTGATATTTATAGCCACATGCGCGACACAAGGACCAAAACCGATAGTTAGGACGATTGGCAGGTGGCAGAATCTTCCCTTCTGTTCCCTTGGGGGTGTTTCCTTTCTATGCAAAGCGAAGGGAGTCCCCTACCACAATGTCGGTACTTGTGTCGGCGTAGATGGTGACGAAGCAATTACGATATGTTTTGAATATTTAATGACTATTATCACAGAAGCAACACACGCTGGAGATGCGGAAGGAGAATGTCACGACGCCTAATTCTGTTTACACAGTGATAAAGCATCTCCAGACGAAGTAATTTTATTATGAATTTCCTTTCCAATGCAGGATGCTGTAGTGCGAGGCTCTTGGCTGGATATTTTCTTAATAATTTGATGGATGAGAAAGAAGGAAGACGTGAAAGTAAGGTGCCGTAATTCACATTAAAAGAAAGTGGTACAATCCTCCTGATACTTAAAAATGAAACTTTACCAGCGATCTGAGGTTTGATTACTTTTTGACTATCCTGCTACTTAGACTGTGCTGGAACCTGCAGTGTGTCACGCAGGCGGCTCGGATTCGAGTCTCGATCAGGTTTCATTGAAGAATTCATAGTGACTCTTGTGGCGGACAAGGTCGCACTTGGGGTTTTTCTCGGAGTTCTCACGTTTTTCCTCATATTAGGCATCTATTGTACTCGCCAAACTTAGACGACCCCAGCTCAGAGGAAAGAAGTCAAAGAAGTCACGTCAACATGCTCTTGATGTTTATGTTATGCAGTTGGCCGCGTCCGATAACAGAATTGCATTATAACAGCGTTGCCAAACATAGATGGTCTCAGCCCGAGTAGAGAGGTCAGCTTATCTTGCCGCAAGAGACAACTACTGTGCTCCAACCACGAGAAAGTCTTTGCGGAATGAAACGGAGTGGGGTGATGCTGTGAATGAACGTTGATGTCATAAGATGTCATAAGGTCACACACGTGGGTACTCGTATCTCTATTGGCTCGCTCTCACAGCACAAACAATAACATTGTTACACACATATTTATACTACCGTAATTACAAAATTAGATCACAGTTAATCTCCTGATCTTTTAATTCCTATATAGGAAATAATATATGCAGGAGGACGCATGGTTTTTAAACTGGCGTTATAACGATAATATTATCTATCTACTTTGCTCCAATAGATGACGCAATAGTAAGCACATTCCTTTCACGGTTGATCTCCTGCTTGGAGAACAGTACTAATTTCTCTGTAAAAAAAATTACTTACCTCAGCCCATCGGCTGGGGTAATTCAGAGTCATAATGTGACAATGCTGCGTAACTAACAGGCATGCACCGTATAATTTTGTTATATTTTGGGTAAGACACGAGTCAGAAGAATGGTGTGAGTGAGGCCGTCTAAGCTTGGCGAGAACTATACATCATCTTGTCACCATTTCTCCATTTCGTCATCAATCTATAGCATTCGCCGATCGCCTCACATGTAAGTTTTATATCGTGGTTCTGCTCATCGATTATTGCGCATGCGTGATGTGAGAGAAAATAATAATAATAATAATAATAATAATAATAATAATAATAATAATAATCTTCATGACAAGAATATAGTACAAAATGGAAATATAAAAATTGAAAATTTATCTTTTGAAGAGCTGGAATAATTAAAATATCCTTGAGCAACAGTAACAATAACGAATAACACTCGAGAGAAAATTAAACTCAGAATAAATATGGGAAATATCTGCTTTTATTCGGTTGAGAAGCTTATGTAATCTAGTCTACTTAAAAAAAAACAACAAAAACAAAAACTGAATGTTAAAATTTATAAAACAGTTATGTTACCAGTTATTCTCTATGGTTATGAAGCTTGGACTCTCACTTTGAGAGAGGAACAGAGGTTAAGGGTGTTCGAGAATAAGGTGCTTAGGAAGATATTCGGAGCTAAGAGGGATGAAGTTACAGGCGAATGGAGAAAGTTACAATACAGAGAACTACATGCATTATATTCTTCACCTAACATAATTAGGAACATTAAATCCAGACGTTTAAAATGGGCAGAGCATGTAGCACGTATGGGTGAATCCAGAAATACGTATAGAATGTTAGTTGGAAGACCTGAGGAGTAAAAGACCTTTGGGAAAGGCCGAGACGTAGATGAGAGGGCAAATGGATTGGAGAGAGGTGGGTTATGGTGGAGGGACTGGATTCATCTTTCTCAGGATAGGAAGCGATGGCGGGTTTATATAAGGGCGCCAATGAGCCTTCGGGTTCTCTAAAACCCACTGTAAATAATAATAATAATAATAATAATAATAATAATAATAATAATAATAATTATAATGATAATAATAATTATTATAATAATAATAACAATAATAATGAATTTTCATAGCAATTAGCATGGAATAAAGACGGTTAGGACTTCACAGGAAAGAAGAGCGAAATGCGTCTTGTAAATGATATTTTAACTTTTTGTTTTTAAGAATATGCGACATTAATAAATTATAGTGTGTTGAATTGCCACCTATGCCAAGCTCGCCGTGTATTCGAAATCTACGTGCGAGCGACTGGAGGGCCAGAATGTCACGTTACAGTTTATCTACTTTCTACTCACCCAGTGGTTGAAGTTTGAAACAGCTGTGCAACATCGTTTTAGTTCTATGTATAGCACTCGAAAAGCACCAAAATAGTTAATATACCAACAATAATAAAAATGTGGTATTACACATTATTTGAAGAAATGTAACGCTGAATGCCATAGTGTTGTAAAGATACTGTAAGTCTTTTAGGACAACTCAATAAATGTCAGATGCGATTTTCAAGAGAGATGGCTTCGCTATGCACGACGTGTGGTACCAACTGGTGCTGTCTTGTAAATCTTGAAATTCACTGATCTGACCCCATCCTATTTTTTTATTTGAGCTTTTGTAGAAAAAACTGTATAATTCCAGCAACCCAAGACGTTATTGATCTCGGAGACAAGGCAGTCGCAGATGTCGTATAAATTACACCTGAAATGTTAATCACACATGAAGATTTAATCTCACTTTATTTGTTTCGTAGTTAAGCTGGCGCTTGATATAGTCAAACATAGGCCTACATCTTTATAGCGTGTATTTACAAAATGCCGAACAATAAATACCAACAATATCAGTTTCTGTCGGATGCTTTTCCAATTCACTGCGGGCTAAAGCAAGGAGATGCACTATCACCTTTACTTTTTAACTTTGCTCTAGAGCAGTCATGCTCAGAGAGGGCAACCTGCACTCAGTGCATATACGTGGAGCTAGGGAAGGACGAGGTGCATTACGCTGTGATGACGTAACAGCGCGCTAGCTCGAGCTTTTTCCCAGCTTATCGACCTTTCTTGGCTTGTAAATTTGACTTTCCTGACAGATGTGACAATTCATTTAAATGTCCTACATATATTCCCTTCCAAGGTAAAGGTCTCTTGTTATTGTCCCGACTTTTGTTTTTAATAAAAAGGCTTTTTCCCCGATTTTGTGCGTAAGTGTGCATATTATAAACTTTTCTGCAAGTGTGCCGATAAATTTTACCTATAATACTTGCATACTATCGACGTGAAAGATATTACAGTATGCTATAGATTGTATCTACTCGTATGAATGATGACAATTTTTAGGTTGGTAGCCTATTGCCTGAAAATTGTTAATTTTTGAATGTAGGATTTTAAGAAGAATCTTTGGACCCTCCAAGGATAGAGATGGCAACTGAGGAATAAAAACTAATAAAAAACTAAATGATTTAATACACAATCAAAATATAATAAATTTCATCAGAGCTATGAGGTTAAGTTGGTTTGGCCATGTTAAAAGAATGGAAGACCAGAAGCTAATGAAAGGTCTATATAAATGGAAACCTCTGGAAAATAGAGCAGTGGGTAGACCGAAAAGCCGCTGGGAAGATGACATTGTGAATGATTTGAAGAAGCTAAGAATCATGGATTGGATGATGGTCGTACAGAATAGAAGTTCCTGGAAAAAAAAATGTTGAGAAGGCCAAGACATTCAATTTTGAAGTAGTAGTGCCTTGAGAAGAAGAAGAAGAAGAAGAAGAAGAAGAAGAAGAAGAAGAAGAAGCCTATTACCTATTTTGTTTATCGATAAAACGATATTAGAGATTTTTTACTGTTCTTTTGTTCAGTTGTCAAGTTCAGTTAAAGTTATAATCAATTTAATGCGTGTTTATAGTGAACATTAGAATTATGTTTTACTCTTTGTAATAATGCCAAAGAGGCAATGTAAATTTACAGTAAAGAAATTTCCTTGTTTTAGAGCTACGGCAAATAACTATTCAGCTGAATAGAACTGCAATGACTTTTATTCATATTTGCTTGCAAAACGTGAGTTGCTGAATGCAATAGCAACTTCTGCTACGCGTGATTGGAGTAAAGAAAGTAAATAAACATCTTTAGAAGTCTAATTTCTGACTTGAGTTAAATATTAATACATTTGAAAGTGCATTTACTTTCTTCTAATTGCTATAACACTATTTTTAACAAGTATAATTTTAAATTATTAACATTTGTTTCTTCTTTTAGTGTTCTTTGCGTTTCATTTTGGTATGTGTATCCGTCTTACAATTAAATTTAAATCAAATATTGGGTTTTAGAAAAACATGGCGTCCCACTTTTTCCCTAAAGAAGTGATTAAAATACCACTTTCACTCAAAGGAATTATGGTCACCCTAGTTTTACAGAGTTTTTTTTTATCAGTTTCCAAACAAATCGTTATATTACACATCCTAAACAACACATTCATTAGGTTATATAAAAAAGACTAATAGGGACACGTACTCCGAATGGATGCCGTGGTATTACCAGACCTTCTATTTTCATTTAATGATACTATAGGAATAAGAAGTTGAGCAGACAGAAAACTCGTTGGATATGCTGGACGAACAAATTATCTCGTGAACGAAAAGGCGGGACTTTGATTATCGGCGGCTCCCACAGGCTGGTTAAGGAGAGAATGCAATATCAGTCAGTGGAAAACCACGAATTGTTAATATAAAATATTATTAAATACAGAGCGATTCTTGTAGAAGCGAACCCAATAAATGAGTTACAAAATGGAAACTATAACATGGACTCGTTGCAAATTACTGATGTCATGTGCACTTCTTTGTGTTCAGTTCTATAAGAATCACTGTGTATAAACATGAAACGTCATTTACTTACACAAATTAAAAAACAAGTACTCAGTTGACTGCATTTTTGTTACAAACATTTTTGGTATCTTAATCAGAAATGACGCATTAATAGCTTAAATTCCTTTGAATAATGGAGAAAGTGTTTTCCCTGATGCTATTTTTTCGCTCTTCCGGGGTATGGTAAATGTTTATATACTTATATTTTAAGTTCTCCTGTGATAAAAGTCGGAGTTAGGTTGTGTTGAAATTTGTGACCTGGAACACTGTATGAAGTACATTCTCAGAATAGTCAATTGTGCTTTCGCAGAAGCCTGTTGGAAAAAGGCAAGAGTATGTTTCCTCTCCGATAACTTCCCAGAATCTATTAAATGAGTGGTATTCAATCTTTTTGTGCTAGCGTAGTCCCAAAATATTTTTTTTTTCCTTCACATCCCGAAACTGAATTGTAACCTAATTATGTGAGAAATAACAAAAAAAAAACAATGAAAATATGTAAAATGTAATAATTATCGACAAACATAATACAATATATCTGTATTTTTACATACAAAGCCAATGGGTCAGTGGCGTGCGTACCATAGATTGAATACCACTGCATTAAATCATTTTTTGTCAATGTGTAATAGGCCTCTTTTAATTTTGTTATTGTCTTAATTTTTAAATTATTGTGATTTTCGTAAATGCAAGTGTACCTATACAATACACGAAGAGCTATTTCGTGGAAATATTTGAAAAATTAATTATATGTATCTACGTAAACCTACGTCCCGCGCCGTGACCTCGTGGTTTAAGACATCCTGCCTAGGACTCGCGTTACGGAATGCGCGCTGGTTCGAGTCCTCATGGAGGAAGAAATTTTCTCATGAAATTTCGGCCTGTGTATAGAACTAGTGCCCACCCAGCATTGTGATGCACTTGGAGAGCTAAGATATACAGTATAGCGAAATCCGGTTGCGAAAGCCAGTTATAACGACTGGGGGGATCATCGTGCTAACCACACGATATCTCCATTCTGGTTGGATGATCGTCCACCTCTGCTTCGGCATGTGAACGTGAGGCCAGCAGACGACTGGTCGTTCTGGGCCCTCCAAAGGCTCTGGTGCCACGGATTATTATTATTATTATTATTATTATTATTATTATTATTATTATTAACTTAAACCTACAATTTATCTATAAATGAAGTAAACAAAAAATATCACTTTTTGGGATTACGAAGGATAGCTTTTTGTGTGCTGCTTAGAAAATGAAAGTTCTTCTAATTTCGTAGCATCATAAATTAGTTTGTTTATATACCGATATGCTCTTTAATTTAAAGTTTAAAAATGAACATAAACAGATCAGTCACAACATGATAAAGGAACGAAATTATTACAAGATGCTTTGTGGCACTCATTAGTTTGTCTCCCAGCTTGTTGCTATAGCCTAACATATTTTAAGAAGCAAGAATTAGGGCCTGTAACTTCATAGAAAGTAATAGCAATTGCGACTCCATTTCAGAGTACATGTTCGCCTGTTGGAGTTGTGGATAGAATTTCAGAAAGGTCTCCCCTCACTTTACATATCAAGAAACACCCCATGGAGCGACAGGGATGTAGGCTACCCTTCTACTATACCAGCATGACCCTCCGTTCTCCTTCCATTTGTCTGTACTCCATCGAAATATGTGTGTGACGTAAGGGCGTAACATAACTAGACCGGCCTCTTCCTGTGATGCATGTGTTCTTGCAAAGGGTTGTAATAAAGGAAATGAGTGGATCTCGGAGTGGAAAAGAGAATTGGGGGGGGGGGGGATTACTGTACTTTGTCTGGTCCAGTTAATTGCTGTGCGCGCTCTGTCGACAATAAAAGAGAATCAATAGCAATTAAGAACACGGATGTGGTGGGACCCCTCTAAGAACCAGCATGGAAAATATTGCTGTGGCTGTGGTCCCGTTCATCCTGTTCGCCATAGTTGACAACAGTTAACCTCTTGTCTGATCATCTACTTTCGGGTGCATGACATCGATCTTCTTTGGTTCTAAAGATCTGCTATTTTCAAGGAGTAGGCTGAAATACCCAGTGAAATACGCGATATTATAAGGTTCGATGCAGCGTCGTCAACTCGATGCTTCCAATCCCCTATAAAACATCGCAGAAGTCGCTAACGCTAGAGGCTTTGATTTATCTAGAGAAAATCAAAACTCAAGTATGATTTAATTGACTATTACACGATTAGAAGAAAATATATAAAGATTAAAAGAAATAAAGTACTGTAATACAATAAAACATAAATTGACTTACTAATTGTCTTGAAAATGTCAAAGAGAAGCGAAGCGAGCATCAAGTCGGCCGTGATTGTACAATCTCATCATTACAAATATTCCCCTAGATGGCAGTAGTGTATTATGATTAGCTGTTTTTTTTTTTTTTTTTTTTTTTAAGAGTTATGCCAACTATACATCTTCATTGAACTCTATAGAGTATTATATACGATTACTAGCGGGGTTGGGACTTCACGCGTGGAAAAGGTTATTTACATTACAATAAAATACGCGTAAATAATGCGTAATTAACGTAATAAATGTAAAATAGGTAAAAAAGCTCCAAGAACTTTTTAGTTTTAGTCTCTCTTTGTTTAGTTTGTCATAAAAATTACCGTTTGAACTGCCAACAAACGTGGCATATAACTCGATGCTACCAATTTATTAATGTTGAAAAATGGAGATCTTAAAAAGATTTTGCAATTCGTACCGGATGAAGTGAAAGATTTCTACACAGAACTGTTCACATGGCCTACGACCAATAAAGATAGTAATGCCAGTGAAAGTGAAGATTGTAAAAATAACTATTAATGTTCTGACATACAAAAAGTCTATTCAGCCATGCTTCCGAACTCTTTGATGATTAGTCATTTATCACATAAAATTTAGAAAATTATTACATTTAGTGAGTTATTATGTTCAAATCATATTTACCTTAAACTGATACTATAAAAAGGCCTTTATCGCTAGAATCGTTTATTTTTAAAACCCCACAAGTGACAAAAACAAAACTTTCGGGAAATCAATAAAAACTGTTTACTTTAATTAATTTTATTATAATTGTCAAAATGTATTTAACAAGTGATATTAGTTGCTAATGTTAGGTTTATTCACTATTAGCTGTGTTTTATAATATATAAGAAGTCACCAAGAAAAAATAAATTAGGATGTTATGGGTTTTTTTTTTCAACAAACGAAAGTAGGCAAAACATTGCTATTTTTATAAGTATTAGAGTGAATGAAAGTAAATATGAACAATGTTATAATCTATGTAAAAACTACAGTATAAAATCATAAAAAAATAATAATTTTTTCTGCTGCAACATACATTTTTCTTAGGCCTATCAGGACTTAAAAGGAATGAAGTAATTGATGTTTAGATTGTCAAAATCAATAAATGTTAGTTTATTAATCCGTGTGTAAAACATTAAGTATTTTACATGTAAATTACACGTAAAATACGTACAGGTAATTTACTCGCACAATCCTGATTACTAGTCAAGAAGGCTGTGTTGATTGTTTCATTTTTATTAAAATAGTTGCATTCCAATTCAGTTATCAATATATATATATATATATATATATATATATATATATACATATATATATATATGTTGGTAAAATATTTTCTTGATAGATAGTTATGAATATTTAGTAGCAACACTATTTACGATATTGAAATAAATGAACGCGTTAAAAAGTAAATCGGTTTTAATCTTAATGTGCTCTAGAGCATACAGATAGACGAGAGAACTAAGATCATGATATTCATATTTGTATTTCAGAGCATCATGATATATCGTCGTTGTTCCTGCAATAACTCCTATATGCAAAATATAAAATCTTTCAGGAGGATAAAACACATATATTCATCCTATGGCAGCCGTACATAGGAGACTGTGAATTCTTACATTTTCGAAACAAAGATATATAATTACATATAGGAGATTTTATTATTTGCTGTATCACTAAGTTATTTAATAGAGCAAAAATCTGAAAATCGTTAAATATGTCACATAGGAGTTATTGCAGGAACAACGACGATATGGATATGAACCGTGGAACTGAACGAAAGAGAACGGAATACGTTACTCACCAATGAAATGTTTTATAAGGCGTGCAGCTCGTAAATACAAAGGAGTAAAAATACCTAATGAGATAGTAAGGAATATGATATAAATAAATCCGTAAAGTATCTTAGAACAAAAAACTTAAATAGAAAAAAGTGACACGAAAGATTACGAAAAGATTGTTAATGTGGACGCTAGAAGAACAAAGAAGGCAGCCTAGAAAACCTAGACGGATTTGGCTCTGCGAAATACAACTGTTAACCGAAGAGAGAGAACTTACAGGAAGTTGGAGAAACAGATCTGTATGGAAATTGGGAACGAAAAGGCATTAAGAAAATCGGAAAAAAATGACGTTTCTCCTTAAAAAACTAAGTCAGCTATCCTAGACCCTATAACATTTTTATACATCACTGGTTGGAATTGCCGATGGGAAACTATTCGAAACACATAAGATTTAAAGGCCTAGCATTTGTTACATCAAATGACAATTGTGTGTTCTGCTAATGGTAGGGGAGGATTGTGTTGAAGGGAAGTTTCCCCATTCCCTGCTTAGTTATCAATTGTTTCTCAGTGTCAGCTGTGATGTAGGAAGTAAGTAGTATGGAGGGGAGCAGAGAATGCTTATCTCGCATACAATCGGAACACTTTCACCACTAGAAACTCTCAAGCTGAGTCAATAAGAAAAAGAAAATGAGAGAAGCTGAATTTAATTTTGTTAGCCAAACAAGAACCGTGATTAATTAAGTCTTGCCTATCAGATCTAATTAAAATGAAGTCTAAAAATCGACTTCCTTGTGTTTGTGAAGTTCTTGATGTGTAGTGGATGGTTGCCAGTTCCAATTCAGTTTGAATAACAAAGTGAATGTGTTATTGATTTTCTTATTCCAGCTGGACGTCAAGGTAGTAGCTTAAAAATACATTACCCGTACCTATCTCATATTTCACTCTTCACTCGCAACTGTTCCTTCAATTTCAACATATCTACCACCATCTTAAACGATATCAATTATTCAGTTACGTTTGGATACTGTATTTACATTGAAGGATCCTCTAACAATATTCTTCGACCTCATGGCTTATACAGAATGGAAGTGATACAGCTGTGCAGATTCAAGGGGTTAATAGAATATATTAAAATAAATAAAATACCTAGGCCTATTATGCATTTTGTAAAGAAGTGCAAAAATGACGAAATTTTGAAATTTTATTTCATTGTGTCATTGAATTCTACAGACGTTATTTATTTATTTATTTATTTATTTATTTATTTATTTATTCTAGTGTAGTTAAGGCCATCAGGCCTTCTCTTTCACACCACCAGAAGTACAAATACAATAATAGAAATAAAAAGGAAAAAAAAATACACAATAAACAAAGTAAAGCCACACAAAAATATACACAGGTTGCAGTCACACAAACTTTAAATGAGTGATTAAGTATCATAATTAATTGTATCCTAACTAATTAACTAACATAAACAAGAAACTTGTAATTTTAATCTAGAGTAAAAAAAAATACAAAACACAAATCAACACTTCTAGCAATACCTAAAAAGCATTAAATAAGACAAAATTTTCCAATTTAATTTTTAATTGTGATTAAGTCCGGCAGTCCCTGATGTCATTAGGTAACGAATTCCAGAGACGAGGTATTTTTACAGTGTAGGAGGATGATATAAAGACGTTCTATGATTAGGGATAGAAAGAAGTGCTTGATGCCGGTTTCGAAGAGTTGTAAGAAATTGAAAGCGCGATAAGAAATAATTCGGAGTAGAAGTATGCATGATTCTAAACAGAAGAATCATTACAATGATATATGACACTTATTGTTTTGAAAATTG
The DNA here is from genome assembly GCF_040183065.1 of Periplaneta americana. Taxonomy (NCBI): domain Eukaryota; kingdom Metazoa; phylum Arthropoda; class Insecta; order Blattodea; family Blattidae; genus Periplaneta; species Periplaneta americana. The sequence goes on along the minus strand of NC_091132.1, from coordinate 63,350,900 downwards.
GAAAGTATTTTTTTATCTTTTTTATTTATGTTACACCTGTCAATTGATGTTTCATAAAGTTTCCAAAAATTGCATTTTTTTTACATATGACCCATAATCTCAGTTTCTACCTAAAATACAAAGCTAAAATTTCTACCACATGTTCTCCATAAGTATTTCCTACTTTTAACATAGGGAAATGTTTCTATATTGGATAGTTTAAAAATAAAAACATAAATTCTCTCCTTTTCTTCTTTCCAAAATTCAGTTTCATAATAAAAAAAAATGTAATTTGTAAAGTTTTTATAGTAACTAAACGTACTTGTGTCTAAATCATCAACAGGCTTCCTGTAATATATGGTAGAAGTTTCATCTTTCTACATATGAAGATTTCTGAGAAAATGGGTCATGAACTTAGTGAAATTTAACATTGTGGAGATAGGCGACTCCGAACCGCCTTAATATAATTAAGCTGCAAGTCTGCGTATTTTGGCAACAGCCCGTCGCCGGCTCACATACGCAAGCACACACGCACTCAGTCTGAACAGCAGAGTCCCGTCCCTTAGTCACTGCAGTAGGGTTGCCGAGATATAAAGGTAGAAAATAATGATACGTGCTAATATTTTATTTAATTTTAAAGAAAACCGTCCATTATATTGAAAAACTGCAAAATATTAATTAATTTCTTATCATTTTAACTAATAATAGGGGTAAAAATCATAATTGCACGGATAACACCTATCGAATAAAACAGTGTTAACGTTTAGAGCAGTGGTCGTCAGCATTCGCTGAAACGTGCAAAGGGTAAGCGGAGCCGTCCCGTGTGCCCCGTCGTGCAGCAGGAAGCGGTAGAGAGCATACTCGCTAGCAGCTACGAGTGCACCATCGTGCACTGTGTTTTCCGCGGGTAAGAGACGCTAGCCCCAGGGTTTAGAGGAAAATTATTTTTTTTTTTCTGAGAAAAGTATTTTCATTTGGAATTAAAACTTTTGTTGTGCTCTATCCAAGGAATAAACTGTTAGAATCTACAGTTATATTACTTCCACTCTTTATTTATTTACATCTAATAGCTTAAATATATTGATAAGCGATCAATAACTACAAATCTTCAATCAAATATACTAAATAACATATACAAGAAATACAGAAATCTCGTATATAAACAAAGAAGACTTGGATAATATCCCATCTTATTTCTTGCTTCCCAATATCGTTCCAACTCATTGGCACCAATCAAAGGAGGGAAAATCTTAAGATGATCTTAAGATCCATTTCTTCTTGCTATTTACAGAGAGAGCAATAAGGTGTTTCTGCAATATTCTTCGATTCTTTATAGAAAGGTTTATTTTACTGACCTTCTTTTCATGCATTCGCGTCAATTGTTCCAAGCACTTTATTATTATTATTATTATTATTATTATTATTATTATTTCGTAATTTTTCTTCACAAATTGGTAATACTTTTGTAAGAATCAACTCCTTTCCATAAAATGTAATACAGAGCGATCCAAAAGTCGCACACCTTAATAATACGTTCTCATATATTTATAAAGATGAATTTATTACGTTTACTTACATCATTTTTCACATGAGTTACATCATTTTTCACAACATATGCTAAAAATGGCAGCCCCGTTCAGTAATGCATGTACGAACTCTTTTTACCGTGTTTGCGGCCACTTTTTTTAGCACGCGTACACTGATGTTGTTAATCTCCGTTGTTATGTTCCTCTTTAGTTTCTCCAGAGTGTGTGGACTGTTTCTGTATACCCTTCCTTTAAGATAACCTCACAGGAATAAATCTGGGGACGTCAAATCGGGGGAACGTGGGGTCCATATTCCTTGAGAAATGATACAAAAAAAACTCGCGCAAAAACTGCATGGTTTCATTAGATGTGTGACATTGGCACTGTCCTGCTGGAACCAACAATCACGTTCATCATTATCAAGAAGCGCTGATCCACATTCCCTAAAACGGGCGATTAATCTCGTTATGTCGAATTTTTAGGCACTGCCACATCCGGATAATTCCTACAAAATTCGTCTACAACACGTGCATAAGAACGACTGGAAAAATAATGTTCAACAATGAAAACTCGTTGCTCTTGGGAAAACGACATGTTTGCCGAGCAATAAACAAAAGACAACTGCAGGCGTCAGTGTATACATACACATCACAATGACGTCTAGGTTTGTTGCTGTTAATACCCATGATGCTATCTAGCGGTAGCCGATAGCACTTTCCAGCTGCACTACTCAATATAGACACTATGGGTGCTATGCATAGACATTTCGGTAGCCCGCGCTTCGAGCGTGCTAAACTAGCCCCGGCTATCGACTGGTTACTTGTACAGGATTCATATAATTTCATATCGCTAACACTGGTTTATGAATACGAAAAAACGTTAGTTCGCTGTTGATACACCGGAAGCCCGTGCTAAGAATGTCTATGAATATTGCCCTATAATTTTAATTTGCGCGACTTTTGGATCGCTCTGTAGTAGATATTAATTCTTGTAAATCAATTATTTAATTTGTACCATAGTTGTTCATTTTATTGTATTAATTGTATCACTGTGGTGGACTTTATTGGCCAATGGCTGTTGTCCAGCACATAAATAAATAAATAAATAAATAAATAAATACATAAATAATAAAATTATTATTATTATTATTGTTATTGTTATTATTGTTGTTTGTTTTTTAATCAACTGTCCGAAGACAGATTTGAACCTCATAAGTGATGTCATATGCTTAAAACATCACTCATAAGGCAATTAAGGCAGGAGATAATGGGGTAAGGTGGCCGGTTTCTTTCCCCTTCCATTGCATACATCGCTGACTAGGAATATATTACACTAATCAGACTTGAAGATGTACACAAACAATTTGTTCTGTCTCTGATACAAATCATGAAGTGAGATGTACTGTCTGATAATAATAGATGTATGTATCAGCCAGAACCTCAATCAGAGGATAAATATTGTTAATGTAACTTATTTCGAAGGAAGTAATTGTTTTTCAGCTTGTTAATTTCTTCATTTTAACTTTGTGTAATAGTCCTAAAATAAAGAAGAAATAATTCGTGATGCAAGGAAGTTTTCTGTGTTACGCAAAGAGAACTTGAATTGATTTAAATTCGGCTGCGGTTGCAGCACTTGTTTTATTACTATTCACATTTTTAGCGACGCTGTTATAAGTTTTGAAACTCCACTTGTGCGCGGTTTGTTCAGCTAGATGCTTCGAGAACTCTCCTCGTTGAACCACCCCTCTCCTATCTCCATATAATGGACCTCAACCACCTCTTATTTGCGTCGGTCCTTCATTATAACCTCATAGCATGCAAACAACTATCCGCAGGAGAGTCTTGATTTTCTCATAAGTTGAATTAACTGTCAGGCAGCTCTGCTTAGTTGCTTACCATTCCAGACGAAGGAAGAGATGCCGGTGGTGGGGAAGGCGGGCTTAAATCTAAAGGCCCACCGAAACTCGTGGGGAGAAGTTTTTCTTCAACTCTATTGCTTGAATTAGTACAGGAGGCTGCTGGACCCGCCTGAATGCAGACCTCACAAAAGATTCTACTCTGATTAAAAGAGGGTTCATCTTTAGTTCAATTGTGCGGGTTTTGGTTATGCTTCATATAAAGCTGCATTTTTCTCGCCCTCCCAAAAATATTGCTGCAAGGAAGATCATATTCATGATGCCAACGCAGTGGTATCAAACCTATATAATATTATACCGCAATGTTCCTTCTCTTTGTGGTTCCGATATTATTCCTGTGAAGGTAGGGCCCTAAATAATTAATAAATTGCAGTAAAGTGACTGAATCTCTCATCTTTCTTAGTTATTTTAACCTCATCAGTATAAGGTATTGTGCATTTTATGCATTTTCGACCCATTATACTAGGCCTGCAGAACCCGTAAGTAGGGGAAATATGACATCACCCTCACTCCACTTCTATTGGAGTTGTTCGACTTCTGTGTAGAGTTATTGACATTCTTTGTGTGTGGAAGGTCCATCAGTGGCGGCACTGTAATTTTCAAAAAGGATTATAATAAAATCATTGTATTTATAATGCGTTATTTGTTTTAAGGTTTACGATTATGCTACATTTTCTGTCTGTAGTTTCTTTAAGATTTCTTTGCGTGTAACCTGCTTTAGATTTTCTAAAAACTTTCCTCCTATCATCACCAACGGAAACATAAATTTGTAACATTTAAGTAATATACCTCGAAAGTTAATATAAATGTCACTATTCATTTCAATACAAAATAAACAAAACGAGTGATGTCCATAATTTAACAGTATCTATATAAATAAATATTCAATATACAGTTCGTAATAATGAACTTACTCGAAAGTTTGTCTGTTCCATAATTTTTAATATGGGCTTTGTTGAAATGTCGTTTAATATTGAAATGATGAGTAGAAATAAATTGGATGGGACACAGTAAATAAGCAATTCTTTCGTCTTCTTCACCAACAAAATAATCATATACCCATTTCCTTACCTATATACATAGGTAGACCTTCTTACATTATATGCAGACATACATTTTAAAATTTATTTTACATATCTTTTGACTTATTTATTTCCCTCATTCGTTTTTCTCTTACATTCCAAATGTACAGTATGTTCCTAAGGATTTTATTATCTGTTCATTTGTAATTCTCGATAGCGTATTGTGTACCTTCCGCCGCGAGAATGAATGTTGATATAGCCGAGCGCAACTAAGAATGCTATGACCACACTGGTAGAAAAAGAGGGTGAGGTAGAAGAGGTACGAAGGCAGTCGCTCTCAGGAGTTACAGTTCTGTAGGCCTGCATTATACAGACATGCAACTCGCATTACATGGTTGAGCACGAAGTAGAATCATCTCAAAACACCATAAAACACCACATCAACAACTGAAATGGATCCATGCTCGAGAAGAGATTAGAATCCACGATCCACGGAGATTAACATCGTGCATTATCGAAAATTTCATTAACCATTTTGTACATCACGACCGGCATGATAACGCGTGTACGTCTGGAAACAGGTTTCATTTAGTACGGTGCCGTTCGGAAAGTGATGGGCAACAGCCCTCTTAGCGATGGCTCAGCTCGTCAGTTTTAAATAATCTCACAACTTGCACAATACATTACAGATGTAATTTATTCTCTCATTTTATAGTATGTGCTGGAACTATCGACTATTTTCTCTAATGCACATTTCACGTCGTTTGAAAAGATTTCTAAACACACACTGGATTTCGCCTCTGTCTATAGAATTTAATCCTAGATGCAGGATTCGTTTCATTCTGTTTATGAACGACTGTTGTTTTACAAGGTTTTATTGTTTATATATTCGCTGCTTTCCAAAGCTGATCTCTTGGATATATCTGCCTATAGAGATTACATTCATAAACGATATAGTGGGAGGCTGTTCTAGCATATGGTCTATGTCCTCGAATTTTCCTTCAGTTACAACGTGATTTATTAATTTTTCCCCAAATGAACCGGTTTTCCTCACTTTTTCATTAAATTTTGGATTGTTGAATCAGATTTATTTTATTTATTTATTTTGCTAATGTAACATAAAATATAATATAAACAGAAAAACTTCACCTCGCCCCTGAAAGAGTAGAACTCGTGCTCAGGGGCGGAGTCCTGAATTGAAATTAAGAAGTATATAATACAATTTGTCTTATGTCTAGTAGGGAATAAGAATATATCAATTTAAATTTACAATTGGTGTTCTGGTGTTGAACACCGGAATATTCCCCTAGAAATATAATACGACACTTTTGTGTGAGGTATATATATGTATATATACACATATATACACAGTTTACATAGGCTATATATAGGCCTATATTCATTTGTGCTATATAGGCCTATATATATATATATATATATATATATATATATATATATATATATATATATATATATATATATATATATATATATATATTATATACAGGTTGGAAGTAAAATAACCCTGCTCGTGTTTTATGTAACAAAAAAGTGTAATATATTGGTGGAAAGTCCATAGTTTTCTCAGAAAAAATGTTTTTCCAAACGTTTAAGACCCTCTTATTCGGTAACTATGCGAGCAGGAAAGCGAATTTTGTCCATATCGATAGAAAACCCAATAAAGATATATTTATCCCTCTGGCGTATTTCAATAGCGTGGTCAGTTTTCGTGTAAATCTAATTTAAAAACCAATAATTTCCAGCCATTGAACGATGCAGCCAGATTGCAACGTTGTAGCCAGAGACGGATGCGCGAGGTCATTTACCTAGGGAGACACACCTGAGATCGTTGATCTGTTACATCTGTATTACGAGAAGAAAGAGAGCTGTGTTATCGGCGATTTTGTCAGACTGCTGAAACTTCAAACTTAATTTTCTGATTAACCAACTTCAAATTTAATTTTCTAATTAACCAACTTCAAACTTAATTTTCTAATTAACCGTGCATTTGAGCACAAAACGTAATATAGGTTTTCTATTCATTTAAGTGTAACCCATTGTCCCATTCAATCTACAGGATTACTTCACTTCCACCCCCCTGTATATGTGTATGAATAGCCTATAGTACACGTTGTTTTGATGTGCACTGCATTTCTATGAACTAAACTGATCTGCACTAAATGGAAGTCAAGTGTATACTACTTTATTCCTTCAGCCTTTTATCTGGCTATAATACGCAATAGAAAATCTTCCCACGCTCGACCCGGGGGAAATGTACACACAATTTCCTCAGCCTGTAATAGTAAAAGGCCGCGGCATTTACCTCAGCGAAACTTGTTTCCTGGCAAACGCTCTGTAGCATAATAATTACAATAACAGTGGTCTTCAGAATCGGTGTAGCTCAGGCGGTAAAGCGTTTGTTTACTGATCAGAAACTGCGTTCGGGCGTGGGTTTGAATCCTGCATTGGCTGATTACCTGGTTCGATATTTCCGAGGTTTTTCCTTAACTGTAAGGCGAATGCCAGGTAACCCATGGTATATCCTCGGTCTCATCTCGTCAAATAGTACATTCTTTTCTTTCAGAGGAGAGCTCGCATGCAAGCAGCGCAGCCTTAGGCTTATTGTGCAACCTTTTTATGTTGAAATGATTGTTGAAGTCCTTAGGGCCGCTTCTTTCAAGCACATGATTCACTTCATGGTGTCATCGTATCGATTCAGCCACAGCATCCAGTTCTGACTGGAGACCTGATCCTCTGCCTGCCTATGATGTTATTCTGCAGCCTCCTCAGATCGATGGCATCTGTTCACAATTCATGTGTCCGAATCTGCTGAATCCTCAGTCAAAAGAACATGTCGCCAACGATTACACGACTCACCAAGGCGCCATCTGTCCAAGGGAGCTACACTCCCCCGGTCATCTTCAATCCGCTTATTAAAGCCCCTGCGGCTTCGCTAGATATGTGCAGCTCCCGCAGACAGATACCGCGTATAGGCAGATCCTGGAACCTCGTCCGCCATGTCCTTTTGGTCGACTTGAGATGATTAATGGAAATGATACTAATGAAGGCGAAATGAAATAGCACCTTACTATCACCAATTACTCTACGCTAGATAAACTAGTATATCGTCGTTAAATAACTGATTAAAATTATTAGAAACTATGTATGGCTTTATGTAGTTCATTTAAAAGCGGGCATATTACATATACAGAAATTTGATCCGAACTGATGTAACATTGTAAAATTGCTTTGCAGAACGAAAAGTTACAATTGTTCGGATCAAACTTCTACATATTTATAGAACAAAACTAAATTCTTTCAATAATTTATTATCATATAATACACTGCTCTCTTAAAGTCACTGAGGGTATTGAGAATTAAATCAATGGCTTTCCCAAAATACGCTATGAAATATTTCATATGAAACAATTTTTATGTCCAAAAGGAAGCAAAAACGAATAAAATTGTATAAAGCTTTTTCGTTTGAAATATCTCAAAGAATAACCCCCTGAAATTAATGACATTACTTACGGTTCATTCTGTATAAGACAGCAGTATAATACAATACACTCGGTGAAAGGTGCTCAAGAATCTAAATCACAAAGGGCAAGCGGATGGATTAGTAGGCCTACGTAATTAAAGTACATGCATAGAAAAAATGTTTAAAATGTTACACATTTGCATATGAACTTTAAATTGCTTGAGGTTATGTTTTCTTCGGAAACTAACTTAGAATTGAGTTTAGGTCGTACTTGCTAAACGAATTATGCCCAAAGTTTGCAGGAAGTAATTAAAGAAGTAGTTTCGCAAAGAGGAGGAGACGGTACCTTCCATCGTTTAGAACTGTCCTGGCTTGGGAAAAACACGCTGCATTTAATTTTATGCGAGGAAGCAATACGCAAAGAAGCAGAGAGAATAGTATGTTGAGGACCGAGTTTGTCGGGCACACAAAATCTGGGACTTGCTGATTAGACTAACAGAAATACTGTTACAATAATTTTCTACTAATGACAAGTGGAATTTTTACGCAGTATTGCTGGTAACACTGTTTTAGATTATCGAAAGAGTGCTTTTAATAAGTACAACAGTTTAAAATATTTAAACAAGGAGTATAGAATACAAAGAGAAGATTTGTATAGACAATTAGATCTGCGCATAAAAGAACAGCTGTAAGTACTGAAAGTATTCAGAGATTGAAGAAATAAGTCAACAGCTAGACGTGTTTATATATTGAAGATATAGGACAAGAACTCAAAATATTAAAATACTAAAGATGTAAGACAATAGTTTAAGGTATTAGGAAAGTGAAGATGTACAATAAGAACTCAAAATATATTTTAAAGAGTGGTGATGTAAGCCAGGTGCATAAAATATACAAAAAAAAATGAAGATGTAAGACCAGAGTTCAAGGTGTTCGAAGAGTAAAGATAAGACTGAGGAGCCTAAAGTAGTTAAGAAGTGAATATGTAACATTTTTAGAGAGGGAATATCTACAGGGTTATTTCCGATCTCTGATAACGAATGACATGTGCGTCAGGAGTCACACGATAACTGAACTGTGACGCGAGGTGACTGACCAATAGTGAGTGATCTCATAGTCAGAGTGCACGGCGACTCACAGCAGAAATTCCCACGAAAATCGAGTCTTTTTGGGAGGGTACATAACAACCCTTTCCGATGCCAAGTACAGTTAAGTGAAAATAAAAGAAGCCTGCAATAAATGAGGTTTCGTTATTTCCCCCCCCCCCAAAAAAAGACATATTCTGTGTACTTAATAAGATTGGTAAAGCTCGAATGGAATTAATTTGTATCATTTCGTGGGGTGCGGCGACTTGTGACCCCCCCCCGATGGTGGATTTGCTTGCTTTTACCACTCTGGAATTAATCCCATCCGAGCTTTGCCAGTCTTCTTAGGTACACACAAGATGCTTTCTTGGAAATAAAGAAACCACGTTTTTTGCAGGCTCCTATGACTTTCACGTAACTGTACTTGGCATCGGAAAGAGTTATATACCCCTCCCAAAAAAGTCTCGATTTTCTTGGACATTGCTACTGTGATACACCGTGCACTCTGATTATGAAATCACTCACTACTGTCTGTCACCTCTCTCACTACTGGTCTGTCACTTCTCGCCGCAATTCAGCTGTCGGTGTGATTCTTGACGCACATGACGTCATTCAAATTTGTTATCGGAGATCGGAAACAACTAAGCCACACCGGATTCAAGTTCCGACACCGGATTGAATCCTCTCAGTTTAGTTTAGTGGATAAAGCGTCAGCACGAGTCCCGGTGCCGGAGAGAATTTTTCTCCGCTCCACCCATCCTTCATCATAAGGTAATGCAGAATTTCTGCACGGAAATATTATACGTACTTCGGTACATCACAATAATATACTGTAAGTATTCCGTCCTCTTCCGTTTTTTCGTAAACATAAAACTTTGTCGATCATGTAGAAAGTTTCAAATTTTGTTCAACCCTGTTTATACCCCTATGAATTTAATCCACTCATATGCGATCTGATTTATCATTCTTTATAGCTGTTACCTGTTTACACGTGAAAATTAATCTCTGTCGTTTTTACACGTCAAGTCCGATATTTTTTTAACCCCCACATTTCTCTAATCTGTGATGAATATTAACAAGGTTCTCTGAACTACAATGGCTGATCTAATAGTTATTTCGCGTTCCCAACTCGATCGTGCGGAGCTGATACCGACTTACATGTATTTTGCATGTAAGCTGGCTTAAATTTGTGATGGATGAAAACCTATTGTGCCAAATGCGTCTGCTAAGCTGGTAAAAGAGTTATTCTTTCCCCTTACACAACATCTGCAGTTCGAAATTACGGATTTAGCTATATTTACTCCACTCGATAATGTTATTCAAATCGAAATCCATCTAAATTTCGATTGCGAAGAGTTCATATAGGTCTACTACGGGACAAGCTGAAGTTTTGATGAAAAATTACTTTACAAGCTATGTAATTTGCCAAATTTAATATGCATTAAAATCGTTCTTGCCCTTTTTTCCAATATCAGATGATATAAAAAGTACATCTCAGTTTTCACGTAACTGCGTAGTAATTTGTCTATCATGTTAAACTTCATCAGTCCACATTATTACGAAAATAAGGTCCTGTTATTACCGTAGCAAACAATCAGGATAATCACATTCCGTATTCTGCGAAATCAATCCCGTATGATACAGAATTCTACATTACTATGAACAAACCATAATTAATATAATGAAGTGCAATACATAATACTGGTACATAATCAATAAATCATTATTATTATTATTATTATTATTATTATTATTATTATTATTATAATTAACATGATACAATAAATGTAGACATGGAGAAGAATAGAACGTGTGAAATGGACAGGCAGAATAAGAAATTAAGCTGTGTTGGAAAGAATGGGTGAAGAAAGAATGACGCTGAAACTGATCAGGAAGAGGAAAAGGAAATGGTTGGGTCACTGGCTGAGAAGAAACTGCGTACTGAAGGATGCACTGGAAGGAATGGTGAACGGGAGAAGAGTTCGGGGTAGAAGAAGAAATCAGATGATAGACGTCATTAAGATGTGTGGATCATATGAGGCAGGCAAAAAGGAAGGCAGAAAATAGGAAAGATTGGAGAAAGCTGGGTTTGCAGTGAAAAACCTGCCCTTGGGCAGAACAATAAATCAATGAATTAATGAATAACAGTTCCTTTTATCTTTCCAACACACCAATAAAATAATAGTAATAATACTTATTTACGTCCACACCTGTGGAGTAACGGCTAGCACGTCTGGCCGTGAAACCAGGTGGCCCGGGTTCGATTCCCGGTCGGGGAAAGTTACCTGGTTGAGGTTTTTTCCGGGGTTTTCCCTCAGTCCAATATGAGCAAATGCTGGGTAACTTTCGGTGCTGGACCCCGGACTCATTTCACCGGCATTATCACCTTCATCTCATTCAGACGCTAAATAACCTAAGCTGTTGATAAAGCGTCGTAAAATAACCTAGTAAAAATACTTATTGGCTTTTAAGGAACTCGGAGGTTCATTGCCCCCCTCACATAAGCCCGCCATTGGTCCCTATCCTGAGAAAGATTCATCCAGTCTCTCTCATCATATCCCACCTCCCTCAAATCCATTTTAATATCTTCCCATCTACGTCTCGGCCTCCCCAAAGGTCTTTTTCCCTCCGGCCTCCCAACTAACACTCTATATACATTTCTGGATTCGCCCATACGTGCTACATTCTCTGCCGATCTCAAACGTGTGGATTTAATGATCCTAAGTAGTAGTAGTAGTAGCAGTAGTAATAATAATAATAATAAGCCGACCTGAATATAATTAAATTATTAAACTTAATCATGATTATAATTATAAATTCAATTTGACTGCGTCCGTAAGAAATCGGCTGCCTGTTTTTGAAAGCAGTTATTGTCTTGGCATACTATAATCTTCTCAGGTAGAGAATTCCATTGACAGTAGAAGAGGATGAATAATGGGATGTTCTGTGAGGAGGAATTGCTAGGATTTGACTCTCTTGTGACCGTGTGTTTAGATTGTGATTGGAGGATAAGTAGTTAAACAGGCAACTACTACCTACTACTACAGAGTGTTCGCCAGGAAACATTCGCTGAGATAATTATTGTCGTCGGCCTTTTACTACATTATAGATCAGGGGTTCTCAACCTTTTCAAGACTGTGAACACCGTCCACATGTAACATTAAGTGAACGAGCACCATGTAATGGAATAGGTTTAATAGGCTTCTGTGAATACAAAAATAAAATAAATAAATAAACAAGGAAATTTTTGAAACATTCACCAGGACAATGATATCCTTTAACTTGAATTTCACTTAGAATTTCAGTGATGTCCAAGGAGAAGTCGCTTGTAGCTACACGTAAGCAGTCCTCCAGATATGATTTAGTTAATCGTGGTCGTGATTTGTTCTTGAGATATTTCGTGAGTGAGAAAGTTTTTCGCATAGGTAGATTGTCTCGAACATAGCCAGACATTTGAGAGAAACACTCCACAGTATTTGGAGCCTTTTTGTATCTTCTGCTCCCTAAAGACTATGATTTCTCCTTTAAAAACAAATGTTTCAGAACTGTGCGCAACTCCGAATCGGCAGACAAACGCCTTAGCCCACTGAGCTACGCCGGTGGCACTTCAGGGATGTTGGCGCACCATAAATCTCCATAGTAATCATCACAGCTCCTTTCATTCATTCATTCATTCATTCATCAATATCTGTCTGCTTCCCTAGCTATGTTTGATTATATCTATCTATATGTGTCTGTATCAGTCTGTCTGTACTATCTATTTTTATGCCTGTATGTTCATTTACGTCAATATTATCTGTCTGCCTGCCCGTCCGTCTAACTCTCCGTAAATCCATCGAAAACCGAATTACTCCTATGGTTATATTAATGTATGTATGTTATTTGTAAGCTCACATTGAAGTCATAGGCCTATATTGTAATGTGTATTATATACAGAGTGTTTCCGAAGTGGTGTTACAAACTTTCAGGGATATTGGCGAAGGGCACATGTATCAATTTGAGATAAGGAACCATGGTCCGGGAATGACTGAGCCGAAAGTTATAAGCAAAAATAGTTGTGTGAAAATGGAATTGTAATTTGGTACCACTTGCCCTTCTTCCCTTAACATTTGAAACAGTCATGGAAAGATGATATGGGCCGGATGTCTCCTACGTGAGTACTTGTCCCGATACAATCTGTGAGCTTGTCTACTGTTCCCATTAGCTCATCCGTATTAAAAAATCAGGTCTGCTTATTCCGTTCTCGTGTACTCCTCCATTTCACTGGGACTGATCGACTGGACACTGCAACTTGTACATATACACTGTTGTCTACAGACGTGCATATCAGGACCGCCATGTCTGTTACACATTACGCTATCTGCATTGCTTTAGTGTAGTTTCCTGTCCCCATCCTTCAGACAGGGCACTAAACGGAATACTGTAAGTAGACAACGTGAACAACGTAAGATGAATACAGTATGTGTAAGATGTACAGATAAATATACATAAATAAGGTGTATAGAGGAATAAAATTGTCATTTCCACACAACTGTTTTTGTTTGTAACTTTCGACTCGGTCATTTCCGGATCAGGGTTCCTTATCTCAAATTGATACATGTGCCCTTCGCCATCATCCCTGAAAGTTTGTAACACCACCTCGGAAACACCCTGTATATTGTTCTTCATTCTTGGATACACTCTTGTAACACTTGTATAATCACTGAATAAGTAATAAGTAGCAGATAATTTATCATAATATTAACACAGTAAAATAGTTGTTACTTATTCAGTGATTATACAAGTATCTAACCAGGTAATTTACCATAATATTAACACAGTAAAGCAGTTATGCTAATACTAATTCAGTAATGCTAATGCTTCAGTGATTATACAAGTGTTAAAAGAGTGTACCTAGCCAGAAATTTTACCATAATATTAACATAGTAAATAAGTTATTACTTATGCAAGTATTAAAAGAGTATATCTAGCCAGGTAATTTACCATAATGTAACACAGTAAAGCTGTTATTACTTATTCAGTAATATATTTTGTACATATAGACCTACTTATCATTTACAGCTTTCTCCCCAAGGGCAACTGCAACTCCCCAACTGCAAATCCAGCAATCTCCATTCTTCTCTTCTTTTCCTCCTCTTTTTTAGTTTCCGCATAGAATCCATAATACCGTAATATTGCCATAGTATAGTAGCCTATATACTATATATTTATATATCATCGGCGGCTTGTGATACTATATAACATAAAGATAGGATCTACAGCTCTGAATGGCTTGTATAATAGAGGAGTGTAATCGATTTTAAACTGCCAGTACAAGTGATGCAGGTCGGCCGTGTGTAGTGCATGCATTTGGTGTATAAATTAATCCCTCTTACATGGGCTCTGTTAATTCACTAGAAATTAATGCTCATGTCTGCTCCATGTATGTCAATGTAGATAACTAAGTTGCAATATGCATTATGTAATGGCAGGGGGAAGGGGGGGATACAGCTTTAAATGTCAGCAACTTTTCTTCATCTCGGCCCACGTCTGACAATTTATTGTGCATTAAAATGGGAAGAGTGAGGACCAATGTCACGCAACGTGTCGTAGCTGAGAAGTGACAATTTCACGAATACAGTTCGAGAAATTTTGCTAATATTTGTAGCAAGAGTATTGATTGATCGATTCATTCATTCATTCATAGTGTTCTGCTCAAGGACAGTCTTTCCTATTTTCTGCCTTCCTCTTAGTCTCCGCATATGATCGATTATTTTAATGTCGTCTATCATCGGATATCTTCTTCTGCCCCGAACTCTTCTCCCGTTCATCATTCCTTCCAGTGCATCCTTCAGTAGGCAGTTTCTTCTCAGCCAGTGACCCAACCAATTCCTCTTCGTCTTCCTGATCATTTTCAGCATCATTCTTTCTTCACCCACTCTTTCTTATTCTGTCTGTACATTCCACGCCCTCCATTCTTCTCCATATCCACATTTCACATGCTTCTAGTCGCTTCTCTTGACTTCGTCGTAATGTCCATGTTTTTGCCCCGTACAATGTCACACTCCACACAAAGAACTTCACCTTAGTTAATTTTTCAGAGGTCCGTAGAATATGCTCCTTTTTCTATTAAAACCTTCCTTTGTCACTGATCTCCTTTTGACTTCCTGGCAGCAACTCATGTTACTGCTTATTAAGAATGTGTGATGTATCTTGTCTCACTGTGAAAAGAGAGAGAAGGAGATATGTCTTACTTCGTTTGTATTGTTATGGCGATAGGAGAGTGGAGCGATGCTGTCCATCCATCCAGTGGCGGAAGGGACTAGTTGATACATTCTGTAGCGCAAAATAAAATAACAAAATATCTCTCTTTGTACTGTGTAGTTTCGTCACTGAGCTTGTCTTTCGAGAAACTGAGTTCCGGCAGCCTGTACAATAACACAGATTTTAAAAGGAATCCTGAAAATTTACAACCCTCCTAGATTCTCCACCCTCATTTAAAGGGACTTGGTTTTATTGCTACTGAGACAAGATAAACCTTAACAGGTATAGTACAGTAAGGTCCGAAACTCTTGTCCCCCCCCCCCTTGTTTGTATGTTTGATGTGCATCCATTTTGAACATGTCGTAGCAGATGTGTGACAATGGTTGATACTTTACGTTCCAACTTGTTTAGTGATCCAGAACATCAGTATGGGCACCATCATTGTCGCGGCACAAAATGATGGGTGCCATGTCCTGTGTGAAATTTTCCGCAGCAAAGGCGGTGTGTTTTCCCTTTGGGGAATAATTAAGCAGCATGCCTCGAAACATCGATACCAGACAATTGAAGATATGAAGCAAGCTGTTAGGGAGGCATTCACAATGATGGTCCCATACTGATGTTCTGGAACGTAAAGTACCAACCATTGTCACACATCTGCTATGACATGTTCAAAATGGATGCACATCAAACATACAAACAATGGGGGGGGGGGACAAGACTTTCGAACCTTACTGTACATCTCAAGTATTTGAAGCTGTCCACTTGCTCTACTGCCTCATTTAGACCGGATTATTCTATCAGTATAATTTCACATGTTCGCATGAACTTTTTAATTCAAAATGAGCTTGAATATATCCATAAGTAGCTCTGTCAGTTTGCGTTCTAACTATTCAAATTCCGTTATCTTCAGTTGCTAAACTTTTTGAAATGAAAACTTTTATATAATATATTGCGGCTTTCATTTGTGTATTCCTAACTTCACGCGTATTAGCGCAAAATGTCATTCTGAATATCACCCAATAATGCACGACATAAGTTATTCCTATCCACCATTTGAATAGCTTCACAGTTTAGCTTATTAATACCGATTTCACCGAATGGATATGTGCTCATACACCGACATGTAGTCTGCATGTTTCATTGTTTGCTGGACAATAAAAATGTTCCCGATGTTTCAGGTCTGTCTAGAGAGCAGCGCTGTGGTAAATTTGAATTGACAATAGAATGTCTGTCACACCATAACGCTCTCCACAGCATCCGTTTGTAGAGCCTCAGTTCGAGCATTGTAATGATTCAGGAATTGAATGAAACTGTCAAACTGCAGCTGATAAAGACAGACAAAAGCTTGTATAAAGACACCTGCCATAGGCTTGTAAGACATTTGACGCTAACACAACGGCGATGCTATCGTTGTCAGGGTTTCCTGAAAGTTTGTAACTGCTACGCAGAGTTGCTTCTGCCATGTCTGAGCAACTTCCCGTTTTCAGACTCAATTTATAATTGTCGCTAGACACGCAACTTTTCGTATCACATCGTTAATGGAACAATGAATCTAAGGGAGAAATCTTGCAGATTTTGTCTCTATAATGTTTATGTATTTCTTTTTCCATGGAAGAGACATGCTGTAGTAAGTGTCAGACATTAAATTATTGTTATTTTGTTTTGTCACCATGTTGGTTTAGTAGCTAGAGAGCTGGACTTACAGTCCTGTGGACTCAGAATGGATCCTCCGCGTTCCCCCTATAATTTGTGTTGGGCAAGCTCGTGGTCTAGGTAACGCAGGAGTTTTCTCTTGGAGTTCCGGTTCTGCTGTGGCATCCCAGAAAATCTCCATCATCTCATATCTCATCTTATCTCATCGCGTGTGTAGTGTTCCCCTCGATTAAACGTAGTTTTACTTGTGACGGATGTCACAGTTGGGGTTTTCCTTGGGATTAGCATCAACATTATTCCTTCCAATTTTTATTTCATCATCATTTCGATTGGTGCCACAAGTAGAGGGGAACACGTGCCGAATTTTGGGCACACTGCCGCCATAGTTTTACCCTTGGTGCACAACGCACCAGTATATAGATTATGATTAATGGAGCAATGGTGGAATACCCATAGGGGAATCGGTAATACTCCACGGAAACCTAGCGCGTACACCTTCTTTGTCCCCTACATATTTCACTTTGATCCATCGAAGTCGAACTCGAGTTACCAGCATGGACAACCGAAGCTCTACTCGTTCATCTAACGGTGCGACACTGCTTAATTATGTATTTTGAAATTCCATCAGGCATATAACTCTGTAAGACAAACATAGACTATACAAATATTAAAATCTGGTGATTGAAGTACAACACATGTATCACCGAAGCAAATAATCATTGTTTGTTCAACTGAAAAGATATTATAACGGATTTAAGTCTATCGGGTTCCGAGTGACTCCTTGTGATCTCGTAAGGGGATATTTACAACGGATTTTTTGTAGGGTGCGCCAGTCCCCTTCTAACACTTAAATCGATCTAAGACTAACTTAATTAAACACAAATACTCACGAACAATTCCTAATCAAGGAATGATCTACTGGTAGATTCGGGGATCGAACTCGAAACCTCTAGTTACGAGTCGATATTGCCAACCACTAGACCAGCGGCCATCAGCACGATGCATCCTCAGGCTAGCGTCCCTTGCCCGCGGATAAGAGCTGCACTAGCGTGAATCCGTGGCTGCCGGCGGGTATGCTTTCTTCCTCTTTTTTCTGCCCCACAGAGCATTTATTTTATTTTAGTTGGTTATTTAACGACGCTGTATCAACTACTAGGTTATTTAGCGTCGATGAGATTGGTGATAGCGAGCTGATATTTGGCGAGATGAGACCGAGGATTCGCCATAGATTACCTCGCATACACATTACGATTGGGGAAAACCTCGGAAAAACCAAACCAGGTAATCAGTCGAAGCGGGAATCGAACCCGCGCCCGAACGCAACTTCAGTCCGGCAGCAAGCGCCTTAACCGACTGAGCCACGCCGGTAGTCCCCACGGAGCATATTACGATACACTCCTTACCCGTTACCCATTTCAGCGAGTGCTGACGACTACTGCACTAGACCAAGAGGTCGACCTAATGTTACCGGTTTCATATTTGCTACAAAATTATCTGAATGAATCTCTGGGAAAGACTATACCATAAAAATGTAAAAACAGTTACAACTTCGAATATGTTTTAATGTAAAATTTCGTTTTTGTTAATTATCTAGGACTGTCTATAAATACAGTTTATAAGTAGACATTACAAGTAAATACGTTTTAACTCGAGAAAACTACATGCTTAGGAGCCTTACTAGCAAGGTTTACGTCAGAACCATGGAATTCCCCATGATCTCTTAAGGCAAAGGATCTGCAGGAATGTCTACTTGAAAGAGATGTTAATTTTGCTAAAAATGAGAGGAACTGGGTCGATAATGAGTAAGATGGTAATGTGGATTAGATGATTGAAATTCTTCTCGTCGGATGCCTATGGTTGGGTTACGTCAGTTAACGGATTTTCTCCCGATTGGACATTTCTGTACCGGCACCTGGAAAAGAGGGAGGAAACAGCGTGTATTGGATATTTGGAGCACTTTCAGAAAACATAGGACGGTATCGGAACAATGATGTAAAATATTAAAATGAACTGTTCTGAGGTTCAGTTTGCCGTTAGATAATGAAACAGGATTCTATCTACTTAACTTGATATCTTGTTATCTCCGAATGTGGGAAACTCAGATTTTTTCATATCTTCTGTTAGTTTGGCGTTTTGAATTCTAGTTTTGATGTAAAGTCATCTGAAAACCAGAATTTTAACGTTCTGTGATAAACTAGAAAGACAACTAGCAAAATTGAAGAGAAATACCCTCTGAATTCTTTCTTGTGCCCTTACATTCACACATGATTTTCTTACGTGACATTAATAATAAGCCGTGTCGTATATGTTACATTTTAACTTGTTACACAAAATGATGAAGGATGGATAGAAGAGAGAAAAATTCTCTCCGGCACCGGAACTCGAACCCGGGTTTGCAGCTCTACGTGCTGACGCTTTATCCACTAAGCCACACCGGATTCCAGTTCCGATGCCGGATCGAATCCCCTCAGTTTTCCCTTTGGTGGCCTACTCTCATGTACTGTGTCACAATATGTGACAGTGGTACAATGTCCAACGCACTATGTACAGAGGTGAACTCATTACGAATGACTAAGTGGCCGGGATCCGACGGGATGAGCGCCGTCTTGTTACACCAAGATAAGTAGCACAACTATATAAACTACAATTGTAATTAGTGCCATTTGAAAGACAAGCTCTAAAAGTTTCACATAGGTACTCTATACACAGGGGGTTTCATAATTATAGGTACAAACTGCAGAGATGACTAGAGGACAGTGAAAGAAAGCAAAATGTCCTAATGCAGCCAACACAGGTCTGTAAACCAACCGTTTTCGAGATATGTCATCAATGTGGTCACCAACTGAATACACCTACATGCGCAACCTCATTTCTTACCTGGCAGACTTAATGGTCGTACACTAGCACAAAAAAATATTGGCACGCTCAATGTTTTCCCTATAAGATCTGTATAAAGAGCAAGTTTAAGAAAATAAAATGTTTATTCCTTAATATAATGTAAAACTAAAAATGTTTCACAGAAATCACTGCAACAATAACACAAAATAATTATTTACAAAAGAAAATATATTTTCTGGTTTCAAAAAAAGTATTGACACATTATACTAATGCATATAATAAATAGGTCTCTGTAATGTATTTTCAGTATCCTGTATTCAAGCTATTAGCACGGATGATAGTTTCCAGATGTCTCGGCATTGAATGAACCAAATTTCTCGTCGTTTCAGGGGAAATTTCAGATCACACATCCAAGAACCCTCTTAAACTCTTCCTTATTAAATGGGCGGCGCTTGGCCCTTTCCCTTCCAAGAGAGAGATTACGTAGGAGATACTTGTAGTAACATGATTAGTGAATGCTTGTGCATTGTAACATTATGTTCAAATGAAGCGATATTTCATTTGAACAAACGAGTGAACATTGCGTTTATCAGTGTTTATTTGTCATTTGGCCAGTTAACTATCAGTTAGATACTCATTATTTTAAGTTATTACTTTTGAATTTCCTGTAATGAAGAGGATAGAAAACTTGGTATTTGCATTCCACAGTTTGAGATGAATTCCTCGTCTATAGACGTTTTTCTTTTTTCTTCGACGTCGAATTATATGCCTGGTAATTGTAATGTTAGTTCCAATAATTATTATAGATGCTACTAACAGAGACATATTCACGAAATTATTTACATAACAGAAAATACCAGTTTTTCCAGTCCACTCTTGCCCAAAGTGAAACCTTTGTAGAATATTGTCAGTGCTTTTTTTTTTTAGATACAATTCTTGGCGTTGACGAAATCACGGGATATTCCTACCCCATGCTAGTTGTATCACGCAATTGAATTTCTGCCTTTATTCCCCGCTGTCTCCTTGCTGGATACTGCTGCTAATACAAGTATATGCTATTATAACTTGTATATCTTCGTAAGCCTACTGCTGATGGGGTTGTTAACTATCCATTGCAGAATAAGGAAGGTCAGAGAATGGACAAAATTTAACTCCAGAGAATCGACATGCTTGTACACATACGCGTATCATAATTTTACTTACAATTAGCCTATTATAACAACGCAGTTTTATAAGCTACAATATAAATAAAGATATTTGTTACTTTAATTTTTAATGGGTTACATAGTAAACAATGTCCTTTACACTGCATATAATAAACCCTTCTCAATTTTTAGCAAATAGGCCTACTTAATTTTATAGTCAGTCAGTGACAGAATACGAAAGTCCCGATAATACAGAAAACTTAGCAATCATAGCTACTGTTACATTATTACTATGTAATTCAGTTATATTACTATGACTACTACTGCCTTAAAACTCTAGAAGAATCTTAGCTCGAGTACAGAACAGAATTTTGAGATGATCTGACAGTAGATGAATACACAATGAATCTCTACAGAGTGTTAAAAAAGGATCTCATATTTTGAGAGGTGGTAGTACGCAACACAACAATAAAAAAAAAGACCAATAACATGAACATAAACATAAAAATTAATGGTTTTTACGAAAAAGTATTTAAAATTCGTGTGTTGGTGACAGGTTAATAGGGCCACACATACTACCTCGTAGATTAACTGGTTCTCGGTGTTGGTGTTTCTTAGCAAACCAGTAGCTCGACTTGCTGGAGGAAGTGCTATACCATCAAAGATTAGAAATGTGGTTGTTTAACGAACTACCAACCCATTTCCATAACAGAGTCATACGACATCTAACACGGGTGTTTCATTTTCTTTGGATTTGTCTGGGAGGTCCTGTACCATGGTCTGCTCCTTCCCCAGGTCTTAATCCCTAGGACTTTTGGTTATGGGGAAACTTAAGGCCTTGGTATATGCAATACCCATTGAATACATTCAAACACTACAAGAGCGTGTCATTAACGCCTGTCAGCATATCAGAGACCAACCAAGGGTGTTTAAAAGGTTGCGTGATTCCCTAAGTCGTCGAGCAGAAGGATGTGTTATGATAAATGAAGTCACATCGAGCATCTGCTATGAAGAAGTTAAGTTATAATATCTCGAACAATATTAATTTTAGGACACATGTTTATAAGAATTTTTTTTGTCGAGTTCTACTAGCCCTTAAAATTTTAAACACCCTGTATAATGCGGAATAATACTACTACTATTAGTATTGGTGTTAATTAATTTATTTATTTACTATGGAATTAAGACCATCAGGCCTTCTCTTCCACACCACCATAAATACAACTACAAGAACAATTATTGGCCAGGACATGAGGAATATCTTAGCGCCTCAACCCAAATAGGCTTTTTGCACCCACGCCGATTGAATTGCTTTGCTATTGTGCTGCACGACTAAACTGGTTCCACCATCGGCCTTTTCACGCATTCCTCTACAGCTGTCTCAAGATGAGTCTTCGTTAGAAATCTGGAGAAGAAATTTAGTGAAATAGAACATTGTTCTAAATGTATAGTTGAAAGGTGCTCGCGTATGCCGGTCTTACGATCAGGAAATAATATCAAGCCAGGGAAACCTCTTGAAATATACATAAAGCAAACTTTTAAGAATGCTAGCATTGATCGCAGGATATCGCCACTAATGCTGTTTTCATCGATCGACAGAGTCGGAACTAGAGCGTGATAATCTGTTGGGCTACTTCACAGAGCTGCAGGATTGTATTTGGTGCTTCTTAGATTGAGTTAAGAGAGATGGAATGCGTATCGGAATTAGTAATGGATAAATTTCCGGGATCCTTGCCATCGGAAATATTTCCCGGAAAATTCCCAATCACCAAAATGTAAAAGATTATTAAAATTAAGTGATATTTTTTAAATCACGTTGAAAATTGTGATAACTACAGACCATTACATATGGACACAGAGGTGTTATCTTTCGTTAATAATTATTAACTGTTTAACAACTTCACAAAAATGTCCTTTTTTCAATTAGTGAACAGTGTTATTGGTATTTCAGATTGGACTTAAAACACAAAGAGTAATACCACAGTCTAGTATATACAGTCACGAAGCTTGAGTTGTGAGGGTGCTAGAAACAATAGACTGTGCCGATACTATTTCGCATTGTCTGTAATGAGGCGATATTAGCGATCCTAGTGATTAGCAACTATCTGTGGATGCATATTTACTACGTATTGAGCTTCGTGACTGTATATACTAGACTGTGGTAATACATAAAAAATATAGAGGTCAACCTACAAGATTCCTTCATGTGAGGTCGGAAACTAATTATCATGATGGCCACAGTTATGACGTCATTGAATGCAACCACTAAACACATGGAGCATTATAGCAAAAGTAGGGGCATTTATCTTTCAGTGATTGTTGTTTGTTGTTTAATCAACTGTCCGAAGACAGGTTCGAACCTTATAAGCAACACCAATAAGGCATCACTCATGAGGCAACTAGGCCAGGAGATAATGGGGTGAGGTGACCAGTTCCTTTCTTCCTCCAATGCATACATCGCCGATTGGCTACATATTCCACTAATCAGACTTTAGATGCATACAAACAATTGTTCCTCCTCTCACACATACAGTACAGTCAAGTGAGATGTACTGCCTGATATTAGACAGGGTTTACTTATCAGTCAGAACCTCAGTCAGAGGTAATTTGTGAACGAAAATATCACATTCTTCAGGTTTTATTAAAATATTCGTAATTCACATAATCTGAATATTTACTTTGAAAACAAAATTATTTCATCTTGCCTGAATTTTTACTGGTCCACAATGTTTTCAAAAACAGCTACGATTGCTCCACTAGCAAGTAGCCTAAGTTTTCATCTGTTTAAGCGGTATATTTATTCTAGATTCTAAAATATTAAGATAAAAAAGTTTACAGATGCATAGTTGCTATGTTGGCAGCAAATAAACAAAGGGTTGGATACTTTGCTTTTAGAAGTACTATTTGAAATAAATCTAAACCCGATAAATGATTACATTGTGATTTCAAATGTGTAGTGTGTAAATCCGCTTCTTCCAGATAACCGACTCATTCATTGCTTAATAAGTGAACATTCGGGAATATTCCCACATCCCAGCACTAATCGGAATACACATTTTATATTCAGGTAGACTGGACTTGGGACTGTGAACAGGGAGGAACATTCCAGTATCTTCTGCGAAGTAAATTACTACTTGCATATATCAAGGTCAGGATTTTGTTTAGAGTCTAAACTTTAGACTGAAAGACAGAGTAATTCATTACGGTTTCCATCTCTTCCTTGTTTTACTAAAATGGTATAAAATATTTTTCGTATTCTATATCTCATCTGATACTACATTCCTTTCTTTCCTTCTTCTTATTCCTTACTGACAAGTATTGCTTTTATATACAAGAATGGTAGCCACACTTTAAACATGGAAAACAGAATAAGATGAGAGAAATTTGCTGATTTCAACTTAAATGACAAGCAGAATGCAGTGGTACGCATAATTTACGTTCGTCAGTGCAGTCTCCGTTTGAAGAATAATTTATCGTTGATAAACAAGTAACTTCTCTATGTAAAAGTATAATATCGTCGAATTCAGCACCCCATTTTAATCGTCCGACATCTTCATTTTATCACGTATTTCATCATATTACGGTCTGGCTTCTATGTGGACAGAGAACCTTTGTATATCCACAAAGACTTCTAGTTGTATACAGTTGTATCTAATTAAATCTAGTATTCTGATCCGTGAAATTTTCATACACGCTGTTGGCGCAGACACGAGACTCCAGAATGGCTTATTTATCTCCATTCCTCTTAATTTTGCATGACGAATCGTTAATGATAGTCTTTACTGTCTACTTCACAACTGCAGTGTTCAGTTTTTATATTTCCTCTCAGTATTACGAAGGAACTCGGTAAATGATGCTGAATAGCAACATTTTACTTCTAATAGCTACAATGTCTTTGTCAAAAAAGGAAGCGAGTTTGTACAAGTTGCAGTGTCCAGTCGATCAGTCCTAGTGAAATGGAGGAGTACACGAGAGCGGAATAAGCAGACCTGATTTTCGAATACGGATGAGTCAATGGGAACAGTAGACAAGCTCACAGATTGTATCGGGACAAGTACCCACATAGGAGACATCCAACCCATACCATTTTTCCACGACTGTTCCAAAAATTAAGGGAAGGAGGGCACGTGGTGTCAAATTACAAATCCATTTCCACACAACTATTTTTGCTTATAACTTTCGACTCAGTCATTTCCGGACCATGGTTCCTTATCTCAAATTGATACTTGTACCCTTCGCCATCATCCCTGGAAGTTTGTAACATCAATTCGGAAACACCCTGTATATATATATAACATGGTAATTCTTGGCTTCATCGCACAGTCATTAATTTTGTTGTCATCAACACCACCGTGTATATGAAAGTAACAGAGCGTTCGATTGCGTCAAAATGTCCATTTCGAGTCCTGTCGTAAGGATATAGTTCCAAAACCAATGTACAGGCAGTTGTAAGTTTGTAAAATGGGAAGGAAAATGATGTTTGCATAGGGACAAAGTTCCAAAATTACCCTTGATACCTCGGGACGAAACTCAAACCATGTACCAAAGATTCCTTGGACTGAACTCACCTGAAGACTATAATTCGTGTATGGAGTTGAGGTAAATACAGTTACAGTTATGAAAAATCAACTATACAAAGAGAAGTAAATCTATTGAACTGTGAACTGAAGAGTGGAAGATTTCATGTAATATATAGGTTGGATGGTAACGTCTGCACCAAAATTTAAGAGGTGATTCTACATGTTAAATATAACAAAACTTTTATTACACTTTTCCTTCGATGAATCACAAGTAAGCAGGAAAAAATAGTATTTGCGCAATGTTTGCAGCGGTCTATTGCGGCAATGGCCCGAGAGAAATGGCCGATTTCTATACAAGCAGATAGGTAAAAATAGTCTGAATACTTAGTGTCTTGAGCCTTTTTTTTTTCAAATTGAACCGTTTAACTATGAATTTAAATTGAATAATAGCGAAAATCGTTGAAATAAATCTTGCAACGCAGCGCACTGTCGCTGAAGAAAGGAGTGCAGCCTGCGCTTGCTTAGAGTTATTGCAGCAGTCGTGATGTTGCCAAATGCTTCGTAAAAATATAACGATTGCCTTTAAAACGGTGACTGTTAAAGAAAAACTAATTTAGATTTTTCATATCTCTCCTTATGATCTATTACGAGTTCCATTTTGGTGCAGAGGTTACCATCCTCCCTGTATTCTTTAAGAGGTGACAACTGTGGACCATAACCTCTGTTTTCTGAATTAGTTTACAACAGTGTTTACGAGCTTGATTTAAAAGTGCATATTACGATCCGAAACTATGATTATACACGACTCTCGCACATGAATCACTTCGACGCATGGCGCGAAACGCTGCCACTCTCGTTTATACTCCTTGCAACCGCGCAGTAATTTCACCCATATTAATTTATGACCGCAACGAAACCAGACTTCATTAGCTGCTGCTACTTGTTACAGTGCTCTGCCTAGGAATGTCAACACATTAGAACTAATATACTCTTTACAATTGAATTGTTTATTGAACGTTCTCTTTAAAGGTTGAGTCTATTCTGAGAGGACGACATGAGATCATCATGAACTGCAAGGATTGTGCACGTAAGATATTCAGTACTTACTCTTACGAGAATTTTGAAATGAAACTATAGTTTGTTCCCCAGATTTGGATGGGTGGTGTAAATAAATATCCACTACATTACGAGTAAAAACACATGGAGGTGAAAAATGAAGGAAATGATACGTTATACTTTCAAACACCTCGGATGTAACATATCAACATAAAAAGTGAATATGGACCTACAGAGTAATATACAAAATACAGGATGTCTAAAATGATTGAAGGGATTTCATTATTTTTTAAAGATCGTATTATTACAGATATGGTGATCGCGTTTGGTGTTATAAATAAGATTCTCTCAAAATTTTGTTTGAATTATCGGGCAAGCGATTGAACGCCGATACGGTCGTTCAGCAAGCCACCATGACGTGGCTTCAGGGACTTGACGCAGATTTCTTCTATGCCGGCATCGCTGCCTTGGTCTACCGTTGGAACTAGTGTTTGGACAAGCATGGTGACGATGTTGAAAAGTAATGCGTACCAGTGCCCTACTACTGTGTATCAGTATACCTGCCTGTGAAATAAAGTTTGTTCATGAGAGCTCTTGTTACCTTACTTTTTGAAGCACCCTCGTATTAGCAGATGGATAGGAATTTTTCAAGTGTTTAATGAGTGTACAAGGAGAGAGATGTTGACACAGTTACTTCTTTAGTCACAACCGTCGCTTGCGAAGGAAGACATAATTTGTTTTGTTGAAAAATACAGTGAACTGAGTAATATATGTAATATACAGAGACCGGAACTTTGACAGAATGCCTTTTTAAATGTGTTAAATCTATCTTCATTTTGAAAGTAAATCTGTACGAATTATACGTTTGTGATTGAAACGTCACTGTTTTTTATTGCCCCTTTCTGCCTTTTTTAATATAAATGCTTAATTTAGAAAATAAATGTCTTTTTTTGCCTTTATTTGATTATTTATCTATTATTTATTAATTTATTATTAAAATTGCCTACAGATATGTATTAATTTATTTCTATAACCGCTACTTCATCGAATGTATATTATTGTCTTTCAGTCAGTTCATATTCTCTTTGCAACAGTGAGTGCTGCCGTGCAAAAATGTATAACAGTAAAGCCTCGTTCACATTTTTCAAGTAACTTGAATTCAAGTCACGTGATTTCAAGTACCTGAATTCAAGTCGCCGTTCAGACATATTCAAGTTATTTTGTTTTCAAGTAGGATAAAATGGCGTCCATGGATGTTATGCAATTAGGAATTTCTGTAGTAGCAAGTCTCCGTGCCAGGGAAATGATAAATATATTGAAGAAATGGAAAACGCGTTGTTCAGTATGGGTTAGGAATTAGAATAGTAAGAGAAATACACGGCCACTGACTATTACAAATAGAATAAGTGAAATCTTCAAGCAGATTTAATAATTCTTGTCGCAAATATAATAAAATATAAGCGAGTCTGATTTACCATAATTTAAAATGATTATCTTGAAGCTGTTACAGTTCCCCCACAAAAATCTATCACCCACATTGTACCATGCCAGTTTCGGCGGTAAATGTCATCCCTTCAAGCAACGCTCTTCTCATCTCAATCCCTCTTATCTTCCTCACTTCTTTTCTATCTACAGTTTAATGGTTTTTTATTATTTTTCATAGGCTATCTCATCTGTGTCCACGTTAAAATCTCTGCTGTTCAATTTTTCAATGAACTCTTTCTTTCTTTGCATTTATGAAACTTTGGAGTTTCTATAATCCGCAGGGCTTCGTGAATTTTATACAACTTCAGAAACTCAAATATTTGGTCATTATTTCACTTACTGCTGTTTCCTATTATTTTTAAGTTCCCAGTAGAACTGAAAAACAATCAGCTGTTAATTTAACGCTCTTAAAACAGCTGTTAATTTAAA
Source organism: Periplaneta americana (assembly GCF_040183065.1). Lineage (NCBI taxonomy): Eukaryota > Metazoa > Arthropoda > Insecta > Blattodea > Blattidae > Periplaneta > Periplaneta americana. Next base: position 63,322,523 of record NC_091132.1, on the reverse strand, counting down.
TTCCCGCTCTTTTCTCCTTGAATTCAAGTTATCAAGTGACCTTCACACTTTTCAGGTGTCCTTTCAAGTCAGGTAAAAAGTAGAAAGGGATCCAACTTCACTTGAAACTTGAATTCAAGCCGTTAATTGATTTCAAGTCAACTTCAAACATAGTTCACACTTTTCAAGTTCGTTTTTTCAAGTGACTTGAATTCAAGTTACTTGAAAAGTGTCAACGAGGCTTCAGAGTTTTTTATTATCGCTTGTGTATATTTGACAAGGCAACAATGAGTGCGGGTTTAACGTTATTTTTAACGGTTATTTTTCTTTCAGTTTTTATTGCGGCGTTGTTGTGGCTAGCAGCAATATGCCGAAATTCAGTGTTCCTTTACGCAGTAAATTGTAAAGTTACGTTAATACTTTTGGATCCGACGTATTTTGTACTGACGGTAAAGTACTTACATGCAAAATATGTGAGCAGTCAGTGAACTACGAATATAAATATTTCATATCGCAACATATCAGTACAACCAACACACAAAAATGCACTTTCCAAGGCTACTGGGAAGAAGATTTCTTTGCTTCCAACAGTAATTGCAACATCGAGTCGAAAATCTCAATTTGCACCCGACTTAGGGTAAATTAGGGTCTGTTGGACAGTTGGGCTTGTTGTACTTCAACGTGTTACCTCACCACTTCAGGGCACCACATTCTGCTAGAAGTCAATGACATAAGTAGCCACGAGTGGGGCTAATTCCGTCATTGATATTGTAGCAGAATGTGGTGCCTTCAATTGCCGAGGTAACACGTTGTAGTACAAAGTGTCCAACAAGCCCAACTGTCCAACAGACCTCACCCAATGTAAAGCTTTTCTTGCTGTCGAAATCTCTTTGTGGAAAGTGCAAGGTTGTGGGTCTAGTGCAAGGTTTTTGTAATTGCCTTTTATTGCGTATTTTAGCTATTTATAATGTCTTTTTGCCTGACTATTTTAATGATTCATAATGCCTAAACTTCCGGTCACTGGTAATATACTTTGGGAAGACGTGGCCTTGGAATGAACTAAACCCAACTCATAAGAGAAGGAGTTCAAGAACGAAAATTACAAGATGAAGAAGACAAAAGTAAGATTGAGGGTACATTCTTTGATTCATCAGAATTTGTAACTCTCTCCTCAAACTCTGAAACGTTGACTCGTTTATTTCGATTACGAATATAAAGAGACTCAAGTGCGAGAAGCTACTTTGCTTCCGCCTACTCCAATCTTCTGCTGGAGTCGAGCGATAGGCGACAAAGCCTTCCCTGTTCTCATAGAATATACAGGGAGGCAGGCAGGGTTGTTTGCGTCGCCTAGCTGGGAGTTCTTTCATGCTTGGTATCAAGAGCCTCGGATTTAACGAGAGAAAATAGCCTGGAGGATGGTGTTAAAGCAGGCAGGAGTGACGTAAGAACAGCACACGCCCCGAGTGCGACTATAAGTACGTGGGAGTGTCCGTACAATGGAGAGAACAGCTTTACACTTTAGTGGGTTTCTTTCTTAATGCAGGAAAAGTTTCAACTAGAAATCTGCTGCAAGTGAACTTACGTGTATTTGTATGTCTTCAGTTCATTCAGTTCATTGCACAAAGGGGATAAGTCACGAAATTCGAGAAATTGACGTATGTAGCAATACCACAGTATATACAGTCACGAAGCTCAATACGTAGTAAATATGCATCCGTAGATAGTTGCTAACAACTAGGATCGCTACTATCGCCTTATCACAGACAATGCGATAATAGTACCGGCACAGTCTATTGTTCCTAGCACCCTCACAACTCAAGCTTCGTGACTGTATATACTAGACTGTGGCAATACTCTACCTACAGAATGAACTGTAAATAATGACATTATTATCAGGGGGTTAGTCTTTTGAGATACTTTAAACAAAAAAGTTTGATACAATTTTGCTCGTTTTTCTTCCTTTTCGATATGCAAATTGTTTTATATGAAACATTTCATAGCGTTCGCTAATATGTTTTCGAAGGATATCAGCCGAGTTAGGATTTTGGAATGCTCAAAGCTTTCGACTGCTATCTCTGCAGCCATCTTCAGGGAAGTGATGTCCGAACAGAAGTCTGTTCGGACATCACTTCCCTGAAGATGGCTGCAGAGATAGCAGTCGAAAGCTTGGAGCATTCCAAAATCCTAACTCGGCTGATATCCCGTGAAAACATATTAGCGAACCAACGCTGAGAAAGCCTCAAATCATACATATTTCATAGCGTGTTTGGAAAAGCTGTTGATGTAATTTCCTATATGCTCAGTCAGTTTAAGAAAGCAGTGTATAATGATGATTATTTCGTTTATTTGATGTCATTCCATTTTCGACCAATTAAATGTAATTAAATTTTAAATTCCAACCAATCACAGTCATACATCGCGATAATTTTTACAACTCGATTTATCACAGTCAATTTGTCGCATGGCCGTTCTTTTGTTTAGTCAGCGTTGCCGACTATTTTCCCGTAAATCGATGAGCATGAATCCATTAATGTGTTCACACCTATGAAGTAACGGCTAGCGCGTCTGGCCGCGAAACAAGGTGGCCCGAGTTCGATTCCCGGTCGGGGCAAGTTACCTGGTTGACGTTTTTCCGGGGTTTTCCCTCAACCCAATATGAGCAAATGCTGGGTAACTTTCGGTGCTGGACCCCAGACTCACTTCACCGGCATTATCACCTTCATCTCATTCAGACGCTAAATAACCTAAGATGTTGATGAAGCGTCGTAAAATAATTACTCCATTAATGTAACGATGAAGTATTAAATAAAATGCGAAATCCTACTTCCACATCTACATCTTCATCTTCTAATTCCATGTTCATTATATCTAAAGGAAATGACACTCCTTCATTCAGATTTGATAACTGCGTTTTCAATAATTGTTCATTTAATTAATGTATTAATTAAATTATGTGTAATTATATTATAAAATGTTTAAATCAAATTATGATTTCAGCAGATAATAGAACTGTATTTCTGTTATAACAAGAGAAAAACGCAGTACATGTAATTAACATTGTTAAACTTGTATTTCACTTTTCTCAATTGACTTTACTGAATAACATCCAATTTCTTTATTGCAGTAATCGATATTCGTATATTTCAGCTTCACAATGTCTGAATATATTAAGTATTCATAAATATAATAAATAATTATTAACTTTTTGTCAGCGAGTTTTAAGGATATATTATTTACATTTTGATTTTATTCACAAAATACTCCTGGTCACTCGCTTCGCTCGTGGATTTATCGGGAGATCTCAGACCTCTTGTGACATTACTATAGATAAATTATTGAAATAATTTTAGTTTCGTCCTTTAAATGTACAAAAATTTGATCCGAACCAATGTAACTTTTCGTTCTGAAATAGGTATTATGCAATAAGTTGCGAAATTATAGCGTTTTAAGTACGAGAAGTGAATATTGGACAACACGGCAACTGCTTACAACGCTAGTTTCGCACATGTTTCATACAAGATTTTTTTGGCAGTCGCTCGAGAATCCCTAAAGTATATTTATATTTTAAAGAGAATAAAATATTGTTTTTTCGTTCTCTTGCAATGGCGAACTTCTGATGTTAAAGACGAAAGAGTATTACATTCGTATGGAAAAAAATAAATTTCACGGACTTCCGTTAAGTAATAAGCTATGGTGATTGTTTTGCTGTTATGAATATTTATAATATGTAAATAATGGGAATTTATGTTTCCAGTATTTCTAATTAGCGTGCTTAATGGTATATTACGATACAAGGTAGAGAAGTGCTTTGTACAAAATCGAGGAAAAGTTTGAAAAAACTTGAAAAACGAGCAGAGCAAGCTTTTGAATTTCAGAGATTTTGTAATGCACTTCACAAACGTGTATTTTACAACATTATTTACATGACCATATTTTTGAAATTGCAAATATATTATATTTTGCATTGAAAATTTAGAGCAATATTATTCCAAAGCCTTCGCAAAACTGCACTGTAATGGTAACTAAGTAACAATAAGTGCACTGTAATGGGTCTATTTCAGTATAGTTCTATGTTAAGAAGAATGATTTCCCTAGAAACAAGTTTCTGTGTGGGAAGTCTAACTTTCAAGGCCCAACAACAATAGCTGTAAGTACAACAAAACACGATCGTGCAACAAACTACTTTTATGCATGGAATTTTACTTTTAAGCACGTTAATTTATGAATCCGGAAATCAATGACTTTTCGTTACTAAATGAGAATCGAAAAGTTAACATGAAACGACTGTCTAAAAGAGGAATTTTAAAAAGATAAAACGTTTGTTTCAGAATAAGCTAAGAGCGTAAGGCTGTTTTCAGTTTGAGGAAGTCTCACTCAAAATATTTTCCCAGAACAAACATTGCAAGACAAATAGGTTCAGTGAATGTTTTAACTTCTGAGAACACATGAATGCCAGCGGAACGTCCTGCTATATTGTCGTTCGTGGAATAATGACATTTTTAAAAGTATATTCTCTTTCACCTGAAATAACTTAATTATTTTAATGTGTACAGTTGAAGTGAATTTTTACAGATGAGTGGCTTGCGTTATCCTTAAGAATGCAATAAAATCAGTTGGAGATTTCTAATTGCTGAGCGACATTTGACACTGCTATTTCCCTCCAGGGGATAACGGAATAATTTTGTGTGATGATTGAATCAAACGATATCATTAAACAATCACGGCGATTTCCAAGAAGCCATGACCGTGACCAGTAACCTTGTTTATCGTAAGGCCAAACAAGGCTCGTGTGTGCTATCAGAGCACACCCGATGCGATTTATTTATCTGACAAATAAAGATACTTTTACGATACACCGTATCACTGTACAGTACGAACATCAATCGTTACACACCATACACACAGAGCAGGGCAGGAGAGGAAACATATCAAGAAAACTGGCTCAGATTCTGTCTTTTTTTCTCCTCATCACCTCTCTTTCCTCATGATTCTTCTCGCGTTTTTCTGCTTATTCTTCTCCATTCCCCCATCCTACTTAAACTTTCGTCTTCTTTTTCTTCTCATTTTCCTCTCTATCTTTTCCACTTTATTTTTCACTTCAATCTCCTTCCATTTTTTCTTTTTCTTCCTCTTCCTTCTCTATTTTCCTATCTTTAATATTTTTTATCTTTGCCTGCCTGCATTCTTTCTTATTCCTTAATCTTCGCCTCTTCCTTTCACTTCCCCTTCGTTTCATTTTCATTCTCTTTTCCTTTCTCAGTCTTCTTACACTCCATTTTACTTTTTCTTTTCTTCTATTTCCTCATTTTTCGTCTCCACTTCCTCCTTCAATTCGCCTTCCTCATTTCGTTCTTTGTCTCCCTTTTTCTGCCTTCCTTCTTTTAATTATTTCTTTTGTTTCTTCACCAAATTTGTCTTCCATTTCATCTAGTTTTTCTTTTCTCCTCCTTCAGGACGACTTTGATGTCCACTCCATCCCATTATAAAATTGAGTAGGCCTATTACTCTTTGCGCGAATGATTGCCGGCGGCTAGTAGGCGAACTAAAGAATAAACACTGCATCGTATCATATATCGCAGCGCCAATGCCTCTCTCGAAATTGGCAATCATTCGTGCAACGAGTTATAGTTTGTTTTATTCGTGGCCTGTTTCACAATGTATATAGTTACTGTAAATTGTAAACAGAAGTTTCACAGTCTGAGTTTGTGAAGTTGAACTTTATAAATAAAAATTGTGCATTTTTTGCTAGTATTTTTTTACAATGGACTATTTCTATTTTTGATTTAATTTTATGAATTTCTACAATTACTCTTAACTGTACAAACTTTAACATCGTAGCAAATTATCCATAAAGCAAAATACAGGGTGATTCAAAAGTCGCGCGACATAGGACATCTCCGTTATTAGTGTAAGTACAAACAATAGTTTCAAATAAATGTTTTAGATATTGGTACGTGTAGTTCATGTGCACAATTTTAAGAAAATCGTAAGATCCATTTTTGAGAAAATTGCAACAAACATATTTGCGTTTCAAGTAAAGTACCACTTTGGTTAGGGAAAACGCATCCAAAACTGAGATGTCACATCTCTGGAGCGTACGAAACTTAAATTAGAAATGTGGTTTAGGTCGCGCGCCGTAATTAATAAATTGTGTTTTTTGTGTAGACAGGTGAGTAAGTGCTAGTTTTACCAGTGAACCGGTAGTAACAGACAATGGACACAATTCCTGAGAGGGTGGAAATGGTTCTCATCCATGCGGGAGGCCTGAGTCTACGGGAAGCAGCAGAAGAATATCACAGACGGCATCCAGATCAACCTATCCCACATCACAGAAGCATTGGTCGTTTAAGGGAACGGTTCAAGACAGCAGGCAGTATCCACGACGAAATACGTTCAGGGCGGCCTCGTACAGCAACAGGGGATGCAAACACAGCTAGTGTACTAGCTAAGCTGGTAGTCAGTCCATCACGGTCAAGCAGGGAAGTGGCGCAAGAATGTGGCACCAGTCAAGCGTCCGTGTCCAGGATACTATCAGTCAATCATTTCCATTCCTATCGTATGCACTTTGTGCAGGAACTGCATGGGGATGACACAGATATGCGGGTGCAATTCTGTGAATGACGAATGCACTAGCCACCAAACCTTGAAGCTGATATTTGTTGGAGCGATGAGGTCTGTTTCCATTTGAACGGAACAGTGAATCGACATAACGCTGTGTACTAGGCAACCAAGAACCCCCACATAGCTGTAGAGGCTCATAATCAGTTTGACCCAAGATTAAATGTGCGGTGTGGCATACACGGGGATGTTGTCGTCGGTCCCGTGGTTCTGAACAACAAGCTTACTGCTCCACTGTACAGATAGCATCTCGAGGCTGTCCTACTTGGATGATCTGCCCCTAGAAAGAAAACGTGGGTTTCTCTTTCAGCAGGATGGAACACCACCGCATTTCAGATTGACAGTTCGCGAATTGCTGAATGAAGTTATCCCTGGGCGTTGGATCGGTCGCAGGGATCCAGTGGAATGGCCACCTAAGTCGCCAGATTTAACGCCACTTGACTTTTAATCTGGGGACATCTCAAGTGTGTAGTTTACAGCAGCAGGCTCCAAAAACTGGATGAACTGCAGGAAAATATCAGGAGAGAATGTGCACAAATAACACCTGCTGTGTTAGTTAATGTGCGGAGCAGTTACCTCAACCGTGTATGGACGTGCCGTCAACAAAATGGCCACCAATTTGAACACTTACTCCATTAGTGTGCCTGTGGAACAATTACACAGGTCGTGAAAGTTCAAGTGCTAAAATGTTTCAGTTTGCCATTGTGACTCTCAACTTACTCACTTGTCTGCACAAAAAACACATTTTATTAATTACGGCGCGCGACCCAAACCACATTCCTAATTTAAGCTTCGTACCCTCCAGAGATATGACACCTCAGTTTTGGATGCGTTTTCCCTAACCAAACTGGTACTTTACTTGAAACGCGAACATGTTTGTTGCAATTTTCTCAAAAATGGCTCTTACGATTTTCTTAAAATTTTGCACATGAACTACACGTACCAATATCTAAAACATTTATTTGAAACTATTTTTTGTACTTACACTAATAACGGAGCTGTCCTATGTCGCGCGACTTTTGTATCACCCTGTATATAGCCTACAGGGTTTTCATTTAAAAACTTCCCATTCTAAATAACTATTTAAATTGAATTCAATTTTAACAAAAAACACGTCAATTTAGATATTGAGAGGGAAGTCTGAAACCAGGCTTAATTGCATTTTAGATTTCACCCTCACCCTTCAACCACCCCCACTTTAAAATTTAAAATAGCACTCCTATATTTTTATACTTAAATATGAAAGAGCATTCAATTGTTTATACACCTCATGCATTTGTTTTGGCATATTTTGCTTTCTGTCGTCGCCTGGCAACCTGTATTTTTGTTATTATCAGTTGATTGTGGGATGAAAACACAGCTTATTTTGTGTAATTTCCTAAATTTAATCAATAAGGATGATTTATGTTCTCTCTTTAAGGGTATACACTATTTCAAAATAATTTAATGCTCAAACACAACTATTACATGAATGCTCAATAAGTTTTTGTAGCTTTATTCTCTTCAGCTCTTACCTACTTTTATTCTCTGTTTTCGGGGCTTTTTTTTTTCTTATTCCTGTCCTGACGTCTATACTACTGTTGTCCCATGTAGGCTGTTCTATTATCCTTCTCTTCACTTTTTTGTGCCATCCTTAAGACCAGAGAGCAGATTACTTGTGACAGTGTAAAGTTCGTACAACTTCCTCGTGTGAAGTTCGATAACTTATTTGAACGCCCACTTAACAGAGATACTACTTCCAATCCAAACAGCTCTGACCACTCCCATCCTCATACTGCAACGTTGCCTCATTTCTACCGACCTCGACCGTTCAATGACTGCCATTTCAGTTTATTCATAGATGAAGGGAAGGTGTCAGTTTATATGAACGAAGGTTGTGATTGATTTTTATCAGGATTTATGTCGCAGTAAGAAATACATTTATTTACGGCAACCAGTTAGTAGGGGGCGGTAGAGAATCGGTCGGCAAAGTCTTTTCTGTGAAACTCGAGTATGTTGATCATACTTTATTGTTGCTAAAGATGTACGGATCGAAATAAGTTACGAACCTGGGGGTTCATTGCCGCCCTTACATAAGCCATCGATTCCTATCCTGTACAAATTAATCTAGTCTCTATCATCATATTCCATCTCCCTCAAATCTGCTTTAATATTATCCTCCCACCTACGTCTCGGCCCCCCCTAAGATATTTTTCCCTCCAACCTCCCAACTAACACTCTATATGCATTTCTTGATTCGCCCATACGTGCTACATGCTCTGTCCATCTCAAACGTCTGGATTTAATGTTTCTAATTATATCGGGTGAAGAATACAATGCATGCAGTTCTGCGTTGTGTAACTTTCTCCATTCTCCTGTAACTTCATCCCTCTTAGCCCTAAATATTTTCCTAAGAACCTTACTCTCAATTAGATAACCTTAATCTCTGTTCCTCTCTCAAAGTCAGACTCCAAGTTTCACAACCATAAAGAACAACCGGTAATACTCTTATAACTATTTTATAAATTCTAACGTTCAGATTTTTTGACAGCAAACCACATGACAAAACATTATTACGATGTACCGAAGTACATATGATATTTCAGTGCAGAAATTCTGCGTCATCATATGATGATGGATGAGTGGAACAGAGAAAAATTCTCTCCGGCACCGGGATTTGAACCCGGGTTTTCAGCTCTACGTGCTGATGCTCTGTCCACTAAGCTACACCGGACTCCCATCCCGATGTCGGATTGAATCCTCTCAGTTTAAGTTCCACCTCTTGGGTTCCCTCTAATAAGATATGCGAAAAGTAATCACTTTGTGGTTTAAGACGGCGCTTATTCCGTCGGATCCCAGCCACTTAGTCACTCATAACGAGTGCACCTCTGCACATGTGTAGACAGTGTGCCACTGTCATACATCTATGACGTAGTGCACGAGGGCAGGCCAGTAGAGGGAACCCAAGAGGTGGAACTTAAACTGAGAGGATTCAATCCGACATTGGGATGGGAATCCGGTGTGGCTTAGTGGATAGAGCGTCAGCACGTAGAGCTGAAAACCCGGGTCCAAATCCCGGTGCCGGAGAGAATTTTTCTCTGTTCCACTCATCCACCATCATAGATGACAAAAGCTTCTCAACCCAATAATAACAGGCATTTCCCGTACCGATCGAAATAACATTGTCTCTAAAAGATGGTGTTAACGAATAATTCTCTTTAAATTGAACCTATAATTTTTGGCATGAAATTTACATAATCACTAAAAAGCCTAACAGTAGGTCATTGCACCATAGTTTCTGAAGTGAAATGTGGAAGGGAAATTAATTTCGTTTTTTCATATATCATACTCACATTTTCAGACTGGTTTCCTTGATTTGGCCACGTGCCAAGATTAATTCAAGTGTCGTAAGTAAGACGGTGGATTTTCCTAAACGCAGTAGGTAGAAAATGTCGCTACGTAATATAGCGTGGCACGATCGATAGTTGGAATGGTATGAACCATCTCTCATTCAAAGGCAGCCTGCGCTCTATGAATAGAGAATGCTTTTTTCAGCTACTGGATATTGTCCCTACCTACTTCACAATATGGACTCCATCTGCAGGCGTTGCTTCATCAAATGTATCTAACAGCTCGCGCTGCTGTTTGATGGCTTCATAATTTCCGTTCTTTTATCTCTTGTTTGTTTACGAGTTCATTTACCTTTGCAATCGATATCTCTTTTAAGTTCTTTGTTGGAAATCACACCAAATATATCTTCAACCGTCTGTAAGGAAGGAAATGCTAGGAAATTAATACCATAGACAATAAAGCATGCAGTATAGTTTCTGTATACATTACTCTGTGTTGTGATAACACTTGATTAAATATAATAATAATAATAATAATAATAATAATAATAGTAATAATAATAATAATAATAATAATAATACGGTTGTTCTGTATGATTGTGAAACTTGGCTCTCACGTTGAGAGAGGAACAGAGATTAAGGGTGTTTGGGAATAAAGTTCTTAGGAAAATATTTGGGGATAAGAGGGCTGAAGTTACAAGAGAATGGAGAAAGTTACACAACGCAGAACTGCACGCATTGTATTCTTCACCTGACATAATTAGGAACATTAAATCCAGACGTTTGAGATGGGCAGGGCATGTAGCACGTATGGGCGAATCAAGAAATGCATATAGAGTGTTAGTTGGGAGGTTGGAGGGAAAATATCTTAGGGGAGGCCGAGTCGTAGATGAGAGGATGATATTAAAATTAATTTGAGGGAGGTGGGATATGATGGTAGAGACTGGATTAATCTTGCTCAGGATAGGGACCAATGGCGGGCTTATGTGAGGGTGGCAATGAACCTCCTGGTTCCTTAAAAGCCATAAGTAAGTAAGTAATTGAATAATAATAATAATATTAATAATAATAATAATAATAATAATAATAATGGAGCATGATAACTGTAAGTGGAATTGCTACAAAATTGAAATGGTCTGCCCAGCTACTTTTTAAGCACATAAACTATTACAAAACTAGCGCTCTACAAAATATTAGCGCTACACATGACAGGAAATGTAATTAGATCGATGATAATAGTGAACTAGTATATATAATATATATTATAAAACATAATAGTAAACATGATACATATTAGCTTATATACTCTACAAAATGAGCTCCGTTGCGGTAAACAAAAATATATATTCTCAGATTATGAAATTCTTATCTTTTACCATAACTGTCAGTAAAAATTTGTTGAAGCTAAGAAAATGTTCTTCCTACGTCACAAGACGTTACAGTGACACAATTATAATAACAAAAATCAATATAAAAATTAAGAATATTTACATTTGACACAATAGGCTATATGCAAAATACAGATCAAAATGAAATAGGTACAATATAACATAGATTGATAAATTAAAACAATATTAACACGAAAGGAAACGTAAGAATATATATATATCACAGTTGTATGAACACTATTAAAATAATATAATTATAAAAATTAATAAAATTCAGACATGTTTCGGAGACTGCCTCTCCATCCTCAGTGACTTTATCACGACGGCTGGTTCAGGGTAGCGTAGCTTAAAGGAGACTGACCCAATATATGTGGTTTGAATTAACACGAAAGTCTGAATGAAAATGCAACTTACTCAGTATTAAGGCCCATTCACAGTGAAAATTAAACATAACCGTAACATAAACACAGAAGTTTGCGGCCAGGCTACCAAATGGGATCATTCACAATGATTCACATAAACACTGACATTAACATTACCGTAAGACGTTAACATGGAAGATTGCAAACTCCAAACTTTCATGCTTATGCTTACGTGATTTGCAAATAGAACACAATCGTGGAGCGCTGAAGTATACGACAGAATATGAGGAAATTGCTTCATTGTTATGTTACCATGGTTACCCAGTATGTTTGCTGTTATGTTCCCATCGTGAATGATGGTATGACTTCTTGATTTTACCGTAACGTTTACATTCTTAAGTTAACGCTTACGTTATGTTTGATTTTCATTGTGAATGAGCCTTTAGAATCAGATCACAATGTAGACGTAATTTGGTGTTTTACATATACAACATTGACGATGGAGCGCCTGTATTGTACTATGATTAATAGTTTATGCGTACCTGCTTACAATACTATCTTGCTTATGTACCAGAAGAAACTACTCGATCCGCTGTACGTTTGGGAACAAAAATGCGCTGCCTGGTAATCACCGATATATGAAACCATTCTGTTGAAACTGGAAGAAGACTTGACAGTGAAATGGGTAGCAAGAAGGGCTCTGTTACCTCAATCAAGGAATGTGTAAAAGGCATATTTTCGTTATTTGTCAGCAGTTGTACGGCTGTGACAGGTAATGTTGCAGATTTATCTGATTTGTCAAAAAGAAAATTGTAGGTAGGTATATAAGTTGGGTGCATCCACTTCCCTATTAGTAGGCCTATATCAGTTATACTTGGACTAGCCCTCAAAATCCCCAGACCTCACACCTATTGAGTATCTGTGGGATGTTTGGAACACCAGCTTCGACAGTTGGTTACACCACTATACTCCAAACCTGCACTATGGACCGCCATAAAAATAGACCGTAAAAGAATTCGTAGGTTTTAATTCATGAAAGGAATAATTGATGATTATAATGATGATGAAGTGTAAAACAAAATTAACGAAATCTGATATTTCCTGGAACACAAGAGTGACCGTTTATCGAGCCTGCGGAAATACCGAGCCAGATGGTGATGTAGAAAGTTGGAAAACTACCTAATGACTGGTTTTAATGAAAGGTGGAAAATTTCAGCAGCTCGTTGCCAAGTATTGGAGAGAACTTTTTTTTATTCTTGAGAGAATGAGAGCAGTTTGTTTCGGTGTGTCAGAAGCACGCAAAATGTCCCCTGTAGGGGAAATGAAATAAAGACAGTACCGGATCTCAAAGCATTTTGTGAAACACATTTTTTTATCGAGCTTTAGGAATATTTGAAGACATATCAATGCACTAGAGAAGTGGTGGACTGAATAATTAAATATAATGCTTAATTTTTTATTTGGTTCGTTCTATGTTCTCATCTTTCTGCTCTTTATCCTCTTTCAAGACTAATTCCATGTGCTTTATATTACTTCAAAATAATGTTGTGTTATACAGTGGTCGGGAAAAGAATTCCCGAAAATCGAGAAAAGTGGCTCTGATCTGGTCCTCCTGTTAGGAATTGTGTAACAGACTAAACATGATTACGTAGAAATTACATTACTTTTCATCTCTAAATTCAGTAATAATAGTTCTGCAGAATGAAACTATACTAGATATCGCCACAGTGTAGTATATACAGTCATGAAACTTGAGTTGATGAGAGTACTAGGAACAATAGACTGTGCAGATACTATTTGGCAGTGTCTGTGATGAGGCGATAATAGCGATCCTAGTGGTTAGCAACTATCTATGGATGCATATTTACTACGCATTGAGCTCCGTGACTGTATATACTAGACTGTGATATCACTCTGATGTTTACTTCTGTTTCAAATGCTAATTTTAATTGGTATTTTTGTCCTCCCTTTACTCTTCTGTCAAATATAGATTTAGCCTCAAGGTGCTGCTTCTAGGTTATTGGAAGCTGCTTTCTTCATTTTTTCTTGGAAGGTCAAACACGTCGATGTTATCACCACCACCACCACCATCATCATCACCATCATCATCATCATCATCATCATCATCATCATAATTGGTGAGAGTGATCGAAAACTATGTAACTTATTATTAGAAGATGCCAAAGGATGTATTGCCATTAGTGATAAAATTAGATATTTGTGAGTTGAAATTACAAAAGAAACAGACAATGATTCTGAAATGACTAAGAGAATAATATTGAGAATCGATCTGCAATAGCAATGTTGAACGGAATTTTGTGGAATAAATAAATATTTAAAGAAATTAAAAATCCATATTTATTAATAATACTAGTGAGAAATTTAATAGCTTATGGTGCAAAAACTTGGAATATGAATGCAAAATTAAAATAAAAATTGCAGTCAACAGAAATTGATTTTTAAGAAGGTAAGCATGGTGCTCTAAATTAGATGGAATTAGAAATGAAACGATAAAAGAAAATGTACTTCAAAAATTATATTATTATACAGATTTTGGAAAGTAAACAATTACATTGGTTTGGATATGTGAAAAAAATGGGTGCGAATAAGTAATCAAAAAGGAATTTAGAATTGGCCTTAACACCTGGGAACAAAAAAAGAGGGAGGTATAAGACAGCATGACTGGTGGATGTTACTGGCACGATGGAAGCCAGAGAATCACAGGACGGTGATTGAGAAGATAAAAATGACTGGAGCAAGAAAAATTTTACTTGTATGAAAATGGGGCATCCACAGAAAGATTTATTTTTGCAAATAAAACCTGTTTATGTATATGTCATCATCGTAATAATAATAATAATAATAATAATAATAATAATAATAATAAATTCATTTTGGCGTACCATTCCTATTCCGGTGGGAAATTGTTAAACAATTTGTACCAACGCTAAAATCATTTGAAATGTGGACATGGAGAAGAATAAAGCGTGTGAAATGGACAGACAGAATAAGAAATGAAGCTGTGCTAGAAAGAGTGGGATGGAGAAATAATGCTGAAACTCATCATTAAGAGGAAAAGGAATTGACTGGGTCACTGGCTGAGTAGAAATTACCTACTGAACGATGCATTAAAAGGAATGGTGAACGGGAGAAAAGTTCGAGGTAGAAGAAGATCATGTGATAGACAACAAGGATCACTTAGATTCTAGATTACTCAGAGCGAGTGTCTATATTAAAATACTAATACATAGGCCCATTTTGTAATTTACGAGGTTTTGGATTATACAGGATCCAACATAACGGAATGTTTAAGAAGAGGAAATTACGAAAGTCTCTCAACCTTAGACCTTCAGAATATTAACAATTTTTGATACCAGAGAACGTCAGCATTTGCTATTAACGAAGCACTTTAATTTCATGAATGTACTATTGTAGTATTGGTGAACTCTGGGCAAATCACGCAGAGAAACCTTCGAGATAGAACATTATCTCATGAAGTGTTCCGAGACATTTTCCTACCTTTCCTTAGTCTCCCGCAGGAATCCTTATATTTTGACCAAAGAGGCAGACTGCTACTGATCGCAGTGTAACGGATTTAAATACTCCGTCCTGTATTATTATTATAGCACAAGCAAGATTTTTGGTTGAGGATGCTGCAATCAAGGTCGCATTGTCTGCAGTTGTCAGACTTCAATTAGTAATAGGAAGCAGCTATGTCATTCATATCTAATCGCAACAGTCCACTGTCCTTGCACTTGCGTCCATCTATATTTGTATTCAGAGATATAACAGGGAACAACTACCAGGAAAAAGAACCAACGGAAAATTCTGGGTTACTCTTCTCGTGTATAGAGGTTCCTAGTCGATGGGCCGCTATGAAAGATTTTCACAACTGTGCGGTTTTTCTTTACTATTCTAAGCTCCAAAATTTTTGCTATGTCGACGATGATAGCGAGATGTATTGGACGACTGAATTCGAAGATTCGCCACGCATTACTTGACATTCGTCTTATTGGGGAAAGCCTCGGAAGTACTCAACCAGGTATAGTACGTTCACTATCCTCGAGTGAAGTTTCATAGAAAGGACTTTGCCGACTGACCTTCTACCGCCCCGTACTAATTGACTGTCATAAATAAAATAGTCTTCCATATTGCGAAATAAAGCTTGTCTTCGTCTATTAGTAACCAATCACAAACCTCGTTTAGAAAACGACAGCTTCCCTTTTTTCTCCAAATGGAGGGAGAATTGCTACATCATTTCTGAATTTCAAGAATCATCGCCATCGCCAGTTAGCACGAGAATATCATTGAATGTAATCTTTAAACATGTGAAGATCGTGGGAATCGACGGTGATTGAAGCTGGTGAAGATATTGCTCCAGTTAACAATGTAAATAATGTGGATGTTTTAAATAATGAACTTGTTAATGAAGTTAGTTTAAATAATAGACCCTTTGAATGCGTTGCTAGACCAAGTAATAATAGATTATGACATTGTAAATAGTAAATAGTGATGTTATAGATAAGAGTTTTAGTAGTGCAGACAGTGAAAATAGTGTAAATAGTAGGTGTATAGTTGACAGTGAATGCGTTGCTGGACCAAGCACTGAATCTTTTTTTACTTCCAAGAAAAGTAGATATTAGTACAGAGAGAGGCAGCGAAAAGTTACCGCACTATGGAAGGGACGTCGGGAAACAGATTGCCCGCAATCCATTGCTGGACTCACCGGTAAACTGTAGCAGCGCGGGCATTAACTTTAATAATATTTCATTTCTAATGGTAATAATGTCATCAAACCACCTCAAGTTTTGTAGATTTCAATATACAACACACAGCTGTACTCAGACAATTACACACCGCAGAATCAGATCTGCAAATTATTTTAGCAAGTCTTGAAGTTTTTAATAACCAATTGAATTTGAACTCTAAATATGTCAGCAATCATGAAGGTCATGGCCTTCGTGTAATAGCGTATTGTTTATTGTAGTACCCATGTGTTTTGTTTTATTCTGAAATACAATTAGTTCTCAAAACTGATGAAAGATGGATTTTGGAAAATATGAAAATTATGTAGAAAAACTAACGCTTTACTGAAAGTTATTATTTTTCTGAAAAATCTTGGATGTTAAGCTTCAAAATGACGGGTCATCCATTAAAATCCGTTCAGCCGTTTTCCCGTAATTTCCATTACCAGTTAAAATTATATATACAGATTTCCCATATGAAGGTTCAACGTTACGAACTTTATTAAATCTAGGCTTTGAGTTTCAGAAATACTCAGCTAGGTAATTGGTCCAACTGGCATTCGAAACGACGCGACGCTCTTGTTACGAGTCAGGGTCGTTACCCCGAGTATACACCAATGTGCCTTATTTTGCTATTTACTTTGTTGCTCCACTTCAGCTGTTGAATATCTGATTAGACCTTAGTAGTTGGAATGGGTCGTTGAATAAAGTATTAGCAATTAGGATCAGAGCCAGGAAGTGTGTCACGGCGACCTCGGAAATGTACTCGCAGACTCGTATCGATCGCGGACGCACGCCCAAGATTTTCGTCGACCTTCGAGAGGCTGTCAATATTTTAATGCAATAGTGATGGATTGGACTGAGCTTGCGTTATTGCTCACGAACGCCGTCTCCAATATTATCGGATGGCATTGGCTCGAGGAGTTGCTGTTTACACACTAGTCGCTGGTGGAGCTGTCGGCTTTGTGGCCTTCCTCTGGCTTCCTTCCCAACATAATCCTGTTAGTGAGCGCAAAGACATAAAGCTAGAAAATAACTAGAGTGTCAAAACTACCATGCGGGAGTTTAGGCTTCCACGGTGACTGTGTTCAGAGGGATTAATCCTTTTGGTTTTTGATCCGTGTGTTGAGATTTGATACGTATCTATAACATTTCAGAATTATAGGTTGTTCAGTTAGACTTGCGCGAAAGAGTTGAGACTGTGATTATACTCGTATTTAACCGGCCCACTACAATGTGATCTTAGGGCAGTGGTCGTCAGCACTCGTTGAAATGGATAAAGGGTAAGCGGAGCAACGTGTTATGTCCCGTCGTGCAGCAGGAAGAGGTAGAGAGCATACCCGCCAGCAGCTAATAATGCACCATAGTGCAGTGTCTTCTCCGCGGGCAAGAGACGCTAGCCCGAGGGTGCAGTGTACTGATGATCGCTGTCTTAGGGGAAAGTAGCCATCAATGGATCAGCTAACGATTTTTTATTTTATCTAACAAAGGCAATGCCTTAAAAT
Organism: Periplaneta americana; assembly: GCF_040183065.1. NCBI lineage: Eukaryota > Metazoa > Arthropoda > Insecta > Blattodea > Blattidae > Periplaneta > Periplaneta americana. The sequence goes on along the minus strand of NC_091132.1, from coordinate 63,304,597 downwards.
TCCGTTCATAGGTTTGAACAATTACATTACTAATAAGGAATGATAAAATGAAGTTTCAGGGCTACATCCTATTTATACCTATTTAAAGATAAGCTCATTTAATATACGACATTGGTTCAATGAAAGGAACAGGGTTCTATGACTGGACCAAAAGAAAATTTTTAAAAATATCTCAAAATAATGTCAACAAATGACAAATCGTAACAATGAAGAAACATGGATTCGATTAATGGATGTTGAAGTTACTTTTAATCCAATTGTAATCGTATTTTGAAACTGAAAATCATGAAAAACAAAGTCCTTGTCATTTCAATGTTTTAAACTTTTAGGCTATTTCAAATTATCAAATACAATAGTTAAAAATGTTAGCATACAACTTTAAATTACAAGACAGCAACATAATGATGTGATTGTACATAAGAGATTATTTTCTGGAGTCTCAGATTATTCTTATACTGTTGATAAAACAGCCTTCCTTTTCAAGGCACACATGCCACACAAAGTATTTCTTTTGACTCTGTCTAATATTTGCATTCTTGCAAGACATACACTGAATCATATTTTCCTCGATGGTTTCTTCATACATGAAAGAAAACCAGGAGTTCTGATTTTTATTACTTCATAAAAAGAATTGCTTTCCATGAATGATCCATTTTAAAATGCAGTTCATTCATGGAAACTTCATCTGGTCCATCCATAGCGACTTCGCCATTTTCTAATCACACTTCAAGAGCGCTGGAGAGCTTATACACAATTTATGAATATACAACTAAAAAGGAAGCAGACAGAACACTGCTTCCAGCTATATATTTCATTTTATAACTTAATGGCATTAAGTCAATATGCTCTGTACTTAAAGTTACTTTAAAATCATAGTAAAAATCACAAAAACATATCTGAGCTTCTTGTTCAGCCCACGTGTTTGCTGCCGCCACCAAAGACAACTCAGGAGTGACATACACGAGGGGGAAGCCTTGAGGTGAAGTTTCAAGCATACGGAATTAATATGACCAAAAATATGGCAACGATCCATTGAAAGCAACGGTTCATCGATGGCTACTCTTCCCTATATGGTCCGCTACTGAAACATTAACTGGCAGATTTCTTCTTTCCTCCCTTTGCAATGTTCTGTGCCACTTATGGTTGCCAGATTTTAAAAATATCAAAGCGGGAGGGACATTTTACTGCAGTTGATATACAAGACAGTGTAGCTTGTGTGTATAAGATAATTAAATATTTTTAACATTTTAATGGCTCATTACATTTGTTATAATTTATTGTGCCATTTACTGTGACAACTTAATAAGCAGTATAAAAAATAAATTTTCGTTAAGCAACATTTAGATTAAGATATAAATAACAAAATACAAACTTAAAATGATAGGAGAGTATTCTGTTAAATCTGCACGACACTCAAGTCTGACTACGGTGCGTGGTAGATTTCTTCCGTGTCGTCCGCGAATATAAATTCCGCTTAGAAATGGGTAATATCTTTAAAAGCGGGACATAGTGCCTCCCGCGACGGGTATGAGCGGAAGATGAGAAAATTTCCTGAAAATCGGGAATGTCCCGCCATATCGGGATATCTGGTAACCCTAGTGCCACTGCCCAACTAAAACCCAGAGCTCAAGCTCTAACGAACAAACTGTAATTGCAGATTCTTCCACCATCACGATAACATTGACCAAGAACCGGTCTGTGGCTCACCACTGTCGCACTGGCGACCTGGGTTAGAGTCCCGGCCTGGACGTGATGTAATTTGTTGTGGTTAAAGCAGAGGTTACACTGGGTTTTTCTCAGAGTACTTCCGTTTCCATCTTTCATTCAACCTACATTCACCGTAAAAGTAAAGCTAACCCCATGACAGGCCAAATTGTCCCAGAGGGTGGCGAAAGTTAAGGCTCCCACCTTACAAACAATCGGCATTTAATGGCAGTAGGGATGTCAGTCCTATGTGCCCGCCAATTTTACCACCAAGGAAATATCCCTTGTACTCATTTCTGTTAAAGACTGAGCAGACTCAAGGGCAGTGGTCGTCAGCACTCGCTGAAATGTGCAAAGGGTACGCGGTGCTATCCTGTGTGCACTGTCGTGCAACAGGGAGAGATAGAGAGCATACCCGCTAGCAGCTACGGAGTACACTCTAGTGCACTGCGTTTTCCGCGGGTAAGAGAGACTAGCCCCAGCGTGCTCTGTGCTGACGACCCCTGCTCTAGGGCCATAGTCCGGCTGGAAGGATTAGATCAATGGAAAAATCCATTACCCATGTCGGGTCCACACCTGTGGAGTAACGGTTAGCGCGTCTGGCCGCGAAACCAGGTGGCTCGGGTTCGAATCCCAGTCGGGACAAGTTATCTGGTTGAGGTTTTTTCCAGGGTTTTTCCTCAACTCAATACGAGCAAATGCTGGGTAACTTTCGGTGCTGATTCATTTCACCTTCATTTCATTCAGACGCTAAATAACCTGAGATATTGATACAGCATCATAAAATAACCCAATTAAAAACATCGGGAATCGAACCCGCGACCTTCCGGCTTGCAGCATTACGACTTAACAGCGACGCTAACGCTGCCCCCCTTCACTCACCATATTCTTATTTTATCTGTCAGCTGCAATAATTAAGAATAGCCTAGATTGAAGTTTCCTTTACTTTTATTCATAATTTCGTATATTCCTATATTATTCATTAGGCCTACTTTAATTCGTTATCCATAATTTAAACGAGTCAGAATTAGGATAGGAGGAGAATTGTCTGAAGGAAGTAAAATAGGAGGAGATGTACCATAAGGGTGTCCTTTATCACCTATCCTTTTCAACATCTACTTGGAGGATTTAGTGAAGAACGGTTTTCAGAACATGGGAGAGGTGGCAGTAGGAGCAAGGAGAATAAAGTGCATAAGATTTGCTGATGATATGACGTTGTTAGAAGAGGAGACGATACTGAGGGATATGCTACTGGAGCTAAATGACAGCTGTGAGCAGTATGGGATGAAGATTAATGCAAAAAAGACGAAGACCATGGTTGTTAGAAGAAAAATACAGAAGATAAACGTGCGAATACATAATGGGGCTGCAGAGCAAGTGAACAGCTTCAAATACTTGGGGTGTACTATAAGCAGTAACGTGAGCTGCTGCCAGGAAGTCAAAAGGAGGATTCCGTGGCGCTACAGCCCATGAAGGGCCCAGACCGACCAACCGGCTGCTGGCCTCACACCCACATGCCGAAACAGAGATGGACGATCATCCTACCACAATGGAGGTATCGTGTGGTTAGCATGATGATCCCCCCAGCCCTTATAGCTGGCTTTCGCAGCCGTATTTCGCTACTTATTGTAGCTCCCCAAGTGCGTCACGATGCTGGGTGGGCACCGGTCCCATACACTGGCCGAAATTTCATGAGGAAATTTCTTCCCCCATGAGGACTCGAACCAGCGCGCATTACGTAATGCGAGTTCTAGGCAGGATGCCTTTGACCATGACGCCACGGCGCGGGACCAAAAGGAGGATAGCAATGATAACTGAAGCTTTTTAATAGAAAAAGGAGCATCTTCTGCGAACCTCTGGAAAAAGAACTAAGGAAGATACTAGTGAAGTGATTTGTGTGGAGTGTGGCATTGTATGGGGCAAAAATATGGACATTACGATGAAGTGAAGAGAAGCGATTAGAAGCATTTGAAATGTGGATATGGAGAAGAATGGAGCATGTGAAATGGACAGACAGAGCAGGAAACGAAGCTGTGTTGGAAAGAGTGGGTGAAGAAAGAATGATGCTGAAACTGATCGGGAAGAGAAAAAGGAACTGGCTGGGTCACTGGCTGAATAGAAAATGCCTACTGAAGGATGCACTGGAAGGAATGGTGAACGGGAGAGGAGTTCGGGGCAGAAGATATCAGATGATAGACGGCATTAAGATATATGGATCATATGAGGATACAAAGAGGAAGGCAGAAAATAGGCAAGATTGGAGAATGCTGGGTTTGTAGTGAAAGCCCTGGCCTTGGGCAGAATACTAGGCCTATGTATGTATGTATGTATGTATAATTTCATTTATTTATTGTTTATGAATTTAATGAAATATTTTACTTATTATAAGCGGTGAATATTGACAAAACTGGACGGCTGACAGCAGACTTCACTTTTTGTTGGATTTTCCTATATATTTTATTGAATTAAATTTTAAATGTGAAACAAAATAAACTCTTTTGTTTAGTGAACCCTATTGTGCCAAAGTCATGGTATGGGGAGCTTGCTAAAGAAATCCTTAGAGCTAAGAATATATTATAAAAATACTGTGAGACTCGATCAGGCCTGCAAACCATGGTTTGAAAAGTTACTCTTAGCATGTTGGCAAGAGCTTCGTCCTAGCCCATGTTTGATAATGAGAAGATATTTTTCGCTTACCTCCCGCACTCTGCAGATTGGAATGTCCGTGGTCTTCGATTAAGGCTTCGGGGCAGTCGGTTCGTTCTCTGTGTTATCGCTTACAAAGTTACTTAAATCCCTAATGAGACTAAAAGAGCCCCCGGCCGCGGACCGCAGCCCTTTGCGGCTCCTCCCAGAGATTACCTTAATTCCCTCAGAATTTGTTTGTCTGTCTTCATTAATGCAGCCGTATTCTGTGTAATCATCGCGAGTCCAATCAGCGAACAGCAATTCCTGCTGGCCGCGAGAGATGATTCATTAACGACTGTCACGTCTAGACTCTCGAAGAACCTGTTCGCGAGGATTCTCCATCCAGTGTCTGCAGGCAGACGCTCCTCTAGTGCAGTGGCGTATTCTCTTTACAGCAGTATACTGCTCATACAGGTCACATGTTGAACAATTGTGCGCTCGTAACACTTGGGTAAACAGTTTTGTCTTCACTTATATGAATAAAATCTATTATCGTTATCCAAATAGTCAAAAGAAAATATTGTGTGTCTTTACATTTACATGAGAACACGCATTTTCAGCATCCCGCATAAAGAAAAAGTGGTTTTTGTCATTCCGTGTGCCTGTCCGTCTGTGTGCCGCTGTTTATAATAAATTGTTGAGTATTATATTTATTCATATTCCTATCTGTAAGTCAGTTTATCCGAGATTGACGCACATTTTAAATAAAAATAATTAGTTTTTAATTTGAGAAATTATTGCAAGAAAACGTTCACTAATTCAGATATGTTTCTTGAATTTTTTCATATGTAATAATAAAATGGCGTCCTGCTACGAGCGTCGTGGCCTAAGGCATCATACCTACATATTAGAGTCGTGAACAACCGATTACGAAAAATAGAAATTATTTATTGCTATTGAACGCCTGACCCTGTAGTCAGTATGCAAAGCTCTTCTGTCTCAGGGAGTGTCTCAGGTTCGGTTTAACGGATATTCGAGTTGTTTCTCACTCTTTGTGGATGGACGGCAAAGGCAGACGACATTGAGCCATGCAGGAGTTCCAAGAGCCTTCCAAAGACGCGATTATGTTCGTGTAGGCGTACAATTTAATTTATAATTTTTCTCTTACTACAATCAATCAGCCAATCAATTATTCATCAATCAATCCATCCATCCATCGTCTGATTCATTCATCCATGGATTCATTGACTGATTCAGTGATTCACTGATTAGTTCATTCATTTATTCATTCATTCAGGGATTACAGTTGGTATTGTGAAGAACAAAGCATATATTCTTAGAAATGATTTATTAATTAAATAATGCTGCTTAGAGTAACTAAAAGGCGCTAACAACTACTGTTTTAGAGGTATGCATTTTGAGTTTAAAGTGTAAACGTTGCAATAGAATGTATGTACTTACTTTCTCTTCTATTAAGTAAGTAATTGCAATTTATTCTATTCTTGCATTTCTTTACACACCAGATTTCACATTATGCATTATATTTATTTTCTTTGTTGTTACCAGTGTCCATTTGTTCATCTATATATGATATGAAAATAAGTGTAATAAAGTATGAAATGAATTTTAGGCCTATATTAAGTAAATACATTTTTTAAATTCCAAATGGTAAATTTCCTTCAATAGTTGATCCGTTTGTGTATTCAGAAAAGTCGGTATTCTGTCTAGCCTGCAAACCATCAGGGGCAACCGGTTGAAATTCGAACATTTAGTCGGATGCTCTACCTTGACGGATGCTCTCTGACCGGTCGAATGAAAACCGGTTGTAAGTCTTAATACTTATACTAGTTTACATGTTTTAAAGCTACCAAACGGGAAGTACTTTATAGGCTGTAGGCTACATAGGCACATTTTACGTACAGCGTTGTCACAGTAAGTAAGAAGAACGTAACTTTTTACTGGAGTTTATAATACAAAAATTCGTCTGCTGGCTACAAACTGGCAATACAATTTCAACCCAGAGCGGTGCCGATGCCTTCTTGTTCGGACGAGACGTTAATTTGAGATCTAGATACCGAATAGTTTAGGTAAACCTACCTATTTAACTAAGATTTATTTATCAATCAAAATTCGTAAATGCAAGGCGTATGAAAAGCCTAAAGAAACGAAACCTAACCTGTCACTGATCCTCGATCTTACGAACACTGTTTAAGAAATTATCTTGCTAATCGTAAATAAGACAGAACAGTGAAATTCAGTATGTAAATCTCCAATTAACGTCTACTTTATTGGGCGGGACAATGTTGCCAAAATTACGACGCGCCTAGACACCAGGCCACGTGCGTTTTATGTAGTTTATTTCGTGTGTTGTATCATTACTGCTGTTATTGCGAGTGTAAATGTGTAAATCGTAAGCATTTCAAATATTCTATCATACTCATAATTAAAAAATTCTGGTGAAAATTACTGCAAAACGCTTTGTCACTGAAAAATACATAGTGATCCTTGTAGCGGATAAGGTCGCAGTTGGAGTATATTTTGAGGCTCTTCCATATGCCCACATTAGACATAAACATCGCTTCATCCGATATCCAATCCACTGTAATTCCATTGCATTCACCGATCGCCGGCTATATTTCGAAACGGATATGATAATGAATGGGAAATTGTGGAGAGTGTCGGAGGAATGACCAGGAAAATTAGACAATCCTGAGAAAATCTCTCGCAACCTTGGTTTTATCTGTCACACAGATAGTCCCCTCATTGCTGGAATTTGAACTCAGTTCCGCAATAGTCGTTAAGCCAACTCTCGGGGCGGTTTTCGAATTTTGTAATGTATCTCTCGTGCAGAAGACTTGAAGACATGGCAGATTCAGGATATTCCTTTACTGTTCTGAAAGCTGAAATAAAGAGTACATTTCTTTGCTGGAATCAAACTGATGCCATCCATACCGCAACTAGTTCTTCATCTTCGAAACAGTGTTTATTATTTAGTTATTTCATGACCATAAATGTAGAGAAAATAAAATAGACATGGGTAGTTGTTATTGATAATCCATTGTGAATATTTGGATGTTTTACCCGTGGTATGCCACAGCTGTAGACTTTTGCTCACTTCATGGCTGGACGAGCTTTCAGGTGGTCAGCCGGAAATGCAAAATTTTACATGTCAGGTTACTTCACAGACGCAACAATCTAAGGTCAGAGAACTCATCTCTCAAGACTCTTCCGTTTACGAATTTTGCTCCTTTTTCAGTCACACAACATTCTTATACGAGTATATCGAGATTTTCAGTTTATCGACAAGAAAAATGAAGTTTCATTTGTATTAGCAAAACTTATTTTAAATTACAGAATGCGTATCGCAATGTATTAAGTATACTTCAGTGGTTTATTGTTACAATAATATTGTTGAAAGCAAGAGAGTTCTTAAATGAGAATATCTGAATTATTAGGACTTGCTGCATTGTTCGGGCTAGACAAACTTGATGCAACAGAGTACGCGATCTTTCAGTTCTCGGGAGACATGGCTCTGATTATAGAACATTTAAGTATTTCCAAAACTTTGAGAATTTAAATTTAAATACACGCATGAAAATCGAAAAGTAATCTTCTGAAAATAATCATTTTAGAACACAAAAATATTATATATACGAGGGTTGTAAATAACATAGACAGTACGAACATATTATTGAACTTAGGCTACATGGAAAATACATTTACATCCCTTCAATATAATCACCAGCGTGTTCCTGTATCTTTTGCCAAATCCGTGGTAACTGTTGAATGCCGTTAGCGAGGTTGTTTCTGTTGGGACTGCCCTACTGCATGAAGCATTGATGCAATATCTGGAAACCTGTTTCCTTTAAGTGGTTCTTTCAACCATGGAAACAAGTCGTAGTCACAAGGACTCATGTCAGGGGAATACGGAGGATGTTCCAATACTTCCCAATCCTATCTCTAGCAATTCAGCCACTGCTCCTGCGACATGACAACGAGCATTATCATGCAAGATGAACGCTGGATTGTCCCTCAGGAAATATGGACGTTTGCTCAACGTGAGTTGTGTTTGAGAAAATGTTGGTAGTAGCTGTATTGCCATTTTGGTCTTGAGGTACAACATTGCTAATTATGACACCTTCACTGTCGTATCCCACTATCAGTATGACTTTCACATATCGCACTTTTTTGGACATGGTGATTTTTTGTGGTGACATTCATTAGACTGACGCTTTATTTCAGGCTCATATGCCCGTGTCCACAATACGTTGCAGGAATACGTCCCCTTCGTTGTGGTAGGTGAAGTTGAGCTGTACCACTTCTATGCTTTGTCAAGTTATGAGGAACCCAGGGCGCTGAAATTTTTCTCATGCGGAGGTTTTCCTTCAAGATGTGCCACAAGGTGTGATGACTGAGTCCAACCTCTATGGATAAATCTCGTTCAGTTCAACGATGGTCAACAGCAAGGAGACCTCGCACTAATTCCACTTGTTAGTCACAAATGGACGGGCGACCTGTGCAAGCCACATGCGCCGTCTCATCCCGACCCGTACGAAATATACAGAGTGTTTCCGAAGTGGTGTTACAAACTTTCAGGGACGATGGCGAAGGGCACATGTGTCAATTTGAGATAAGGAACCATGGTCCGGAAATGACTGAGTCGAAAGTTATAAGCAAAAATAGTTGTTTGGAAATGGAATTGTAATTTGGCACCACGTGCCCTTCTTCCCTTAACTTTTGGAACAGTCGTGGAAAAATGGTATGGGCCGGATGTCTCCTACGCGGGTACTTGACGATACAATCTGTGAGCTTGTAGATACAGTCGATCAGTCCTAGTGAAATGGAGGAGTACACGAGAGCGGAATAAGCAGACCTGATTTTCGAATACGGATGAGCCAATGAGAACAGTACACAAATTGATACATGTGCCCTTCGCCATCATCCCTGAAAGTTTGTAACACCACTTCGGAAATACCCTGTAGCGACCCATCTTGCAACGTCCGATACGGTAGTGCGGATAATGCATCGTTGCCGCAAGCTTCAAGTAACCCTTGATGACATTGTCGTGGATTTCTACCACGGGCTACCACGATTTTTATTCACCGCTGCTCAAGTTTAGTAAATGTACTTTAGAGCAGTTAATACTAATGCCCAGGGGCGTATTTTGCGGACTACCGGGGCTACCGGCGGTAGCCCAAGGAAATTACAAAAGAAAAAGTTTATAATATAACATAATGTAATAATTTTGTATTATTAGTTTTACCATAGTAATTAAAATTAAAGTAATTGTTAGATTTATATGCGCTCTCTAGTCTCGAAAAGAAACAAGTTGTCAAGGCGGCATCGCTGGAGAAACCGCTTGCTACGTGAGGTAGCCTGTGACCGTTTCGCTCACGCTGTCCTTCGCACAACTGCCCGTCCCCCCCTCTCCCTTCTGTTTTCATCGTGCACTGTAGGCGGGCGAGTTGCCGATCTCGTGATCGGTTTCTTCGCAGGCGCGAAGCAACAGTACGCTTAGCACGCTACCTCATGAATGTAATTGTGTTCTTGCAGTGCAGTATTTTAAATTTGTGATTTGTTCGAGTGTCTAAGAGTTATATTAATTGTGAATTATTAAGTTTTTAATTTCCCAATTAAGTGATATTGTGAAAAATATGGCAGAACAAGTTTCTGGAGAGGTTTGTGTTGAAAATGACTGTGTAATAGAAGGTTTATTAAAAGTGCCTTTTAACCGTCGTACATAAAACGAGAAAGTTGAAATTGTGAAAATGGAAAGACCAACTCCTGAGTTAAATTTGTCCATGGACGTAAAAGAAAAACAGCGAGAGTACACACACCATTTCACTTCAACATCATATGGTAAGTGGAATTGGTTGTGTGGTACTTCTAAACTGTCTAAACTATTTTGCTGGCCATGTTTGTTATTTAGCCGCGAAACTAATGTGTGGTCAAAAGAGGGGTTTTCTAATATGAACTCCCTTCGAACGGCAGTCCTAGAATACGACAAATCAAAAGCTCATATTTCTAGTAGCATGAACTTTGCAAACTTTGGGAAGACAAGAATTGATTTACAGCTAGATAAGCGAAAAGCTCTACACATCAACCAACACAATGCTCTTGTGAAAAAAAAAAATCGGGAGATTTTACTGCATCTTATTAACGCAGTCTGCTTTCTAGGAAAACAAGAATTGGCTTTTCGGGGTCATAACGAGAGTGTGGAATCAGACAATATAGGAAATTATATTGAATATTTAAGTTCCTTAAGTGAATTTGACCATTTACTGGCCAATCATCTTGAGAGTTCAACAGTATTTCGTGGTACTTCTCTCGCAATTCAGAATGACTTAATATTTAACGGTTTATAGGATTCACAAATGTCAGTTCGGACAAAACTGCTGCTGTTTTGTTTCAGCATGTGGAAGGTGTTATAGCAGAATACAATGTCGGCAATAAGTTAATTGCACAGACATACGATGGTGCTTCAGTTATGGCGGGAAATATTAATGGCTTAAAAACAAAAGTTCAAGAAAAATATCCTCAAGCACTATTTGTCCATTATTACAGCCATGTTCTCAATTTAGTTTTGCAACAAACTACTTCATCCATTCCAGAATGCCGCATTTTTTTTCAAAACACTGTCGGGTTTAGCTGCATTTTTCTCATCATCTCCTAAAAGATCAGAAAACTCAAGGAATTTATGAACAAGAAACTCCCAAAAGTAGCACCAACTAGATTGAATTTTACATCTCGGCTTGTAAAATACAGTAAAGGAATACAGAGAAAAACGGACTGCTTTCTTTAAAAATATTATTTGTAATGACTCTGAAGAAAACTGGGATGATGCTGTAAATGTGCAGGCTCAAGGATATTTGAATTTTTTCACACAGTTTCAGAATATATTTCTTCTTGAAGTCTATGCTAGAGTGTTCGCACATACAGATGTGCTCTACAATTTTCTTCAGACAAAAAGTCTAGACATAGCATACTACTTGCAAGAGGTATCAAAGTTAAAAAAAAAATACTATATCCGAGTTCAGACGTAGTGGGTTTCCGTCCATATGGAGTAATATGGAAAATGAAAATTCTTCAGCCAATACAATGGAACCACCATTAAAGCGAAGAAAAGGAGATGATGAATTGAAATACAGGCAGCTGTACTACAGCATACTAGATCGTATGCACATGGAAATTACTGACAGATTTTCTGATTATGGAAAGCTTCAGTTCACACATCTTCTAGATTCTCAAAAATTTTCTGCTTATAGAGAAAACTTCCCGAATGAGGCACTAAACAAATTATTTCAGTCCTATAACAGTCACTTTGATCAAGTACGTTTGAAAAATGAATTAAGTGTAATATATTCAGCAGAAGTCTTTGATTTTTCGAACAAACCTATCCATGAAATATTATCTGCCATATATGAAAACCAGCTGAACCAAGTTATTCCTGAAGTCCTTAAATTGGCAACATTAATTGTGACAATACCAGCTACGTCAGCATCGGTAGAAAGAACATTTTCTGCGTTGAAGAGAATAAAATCCTACTGTAGATCAACTCATACACAAGAACGTTTATCCGGCTTGGCACTAATATCCATTGAAATGTCATTTCTACAGAAACTTAGCAAGTGGCCCAACTGTAATTTCAAGGACGAAGTCATCAACGTATTTTCGTCCCAATCAAGACGTCTGGAATTCACATAAATATGTAAGGAATTTTATTATAGGGATTTTAAAATATATTTTGTGTAATAATAGGGTCAGTGGTAGACCAGGCCCTTAAACCAGTATACGCCACTGCTAATGCCTTACATTTAACCTCGCACAGTAACAATATCTGTTGTCATAGCAAGCGGTTTCATCATTCATCGACAATATCTCCAACTACGATCACCAGTTGTCTCATATCGCATGCGAGTGCGCATGACCCATTTTCGGCAGTGTTGCCACTACTTTATTTACAACCCATGTATTTAGGTTCTTTTTACTGTTGTACTGCGATAATATTTAATTACATTAATAGGATCAATAAATTTGTTGCGCTACAGCCCATGGAGGACCAAGACCTATCAAGCGACTGCTAGCTTCATGGCCTACGTGCCTTAACAGAGATGAACGATCATTCAACCAGTACGGTAGTAACGCGTTAGTACGATGATATCCCTAGCCGTTATAGCTTCCTTACGAAACCGGATTTCGGTAGCCTACACACTATTGCTTCCCAAATTCATCACGATGTTGGGTGGGCACTGGTCTACACATTGACAAAAATTTCATGAGAAAACTCCTTCCCCACGAGGATCGAACCGGCGTTTTATTCCGTAACGCGAGTCCAGGCAAGACGCCTTAGATCACGCAGCTACGGCACAGGATACATAAAACTAATAAGATATCGAAGTTAGGCGTCGTTTGTGATAGTATTTTGGAAGGAAGCAGGTTGCGTGCTCTAGTTTGCTTTCCTTTTTACACAAACCCATCATTTAATTAATCAATTCTCTTTTTGTATTTAATGAAGTTAAGAAATTACAGATATAAAAATTATGTTAACTACAGACCTACCATTGTTTATTTTTCAAGAAAATACTTTCTTGGAGAGATAATGATTACTTAAAGAAATCTACGAGTAGAGGATTAAGGAAGTCCACGCTTCTGCACAGGCTGACAAAGATAAGACGGAAATTGTCGCGCGGTTTCAGGAATTAGATTGGTTTAGCAGTTTCACCTTGTAGACATCTTTGATGGGAGTGTGGGATTAAAGCGGTGCTTTGTGTGAAGCGGCAGAAATCTCTCAGCTCACCGCAAGGGAAAGTGATCTGGGAAGAAGGAAATCTTAATTAATTCCGAGCTATAGAATTGTTCCCCTCTCGCTGTGACTTCCGCAGTTTGATGCCCGACATATGTACAGTCTTTTGTCTCTGTTTTCCATACCATACGATCTCTAACCACATGTTCGATAAAAAGAAGAGTAAGCAGTGAAGTTAAATTTCATGTTTTTTTGTGCTCTGTCAGATTGCAAGGAAAAAATTTCACAATACCGTGCATTTATAAAAATTGTCCACAGATCATCGATGCTGATATAACCTCTTGCAGTTGCGATGCGAACGTCGTTAAATAAATCATAATTTGATTTTTTTAATGATAACTGATAATTTAACCAAATAGTAATGATAATAGGCCTAGTATCTATATATAATTTATTTCAAGAAATAGTCTGCCCAGGCATCCTGGGTTGCCAAAAACACAGAATAACACACATATAAGAATAGTAATGATTACACAGTAAGATAGATGAGCCAAATTTAAATGTGAACTAGGAGCTTAAGTTTAAGAAATAATAAATTTGTACATATATTTGTAACAATCACACACTAACGAATATAAAAGGGGGGGTATTATGATATTCCGTATAAATGATTTTTCAGAATTGCCACAGACCCTTTAATGGTTGAAGTAATTATTTTTGGAATGATGTCATGGATTCCAAATGTTTTGATAGTGTTTACAGTTGATCGTGGGATGGTGCCCCTCGCTCCGATCATTAAACCATGTACTTCCCAGGTGCCTTCCATCTGATATTTTTCTCGAAAATACGGAATAGTAGGCTCATAAATTTGTTGTTTTTCTTTGTTGACCTCGGATGGTTGGGTCTGGCTCATCTCAAATCTAACAGTTGGGTCCAGTATAAAGCCTTTACTATTAGTCTTGTCTAGAGCCACGATGTCCGCTCTTCTAATTCCGCCGCCTTCAGACGCAACGCAGTGCACCTCTTCATGGACCTCGAAGGATTTGTTTCTAAGGTCTTGTGCTATTAGTTTTCGGATGTTATGATGGCGTGAATTTCTCAGGAGTTCTCCATGCTGACAGGATCCTAGGACGTGTGCTAAGGTTTCAATCTCGTTGCAGTATCTGCAACGGAAACCGTCCAAGGATCTCCCATGAAGACTTCTCACTGGTGCTACGTTAGCATTCATCTTAATTGCGTCCCGCCATTCAGAGGAAGATAGACCCTCCTTAGAAAAAATCCATTTATTTCCGGGAGTATATTCTTGAAATAAAATAACACCTTTTCCTTTATGTGGAAGCGCACACCATTTGTCATACTCTTGTTTCCTAAGATTTTGTCGTAGTTTATGGACATTGATGTTACTTATATCCAGATCTTCAGGTGGAATTTTTAACTTCCTGGAACATACTTTCTTTTCTGCTGCTATGTTCCTTGTAGAAACGACAAGAGGATTCGAGGTTCTCAATAATGTGTTGCAAATATTGAGATGCTGTAAATATGCTTCCCATTGAGCTTTGAAAAGGCTGAGACCCTTATATTTACGTTCGGTGTACAACATCGCGTCGGGCGTGTCTCCTGGCAAACATAAAATTTCCTTCACCGAACTTTTAATTAACTTATCCACATCTTCGAGAAACCGGTCAGAAAGCTGGTGAAGGGGAGCATTTTGAAGAGGATAAACAAGTATAGGCCAAATATACATATTTAAAACATTGAGTTTTTGTTCTGGTTTCAGAAGATAAGTAGATGTTAAAGCTTGGATCTTATTATTTAAATTATTGATTACTTTGGCAATGTCAAACTTAATTTCATCAGAAAAATTAATCCCAAGGTATTTGATTCGTTCATCTCCATCAATACTATTAACAATTGATCCTCCAAGATTCAATGTCGTACTACTTAATTTTCCTTTCTCGATAACGATGGTTTGAGTTTTAGATTCATTTAGACTTAATCCGATCTGCTGTAATGACCGTTTTGTCATGGTA
Source organism: Periplaneta americana (assembly GCF_040183065.1). Classification (NCBI taxonomy): domain Eukaryota; kingdom Metazoa; phylum Arthropoda; class Insecta; order Blattodea; family Blattidae; genus Periplaneta; species Periplaneta americana. The sequence continues at coordinate 63,289,492 of NC_091132.1, read as the reverse complement.
AATATTTCAGATGCAGCAATTGTACTTTTAGGAACAAGTGCAATATCATCCGCAAATCCTAATGTTACTACATTATTTAGATCCGATACAAGGTCATATCCAAATTCTTCAGCCACACTAGGCTCGGATAATTCATCAAAAATGTGGTCTATGCTGAGATTAAAAAGCATTGGGGAAAGAGGAGCGCCTTGCATAACCCCTTGTTTAAACGGTATGGGTTTTGTTTTATGGATTCCAACCTCTATCTGGGTTTCATTTCCACACTGTAAATTTATAATTAAATCCTGTAATTTTTGGGGAAGGGCAGAATTGTGAATGACAGATTCCAAATGCCGATGTCCAACAGTATCATAAGCTTTATGCACATCAAGAAACAAGATGGTGACATCTTCTTTTTTTGCGATTTTGGCCTTACGAAGAACTGAATTTAATATAGAGGCATTAATCTGTGCACCAGCAGTAGATACAAATCCTCGTTGGTTTTCATTAAATTCTACGTATTGTTGCATTCTTGAACAAAGACACCTCTCCAAAACTCTTCGAATTACTGAACAAATGGTTATAGGTCGATAATTATTTGGGTCCTTTTTTTCTCCACCTTTATATATAAGAACAGTTCTAGCTTTCCGAAAAATCTGTTCGATTTTCCAAAAATAATTGGTGTTAACATGTATAATTAACCATCCTGAAACCGAAAATCGCTTTTTTGAAATTTTTGTTTGTATGTCTGTCTGTATGTATGTATGTCTGTCTGTCTGTCTGTCTGTATGTTTGTTACCTTTTCACGCGATAATGGCTCAACCGATTTATATGAAAATTGAAATATAAATTAAGTTCGTTGTAACTTAGATTTTAGGCTATATGGCATTAAAAATACTTTATTTAAAAGGGAGGTTATAAAGGGGCTTGAATTAAATAAATCGAACTATCTCCCTTATTATTAATTTTTGTGAAAAATGTTGCATAACAAAACTTTCTTTAAAAATGATTTTCGATACGTTTCATTCCAAGCAAAATTTTGATGGGACCAAACTGCACCAAAATCGGTTGTTCTCTGAACCAAATGATCATATTTTAATTATTTGCATGTAATAACAATTAAGAAATATGTTAAAGGAATTATCATTCCACTAAATGAGTGGTCTCTGGACCAAAATGATCGAATTTTTATTATTTAAATACAATTTAAATTAAATGGCATATTAAACGATTTATCCTTCTATCAAACACGAATGTTCCCTGGACCAGATGTCCTATTTTAATTATGTAATTACTTTATATTTATTTCTAACAAGTGCAGCGGAGCGCATGGGTACAGCTAGTTATAAATAATAGAGGAAGAATTTCAATTTCTTTTGATTGTAAAAACAAACCGATAAATATCCAGAAAAGTGTGAATCAGGAAATTGAAATTCAGAACCCAATTGGTTAGCAAAAGTAACAAACTGAACTGATTAATACATAAACTGACTTAAATTGATAATCAATTATACCGTACGTAACTTATTTTAAATAATTTATTAATAAGTTAACGAAAAGGAATAACTTTTATATTACTCACAGAAGATTAGGTCTATTGATTGCATTATGGAAGTAAGGTTCTTTTTTCAAATAATGCGCGTTTCTCTCATGAAAATCTTTTTTCTGCCATCTGTTAGTCAATATTTGAACCACTGAATATTTATTGTTGTCCAGAAAGGATGTAGATAGCATTTTCTGTGAAAAAAAAATGTGAAAAATTGCACATCTGTCAAGAATAGGAGCAATATAAAATTTACTGCAGGAAGCTAAGGTCTCTTTTCCTGTTGAACTTCACATATACGTACGTCATCAGTGAGGCTAATAGAATACCATAAAAGTGTTATTCGTACAAGAAATGTCTAACTTAGCCGTAACACGCACGATTTGGTTGATTTCTAGATCCCTACACGGACAAAGCGTTTTACATCGAGAGCCTGACTTGCGTGCTAAGTGCATATATTGACCTTTTTCGGAATTCAGAGAAATTGTTTTATTGTACATCGGTGTCGGTTGCAATCACTTTGATCAGAGTCGTCAATAGTAATGACGCGTTTGGCTCGGAATGTCCATCAGGAGGCTGCAGCGTAATGACGCTGGTAACAGCGCAATCAACGCGGGTCGAGGCGATTATCAGCTGCGCCACCTGCACAATCACCATCATTTGATATCAATGTGGTGCACAGAGGGCTGAAAATTTATGTATTAGCGTAATGATACATATCATTTTGGGTTAGTAGCGGTGCACTAGGACAGTTTTGAAACCTAATGTTTCGGTCGGTTGAAATATGACGTAATTTCCTGCATCACGTTTTAAGTTTCCAGCGCATAGATAGCCGAACATCTAATCCCGACATCGGGATATAGTCGAGTGTCGGTATAACAAAATTCTGGGAACAATGAAATTATTTTCATTATATTTACAGTTCGTTAAATTAAACAACTGCAACATAACTACTTAACAATACAGCATTCAAGTCATATAATACGAGGGAGAGTCAAAACGGAACCTTAATAATTGTTTATGCTCGACCATGCCGATATGTAGTAATTATACACCTGGTAGCAGTCCTTTAATGCATGTCATTAAAGTACACCTATTCATTAAAGTTCAGGTTTTCGATTATTCTCGGATATGCAATCGAAAGACAACTAGCAAAACGTCACGCAGGCTGGAAATCCAATACTGTCGCAGAAGGTTATGTTCTGTTACTATAATAATTAGCATTAATTGTAAATAATATTCAAATAAATTCAATTTGTCATCTCGTTTTTCAATGTCGAATTCAATTTCAAGTTTATATCAAGTTTAACGTTTATCTTACTTTCTAGATTATATCAAGGTCGTCGACATTCGTTGCCCGGAAAAAAGCGTCTGCGCACATCTCACAGTTTACGAGATTGCACAAGGTCAGTTCGTTCCCCAATTACATAAGAATAATATGAAAACTTATGAATAATTTCAAGTTAGAAATATGGTCGAGCATTACAAGTCGTATGAAACTTGCCTATAATGGTAATTAAGACTCTCGTATGAAAATTATGAAACGAGCACAAGGTCCACACCTGTGGAGTAACGGTCAGCGCGTCTGGCCGCGAAACCAGGTGGCCCGGGTTTGAATCCCGGTCGGGGCAAGTTACCTGGTTGAGGTTTTTTCCGGGGTTTTCCCTCAACCCAATACGAGCAAGTGCTGGGTAACTTTCGGTGCTGGACCCCGGACTCATTTCACCGGCATTATCACGTTCATTTCATTCAGACGCTAAATAACCTAGATGTTGATACAGCGTCGTAAAATAATCCAATAAACGAGCACAAGCGAGTTTCATAAACATCCTCGCGTCTTAATTACTATCATTATAGGCCCGTTGCATAATGTACTATTTATTGATTGAATATTACAATAAGACTACAATAAGAAACTTCTGACAGATACCTTGTCCCAACCAGGATATGAACTCGAGCCCTCACGTTTCATGGTCGAACATGCTAACCGTTACTCTACAGCTGCTGACCTTGCTAAGTTGAGTAAAGGAAAATGCACAAAATAAACTCGTTCACTTGGTCATGGATTAGGATTTTTTTTTTTTCGTTCTACCTAATATTCGTAATAAACGGCGTTCGTACCAATGAAGTTAGTTAACATTACGCCATGGAGTTATAGAGGGATTACGATTTATTTTTCGTTGAACTACGAGGAAACAATCATGAAAGGGGTTTTCGTTATAACGACATTTGATTGTAATTGCGCTTCTCAAGTTTAAAACTTCAGATGTATAACTTAAATATTAATAGGGGCTTTGCCCTGTTATAGACAAATAAATAAATAAAATTAGATAGATAGATAGATAGATAGATAGATAGATAGATAGATAGATAGATAGATAGATAGATAGATAGATAGATAGATAGATAGATAGATAGATAGATAGACAGACAGACAGACAGACAGACAGACAGACAGACAGACAGACAGACAGACAGACAGACAGACAGATAAGCAAGTAAGTAAATAAGTAAATGAATGAATGAATGAATGAGTGAATGAATAAATAAATAAATAAAATTTGTCCGATACTTCCGCTTCTCATGCAGCAGTAGGCTATTCCTTTTAAACTAGAATACAACCGTTCAGTAAGTGAAATACTCCTTCTCACACTGAATTGTTTATTTTTAAACGCCGCTGAAAGCATTTTTAAAGTGCCGCGTAGTACTCAGGCCATTAAGTGTTAATAACTGTCCTCGAAGCTGTAAAAAACATACGAAATATTGCCTGCAGTCAAAATATTATTTCTCCAGAACTATCTTACCATATCATCAGCATAGGAACGGGCATAAAGAGTGCCAGTTTCACGTCCGTAAAAATGATTGAAGTATAGGTTAAATTAGAGAAGATGTTGTCAAATATAAAGACAGGCCCTTAATTTATTATTGTATTGGTGAAATGTGGATCTACCTCCACGTTGTGTACCATGGGAATTGTCTAAGGCTGTTTCAGTTAAAGGGAGGGAACACTTAGTTCAAGATGAACCTTCGACTAGCTAATAATGTAATAATAAATAGAGTAACATTATCCATCATAAAAGAGACACGCTAAGACTTCTAACACTTGAGTATTTTCAATCATTAATTGTAGATTAGGAAAAATTAGGCAAGAATCGAATACTATTCCTTGCTTGTAATTCAAATTTATTTTGCAGTTACTCAGTGCATTTGAGTAGGAAACGTTTATTTTAGACAATATACATTGCAGTCAAGAACTCATTATACGCGCCCAAATTTCTCCCATCTTGATTATTATTATTATTATTATTATTATTATTATTATTATTATTATTATTATTATTATTACATGGGAACCTGAATATATTTAGAACAGAGGACTTTGTTCCCAATTTTCCATTTTAACTTTTCAATATTTAAACTCTGACCTCGAAATTCTAAAATGTGCACTGATCGTCTTGATTGTTATCGGTATAGATGGGGAGGCGAGACCTGACATATGAACTGTGCGAGAAGGGAAAGAATGAGCTATCAGAAAGAGTGTTTGTTTCGTGATGGCTAATATTATACGAGCTACCGACACGGAAGTTCATCTCACAATCAGTCTAAAACCTATCTTCTCCCCCCATACCCATTGGTGATATGGCCACAGCACATGATAAGGTCACAGGACAGGTCTTGCTTCCTTTACTGTACAGTAGTGGCCAAAAAAAATCGGACCGTCCCTTGTAGCTGATTTCAGAGTCTTGTTCACTCCAGAGCACGATAGACTGGTAACTAAGACTTTCGTGATTCGAATTCCTGCCTGAGAAGGAAACTTTTTTTTTTTTTGTTCCTTATTCAAATTTATTCCCAATACTTTTCGATTGCTGGTAAAATTCATGTTCTGGGAATAATAAGTTAATTAAGTAGTAAAATATCGCTGCAATCGAAAAGTATTGAGAATAAATTTGAATAAGGAACAAAAAAGTTTCCTTCTCAGGCAGGATTCGAATCACGAAAGTCTTGGTTATCAATCTATCGTGTTTTGGAGTGAACAAGGCTCTGAAATCAGCTACAAGGGTCGCTCCGGGTTTTTTTGCCACTACTGTACATGATCCATTGGTACACTTATTTTTCGGTGAAATTTCGCCACAGTGCTGTATGTACTCTACCTTTGAATTCAAGAGAATGGTATTCTCTCTCTGATGTGAGTCGACTTGTCATGTGTCATCTCCTTTCTCTCAAAAGTTTTACAATCTCCTTGGAATTTCAATATGTTGCATCTCTGTGAGCTTCAATGCTTTTGTAAGCTTCTGGTTTATAACTGTAAATTTGAAATGCTGTGTTACATGTAGTGCTGCTCAAGTTTTATCTATTATTTCGTCGGCTTACAAGCAATAGACATGAAGTCAAAAATATCACCTCTGCGAAGAAAGGCGTTTTGAAAGCTCTTGGTAAAACTGAATCCTGAAAATATTGTTTTTAATAAGTTGTTTCTTTTTGTGTGCATTTAATTTTCCAATTCTAAGTTTATACACATACATTATTCAGTTTATTATATACGCCTTTTTCTGAGAAGTAATATTTTTTACTTAATGTGTTTTTCTTGTAAACCGACGATTTATTCTCTATTCTTTTACTAAACTGTGTATCTTTCGAGGTCTTGTCGTTTTTTTTTTCCTTGCCTCCTTTGAACTCAAACTTGGTGTGCTTCAAAGCATTGGTCGTCAAATTATATGTGATTAGTTGCTCATTCCTCATAATCATTTTATAACCCGATTTAAATGAAAAATGAAAGATGTTTATATGAAGATAGCTACCATATTCATATGCGAGTACATGTTAAAACTAGTTATTGCTTCTTCAATCTTTTATTTATAAATGTTAATTATTTTTAGTGTACTTTGATGATTATCCTTCATAATGAACTAAATAGGCTGTATCATTTTGATAACTCTTTAAGGGCAGCTATCCCCATATTAGATTTTCTCTCTTATTAGAGGTAAAAATATCCCTATTACAGACCACGAAAGGCTACAGCACCCTTGGCATAAGAGGGAAAGTGAAAGGGACGCAGAAATTCTCGTCCACGTCCTTTTTGCTTACACCGCCTTATAAACAAACGCAGAGTGAGCTCTGTGTATCAGTGGTAGAATTTAAGCGACCAGCGAGAGCCGAAAGTTCGTAAAAGCTATGATGTCCGCTAATGCAATCCGTCACTGACCTTGCCTCCTCGTAGAGCCCGATCACAAAGTCGTGGCACCTGCGCGAAAAACGAATTGGCATCCACTTATATGGACTCACCCAAGAGTCTTACTGGGGGGGGGGGGGTTTGAGCAGTACGCTCTATGAGTAAGCAGTCGCCCGCACATACAGAACCCCCCACTCCGAAGCCTAAAAAGAAGCTCGTGCATGTTGGTGCCACGAGTTTGCGATCGGGCTCTACAGCACTAAAACTTACTGTCTCAGGCAGGGAAGGTGATGAGTTAAGGAGTGGTCTTCAGTGACTCAATCGAGTTATTTACGCCTAGGCCTGGCCTACAGGATAGCGAGAAATGAACTTCCATTTTTCTTAGAGAATCGACATTATCTATACTTCGGGGAAAATCTCCTGCATATGACATTTAATGGCTTTACGACTTTGGCGAATCAGAGGAATGCAGCGTTGCCTAGTCAAGGAATATCGCTATTAAGGGAGACAATTGAAGGGTTCAGAGCCATAGTGGGCCAAGCGCCATTTATTAGAAACTGAGAAAGCAAGGATTAAAGTTATGTGAATATCATAGTTTAATGAAGATTGACATAATTTAGTTTTAATATGCATACTTTATATTACTTGTTATATGTTCATTAAGTTGTGGTATCCACTTAATTCTAACCCTTGTTTTCTCCGTTTTTAATATATGGCGCTTTGCCTACTATAACTCTGAAACTTTCAATTGATGCTCGGAGATATTTTATTCTCTAATCCATTAGCTTGTCAGGTATAGAGAAAATGAATTTGAGGAGCGTTTTTGCAAAAGTCGATAGATGCAGAAATCAAGATTTTACAGAAATTACACTAAGTGACAGGATCTATCGAGTTTTGAAAAGAACCTGGAAGGTTTGGTAGTCTCTACATACGGTATGAATCAAGTTTTTTAAAAATCTGATTTCATAGATCGATTCCGGAGGTAGAAAACATACGATATCAATATGTAATTCACTTTCTAAAATTTCTGCATCTATCGACTTTTGCAAAAACGCTCCTCATTTCTAATTACGCCTGAAAGAAAACACAATCCTAGCTCAAATCGTATTATAAAGACACGGGCAGTAGCGCAGTGTTCAAGCGGCAACGCAACGGGGAACTGATTTCGCTCTCTCTCTGTCTCAGTCTATCTTTGTCTCTCTCTCTCTCTCTCTTACGAGACAGCTAATTACTACATCGCAGCGATCTGCTATTGGTTCTCGCGATATGCAGGAGGTTTTCATTACAATATATTAGAAGTTAGGGATTCCAGTCCTGCATGCTGGCCTTCTTTACAGCAAGGAAATACCCCTAGTAGTCATTTATATTAGAGGCTGAGTAAACACCAGGGACTGTCGGAAGGCTTATATCAGTGGAGGAAATCCATGATATGGCAGTCGAGCCCGCGACCTTCCGACTTGCAGCGCCACACCTTTACCGCGACGCTATCGCTAGCCCCAATTTATTTTTTGGAATCTCTTGTATTCGTTAAATAATTGTATTTCTGTAACCTGCACATTTGCTTGTTGTTTCTTGAAATCCATGTTCAGCTACCTTGTTATTGTTAACTTATTATTTGGCGTAAGTTTTGTTGTTCTCACTTCTTACTTGTTTACAAACTTTCTTACATTTGTGATACATTGTATTGAAGTTTAAACAACATTAAGCTTGTTTTGTTTTAAAATACTGTTTCTTTTCTTTACAGGTAAGTGTCAGATCCGTGTGTGATCTAGGCTACAATTGATATCCAGTGTAAGAATTTCCTATGCTCTTCAGAACTGTGAGTACAGAAGTATAGACTTAAAAAAAGTGTTATCTAGAATAAAATTATAGTCAAGCATCGTCAAGAGTTAGGCCCTGTGAGTCTTTTCCAATTTTGACAGATTTTCTATAGTTAAAATTATTTTAAGACATCCTTTGTTAAACCTTCCAAAAATTTCTCTTTACGACAGGTATATAATTAAATATTAGTTTCGAAATATACTTTTTCTACGACCATACTGAAATGAAATAGTTATGTATCATATGTATCGAAATGAATTTGTTATTTCAATAAATACCATTGATTTCGAGATGTTAAATGCTTCAATCAAACTGCAAATTGTTGTAAACTCAATTAGAATGGAAACAACTACAAAACGACAAATTTCCTGTTTGAATCAGACATTATTAAATAATTTTTATATTTGAGTTAACGTTAAAATTTAAAAAGGAACTGTGATTTCATTTATATATTTTCGTACTTATAGGAACTGCAAATAAGAATTACTTGCATTCTTTTATTTCCCACTGCCTCAGACGTTACTGTTTTGTTTCACACTATCTAAAACCATATTGATACTTCCATATTGTCAATATGAAGAAGTATGTATCTAAACATTAACTTTAACTTTTAATGAATTAATTAATTTAGTTGTAACTGTCATATAATGACACTCGTATTTCAATAGCTATCATTTTATGATCGTTGCATAAATAACTATCTCGGCCATTCTTTCGTCTTGTGCTATTCGTTTTCCATCAAATATCACTATTGTAGCTTTAAGATGTGGAACATGTAAGAAATTATACAAAGATATGTAATATAATATAGCAAGCAGATTAATTCAACTTATAAACATAGTTCAGTTGAGTAGAAAGTATGAGAACGCAGAAATTTTGTTAATTTTATTTTGAACATTTTACCTCTTGGCTCTCCAAAGCGTTAAGACAATTAGGTCGCGCACTACAGACCGTAATGCATGAGTAATGAACTCCTCTTTTTTATGTAACATCTGAGATTAACAGAAGGTAGATGGAGATCTGATTTGTGCCTTGTATTAAAATTATGAATGTTTTGATTAGTACCTAAGTGTGTTCTGGTTTTTATTACAAATCATTCATAGGGAAAAATGTACTGACAAGATAAGGTCCGTGTTTCTAAATTTTAGAAAATCTTTATACCTGATGTCCTTTTATACATGTCTCTTTTTATCCTTAGGACTTCTTTGTATAACACAAAAATATGATTTAGCTTCAGATAAGTTGTCCTAGAATATTAAACCATATTTCATTACACAATAAAAGTATACAAAATGTGATATTCAAAGCGTGATTATATCGCAGGGCTTATTTTATGAGAAATATATCCTATGTGTGCTTTCCATTTCAAGTGATTATCTAATTTCATACAAATAAATTCTGTGCTTATAGTATCTTTGAGATTAGTTACATTTAATCTAATAATAAGTTATGAGGAAAACTGAGCACTGTTATGTACACTAAATTTGATTACACTTGTTTTATCAACATTGTGCTAGTTTATTTGAACTAAATCATTTATTCACTATATCTAATTAGAAGTGTTTTATAAAAGTCATCGTATTGTGTACATGAGATAATCACACTTATAACTATTATCTACCAATGAGATTACGAAATTAGACTCTAAGAACAAGCTCATTGAAAACCAGACTTCTGGACATCACGCATCTGGCTCTAGATAAGAACAATAATTTCATATCTTCTTCCAAATTCCAAAAGAATAATGCACAAACTTCAGAAGTTCTGTCTCCATTCTGGAAAGCAGTCAAACTGTCAATCAGATCTTGAGTATCGGTTTGAGTAATTTAATGATCTTGACGTTGAAGTTAGTGTGATTTGGAGCCTGTAATAAATATTCAAACGCCTCTCGGGCATGGTAATGTGTTGTTTAGTAAACTTAACTCATTACTGTTTGGAAGTCCTTGGAAATGTTTGTGTAAGTTGTATCGGCCAGAACCACGGGCCGTGGCCCTTCAGTTTTAGTAACCTTACACCAAGTTATTATTAGTAATCCCCAGAGTATGTCTGTGTCGAGGGTTAAACCGTCAGCTTGTGAAAGACTGTCTTCAGGAAGAAGAGGAGCATTGTATATATGTTACAGTAAACAAGCACGCTCCTATGAACATTTCAGATGCATTTAAGTACTATTAGTTTCAGTAGAATGATGTATTTAAGTCTAATTTAAGGTATTTGATAACGACCATGCTATCACGTTTCTAGTACAGAGTCACTTTCATAATTTTATTATATGGAATTTATTAAATTTTAAATTATTTTATTTACTGATTAATCACTGATTAATTTTATAACTTCTTTACTGTGTTAACAAATAGGAAATTACCTGGCTGACTAGTTTCGAAGTGGTATTCTTCATTGTCTGAGACTTTTTTTTTAATTCTCCTTTTTCACATAGACGGTGTATTGATAAAGGAAGCTACAATGGATCAATTCATTTAATTCATTCTTTTGGCGCGTAAAACCTCAGGAGATTTTTGGCAAAATCGACAATTTTCCCACAGATCTGTTCCTTTCCTCGTTATTTTTGGAGTTCCATCAGGTGGTCCTTCTATCTCAGTCTGAGTCTCCCTATTGGTCTGCGGCCATCTGTTTCTTGGCCTTTGATCGTTCTCGATCTAGTGATCGCCATATTTGCCTTTAGACGTAAGGTTCGGGGTTTTAAGTCCCGACGATGGTTACCTATGATCCGTCCCAGGAATCAGTGAAGTAACTTCACGCATATAGGGCGGAGTCTATCTGTGCCGGAGTGTATTGCGGGCAGCATCAAGTTGAGGCCGCTAAGGGGTAAGATGCTCGAGGTAGAAGGTAGAGTAGAGTTCAGATAGAAATGATCCAATCCCTGCAAAGCGATTGCTAGCTTCGTTCAACCAACACTTCCCCCCAGAGCGATCATTGGTCCTAGCCCTCCCACATACCACTTGCGCAGATCATAGCTTCCTTTTGGAAGGTTTTGGTATGTCGATTTTAATAGGTTAATTCCGTGGATTGTGAAACAGCAGAATGTGTTTGGCCTTGTTCATAATTTTCCACTATCAGATCTGCGATCGAACGTGGGTTCGATATCCGCTTGAGCTGATTACCTGGTTAGTTTTTGCAGAGATTTTTCCCAACTGTAAGACGAATGTCAGGTAATCACATGGCGAATCTTCGGCCAAATCTCGCTTAATGTCATCTCGCTTTCACAAATTGTTGTCATAGAATCAGGAAGGGCTGAGTGGACTGTAGCTGAGGATAGCGGCTTTAATTAATCAGCAGCAGAAAAGCACTTACAATTTTTTACATAGAACTATGTCTTCTTCCTCACTAAGTACAAATTGACTGTTACATAAATATTCCATCCCTCTTTTCCCTTCATTTCCTTGTATTCCCCCTGTTCTCCTTGTTTTCTCCTTGTTTTTGTATTCCTCTTGTTCATCTTCTCCCATTTTCTTAGTGGTTTCCGCTTTTCTCCTTTTCTTCAGTTTGTCGTCCTTGTCTTCCCCTTGTTCTTCCTGTATTCTCCTGGTTTTTCATGTGTTCATATTATATTCCATACATTCTCCTTGTTTTCCCTCACTTCTTCTTCTCATTATATTCCCTTTATTCTCCTTGTTTTCCCCTTGTTGTCCTTTCCTTCGCTTTTTTCTCCTTGTCTTCGCCATTTTCTATGTCTTCGCCATTTGCTATGTCTTCGCCTTATTATCTGTGCAGTTAACCGAGATATCCGGCGTAATTAAAGACCCACGAACCAGTTTGTATGACGCTCGACGTATGACGAAAAAACTGCGAGAAAAGGAATTAGAGGCGTGGGCTAAGCTACCTCAGAAAGGTCTTGGCGTAGAGCTGTACAGCGAGTTTACTTCGGCGAATTCCTGGATACGACATCGTGAAGGCCTAACCTCTAGCGAGTGGCGCGAAGCTATTAAAATGACTGCACACGTGTCTTCCGTACGTTCCCTTCCGGGCAGGACTCGGGGACAACATCCTCTGTCGGCGATGCCACAGAGAGCCAGAAACACTTGCACATGTCCTGGGATCTTGTCCGCACGGTGAAGTACTCCGTAACTCCCGACACCATAGAATTCGTTCGATGATCGCCGAACAGTTTAGATCAATAAATTTTCAAGTGTTCGAAGAAGTTCACGGACTGGCAGACAATGGCAATACAAGAAGAATAGACATGATTGCCATCCCGCCAAATAACAACAATGGCTACATCATCGATCCCACCGTTAGATTTGAAAAACAAAAGAGCCAACCTGAAGATGTAAATAGGAAAAAAAAAAACGACATCTATGTACGTACCGTTCCATATTTCATGGACAAATACGGTCTACAACAAATTGAAGTAATAGGCCTTATGGTTGGAGCGCGCGGAACTATTCCCGGTTTCTTCTTCCAGACCTGGCAACGTTTCGGCCTACAGAGGAAGGCAACTGATGACATCGTTCTTGCAGCTCTGAGAGGATCAATATTTATACTCCGCAACCATCTCTACGGTCAACAATGATCTTCACCTAATTAATTAGTACCTACTTATTTATTTAGTCATTTCTTATATACTTCCAACTCCTATTGCACAATATGCTCTGTCTTTGTGGCAGCCTGTTAATACAGGGAGCTGTTATCGTTTAGATAAATAAATAAATACCTTATTCTTCTTGTATTTCTTTCTTCTCTTGTCTTACCCTATTTATCTTGCTTTTTCTTTGTTCTCATTGTCTTTCTCTTATTCTACTTGTATTCTCCTTGTTCTCCTTATCTTTCCCTTAATTTCCTTATATTTCCTTGTTTTCCTTGTATTTTTCACGTTTCATTTCTCGCATCACACACACGTAGTTCTACGTAAATAATATGCAGCATAGCAACGCTGTGTACTTGTCGACGGATGATTACATACGTACGTACGAGTAGTTCTACGCAAAGATATGCAACATAGTAAAGGTATGTACCCTTGAATTTTTTTCTCGTAGAAACCTATCGTCTTCGGCTGGATCGATTTATTGTTGTTTTGATACAGAGACAAGCACAGAAACCATTTAAATTTAGAACTATTAAATGGTCGAAGTACCAATGAATTGCTTTCTAGTTGTGCAAACGATATTCTTTTAACTCTGCTTCCTCATGTGAGATCACAAAGCCTAGAAATGGAGGTAAGCGGCCACGTCAGAAGAGTGACAACATTCGTAGCCGCGTGTGAAGTACGAAACGATGTTTCACTTCTGTGTGTGTTGTGTTGGCTCTTTTCCCACAATTCCAGCAAACCTCATTGCTAAGCGCAGAAACAAGGCGATCGAATACGACAAGGTTGAAAGATAATATATCTGAAATGTTGAAGTAGTTGACGCGGCCTCTCGGGGGTCCCTGAGCTATTTGCATTGTTTGAAAAGGTTCCAAAACAAGTCACGCCGTTAACAGTTTGTGGAATAATGAATTTCTCTATTCCCTGACTCATTTAAATCCCCAGTCACCGTCATATCGGTATACATAGATTTGGACCATTCCGACATCGATAATAGTCTAATAGCGTTTTAAAAGTCGTTCTTGTACTATTACTCTAGGTTGATAATATTTCATTATTCTTGAAGTCATTCTCATACTGTCCTATGGCCTGTACAAACCAAATATTTTTGTATTTCTGAATTTGATGTAAACCTGGAGGGACTTTTAATTAATTTTAAATTCTTCATTTCTCTTATCTGACAAGTACTGCGGGGGTTGGGGGAAGTCACGGCAACAATTTATTTTTGTGAGAATTCGAGCGTCGCGTCGGTGGAAAATGTGAAATATACACATGAAAGGACAAGGAATGGACGAAATATACGGACATTTAACAACACGCTAATATTTTGCTCCTCATGTTTATTACGGTCTTTGCCATAACATTACAGGGTTCCTGTGAGCGTATTCCGAATCTCACCGGTGAGCAATCCGATGGCATCACTGTGTTCCGAATTCCACCAATGACGTCATTGATGCTCCGCCGGTGTCGCACCGGTGCCATCAACTTGCAGAGGTGGTGGCAGTCTCCATCAGTGAATCTGATTGGTTCTTGTATAGGGCGGGAATTAGCAGACGAATGACATCGTGTACTGTTGTGTCATGGCGGTGTGTTCTGCTTTAATTGTGCTGTATTGTTTGTAATGAGCACAATGTATGTTAATGGCTTATGAGCGAACATGTCAACGGACCCGTTATTACTACCGGTTCAAGAAATAAATTGTTTATGCTATCTTTTCTTTGAACGAGATGGGAGTACGAAAATTTCGCAAAATTTTGCTAGCGTAGCACAGACAACAACTTGTACAGTCGCCATGACAGCCATCGATCCTTCCAGCAGTTTTGTTCCTTATTTCGCTGCAACGTGACGTCATTGATGCCACCGGACCGGTGAGATTCGGAATACGCTGTGTGGCAGAATCATTACAGCACACATACCCGTTCTAAAGGCCCTCAAAGTAGCTACCCACCTCGCGACTGTCCGGTTTGGAACAGCATTATTCCCGACAGCTTCTACCAACTCTCTGTGGCATTCTCTGGCATTCCTCCCATGGAGAACTGTTATTTTTATGTATGAGCCGTTCAGAGCAGAAGTGGTGTAAGTCAAAAATGGGTACTGAGGGTTAAAGTAAACATTCTGTACAATACAGCGCGAAGTAGCACTTAATATTCAGTTTATTTAAACTATTAGTAGTCAGTGGATAGCAAGAAGGACATATTAATTGCTACTTTGCGCTTTAATTTACAGACATTTTACTTTAAACTACTTTACCCAATTTTGACTTACACCACTTTTGCTCTGAACGGCTCATACGAGCGTTGTTCAACACGGATTACATCCAACTTGCACGGTGCTACACTGATAACTGATTCAACATTACTTTCTGTTCTATTGCAGACTAAAACAGAGCCATCTTGTGTTGTGGACACACACTATGACTGAACGGTTCCGTGCCACATATGACAGTTTGTGATACCAATTCTTACCTTAAAAAAATAGTTATGACTTACGCCCAACTCTCGTATATTGTGCAGTTTTGCTAATAAGTTTCGTATCAGATACTCCAATTCTTGATTTATCCTTGGCTTTTAGTGTCCATATTCCGCTGCCATATATTAATATTGGACGGGCCAACGTGTTATAAATTTCTTAGTATACCTAGTCTTTGAAGAATATAATAATATTATTAATAATGGTACTATTATTCTAAAAAATGATAACATTTGATTAAATCCTAGTTTTCTCCATAACTCCAAGCAGCAAATTGTTACCATATCACAAGATCAAGGAACCTACATCTTTCAAATTTATTTATTTATTTATTTTGCTAATAATTTTAACACACACACACACAGATATATATATAGAAAAACTATAGCTCGCCCCTGAAATAGTAGAATTCGTGCTCATGGGCGGATTCCTGAATTGAAATTGAGAAGTATATAATACAATTTGTCTTATGTCTATTGTGCAATAAGAATATATAAATTTAATTTTACAATTTTTCAATTTTTATAAAATCCATACATAACTTTTTTAATTTGATACTAGAACTATTAGAATTGACAAGATTATAATGTTTTTTAATATAAATTTGTTATATATTCTTGGGCCCAAATTACTATTATGATTAAATACTGTTGCAGTTTTGCATTGTGGTTCAAACAATCTTAAAGAATTTATACCTTTTGTTTCATAACTATGAGAATACAATTAAAAATTATTTAGATTTTTATGTATGAATTTTATTAATACAAAAAGTAAAACTGTGTCATCTGCATAAGAATAATGAGTAGCATATTTTGTCGTCCTTGTCTGCCTAGCTGTTATCTCGTTTGCCAATTGATCGACTGTTCACTGGCTGAAACCCGACCCCGTGTGATGGTGATGGCTTTTTGAAAGGGGATTGGATTAGGTTTGGTTAGTGGGTCGCAGTTAATTGCATTACACTAAATTCGATCAAAATAGGTTACTTTAATTTATTTTGGAATTTTCTCCTTACTTTGTAATACGGTAATAACTATGTAGGCTATATATCGGTACCGTGATTTTAAGTGTGTTAAAATTTTATTTTAAATAATTTTTATTTTGTGTAACTCTCATTGGAATTTTTTATTTAATACTTTTTTTAAATTTGAACGATTTAGTGGGGGTAAGGAGTAAGCCTTTTTGCTAGTCCCCTTTTCATGCGACTTTGTTCATGGAGGGCGCACCTTGCACTCAGAAAAACAGCCATTCGCGCTTAAGCGACGTTGCCTAAGACTCCGTGCTATCGGTGATAATTTAAATATTACATGTGCCGAGACAAAATATTGTAGCCACGAAGAAGATTAGACGTCGCCTGAAAAGCATTATAACATTGTTAGCCCAGTTCTATGTTTTCGAAAGTTGTAACAATCTTGCCCTTCGCTCGTCGCGTTCTTCTTAGTGACATTGTTAGGCGCGTGGGGTACAGCTGTATCCCACTGTTTAAATTGAAATTATTAAGTTCTCTTGAAACTCAATTGACATCTAAACTTTATTTTTAGTTCATCCATGAGTTATACACTGCAACTGGTAAATAACATTAGTTTAATTGTTACGATATTCATTATACTGTTCGATAATAACCTATTAATGTTTAATCTTAGTATGTGAATAAACTCAGACTGAAATTAACATCGAAATATTATTTCAAACTCATCATCATCATCATCATAATCATAATCATCATTTTATTCTTCTTCTGTTGATTGAATTCACAATTATTTTGGTGACATTGTTGTCCAAAATCAGATCTAACAATAGTATTTCAGAGCACATTTCACGAGCTCTTCCCTTTGAACCTGACAAATGAGTTATGTGCAGGAGTGTGAACGTCTGTTTTAGGCTTTTCTTTGTTCCGCTTCGTTTCCATATCTTTCCCTACAAAATATCTACATGAATGCACATTAGCACCTTCTTCCTCTGTATCGGACAATTCCTGCTGCGAATCTGTCTCATGATCGCTTACTGTAACGTGGCCTTTTCCCCCTAAGATTCATCATCTGCAGAAGATTCTTCATTCTCGGTAATACTATTGAATCAATTCAACAAATCATCAGAATCTGAAGTTTTCTTAGGGTTAAATTTTCCCTTCTTTTTACTGCCGACACTTGTGAAAAAACCGAGATCTCACAATTTACGAGTAGTGGTGGTGGTGATGATGGTGGTGGTGCTTTTTCTGTATAAAAAGAAGAAATATTTATTTCTTTACTGAATATACCGGATGTTTCAGACCACCCGTATCAGGCTTTTTTCTCGAAAACTATATGGTACTGGTTGTTCATAAAAACATGTTGATCATCAAAACCTATGTAAAGTATCGGTTGGTGGTAGCACCATTTCCCGTAACAAACCGGAAGTTGGAGTACCTGTGGTCAACTTCAAAATTTGAAATGAGAAAATAGGTCACTGAAGGTAGGGCCAATCATTGGAAACTACTTTTACTGAAACTTTTTTTCTAACTTTTATTGTTTACTCTATATGAAAGAAAGAGCGACGGTAAGAAAGAAAAGAAGGAAGAAAGAAAAATGAAAGGAAGGCAGAAATTGTTCTGAAAGAGAGACACTTTTTTTTTAACTGCTTACTTAACAGGGGAATAACAAAGAAAGTGAAACCTAATGAATTATATAATGTATTTCTTCTTAAAAAGTTCTCATCTCTGCGTTGAACTGAATGGTGAAGTCGTGTATTGAGTGGACGATACATAAGTCGAATATCTACGTATCTCGTGCAACCTTCACTCTTAGCTGTGTTGAGCCAAGTCCATCGCACCTGCGAGTCGACCGACCTTGCCTTGCAGATGTGGGAGGAATCCAGAGGTAAACCGGATGAGCTCATCTCGTGTAAAGAGTGGAAGATCACGGGCACGACCCCAGACAAGGGCAACGAAATAGGACTATACACTACTGTCGTGTTCGCTATTGTTTTAGGTTTTTAAGCCCAAAAATGCAGTATAGCATATTTGCTTGTAAGGCCGAGTTCAAATCCAAGTACTTTAATGGAAGACCTCTCTCATAATGAGCTATGTTTCATGCCTAGATTTCAGATTTCACTAAGTCAAGAGCTCCAAGCTGTCATCATATTTTGTGGCTATCAGTTCTAACAGCAGGAGCAGAAGAAACGGATGAATAAGAAAATGGAGAAGACAAAGATAAATATGGTCCGAATGATGAAACTAATGAATATTCTGCTTAATTTTATTACTTTTTTGTTAATTAATATATTTTTAATTAATTAACTGAATTTTTGATGACATATATACTCGAAACATACTTACATTCTCTTAATATAGGCCTATTATGACTTCTACAATCTTTAGAAACACTCGGAATTAGTGTTTACAGTAATTACAAAGATGATTTTTGTACGGCCTTGAAAGCCTGAATGAGGTAGAGCTCCCGCGTTTCCGTAACCTTTACGTAGGACAAAGTGAATGGTTAGTCACTCTTCGGACGTTTTCCCGTCAAGACGCAATCGCCAGTATTCTTTTGATGATTTAGGTGGTACATTATATTACATTAATACCTTCACGCTTCGAAGTTGTGTTTACAGCCAGTACTTGATTCTCCTTCCACTACTATGCTATAAAATTGTATATTTCTAACATACAGACAGCCATTCCTAAGAGCAGTGGTGTGCGGATGCACTTCTGGAATGTTTACATACTTCGCAAACCTGTTCTAAATGTTTAGCCACTACTCTAGCATGAACACCACTGAAAACGGGAATACAAAATATAGACGAGTCAAGCCGCACGAGTACAGTTGGGGTGCGGATAGAATACGCATATTCGTTGTCAGTAAGACTAAGAAATAGACGGCATTAATGGAATCCATTTCTATCTGGAAGCTCTTCTGGTCCCAAGTTGAACTCTCCAATTTCACTCAGCACTCCTAAGTTATTATTATTATTATTATTATTATTATTACCATATTTTTTTTAAATTGTGAAGATAATTTACAAATGCCGTCAAATTATACAGATTAGGCATAACAAAACGTCGTTCTCTTCGGCTTTGCCCAGTATAGTACAATACAAATTAGCTACACTGAAACCAGTCAGGAGGGTTTTCTCTATTATCTAGTTCGGTATTGATTGGATCCATCAAAAGAATCATTGTGTTTCATGGGACTGGATCTGGTTCCATCACTTGGCTTAGAACTGTATCATTTTTGTCTCATCAAAAAATCTTGCAAATTCACTATGTGCACTATATTGTATAATGCAGAAACTTGTCCACGCCTGTGGAGTAACGGTTAGCACATCTAGCCGCGAAACCAGGTGGCCCGGGTTCGATTCCCGATCGGGGCAAGTTACCTGGTTGAGATTTTTTCCGGGGTTTTTCCTCAACCTAATATGACCAAATGCTGGATAACTTTCGTTGTTGGATCCCGGACTCATTTCACCGGCATTATCACCTTCATCTCATTCAGACGCTAATAAGCTGTTGATAAAGCGTCGTAAAATAACCTACTAAAATAAAAAAAAATAGAAATTTCTAACAAATGTTTTTGGATTCTGGGTATGGAACACTTAAGAACTGTGCATTAATAATGAAGTAGTAAAAGATAATAGTACTTTATGCAACGAGCCTATAATGATAGTAATTAAGAAGCGAGTATGGATGTTTATGAAACAAGCGCAAGCGAGTTTCATAATTTTCATACGAGCTTCTTAATTACCATTATAGGCGAGTTTCATACGACTTTTTATGCTCAACCATATTTCTAACTTGAAATTATTCAGATGTATACATTTTATTTATATCTGACAAGATCGGAAGTGACCTTGTTCTAGGTCGTGAATTGTGAGATGTGCGCAGACGCGAAAGTATTGTTTTTTTCCGAGGAACAATAATGTCATTGACCTTGATGTAATCCCGTTAAACTTGATATAACCTTGATTATTGAATTCGACATTGAAAAACGAGATGACAAATTGAATTTATTTGAATATTATTTACAATTAACGCTAATTATTATAGTAACAGAACATAACCTTCTGCGACAGTATTGGATTTCCAGCCTCCGTGACATTTCGCTAATTCTCTTTCGATTGCATATCCGAGAATAATCGATACTTGCGGTTTTATAACGGTACAAAGCTGACTTGTCATTGGCTGAACACCTGTAAGCTGAGTTGTCATTGGCTGAACACCTGTACTTTAATGACATGCATTAAAGGACTGCTACCAGGTGTATAATTACTACATTTCGGCATGGTCGAGCATAAATAATTATAATTATCTGGAATGCAACATTTTATACCAAAATTCTTCTAAGTGTGTAAAAATTAAAACTAACAAGTTTATACATTACATTATTTTGTAATGTACTATGACATATCAGTGAAAGGCATATTCATCATCATTATTTATTTAATTGCGAAAATTTCTTGGAAGGATTACACCTGTAGAAACAAGCAACGTAGTGAGCAAGTGTTCTTATCCATGGAATAATGACGATAAACACTTCTTTTGAACGGCTGCATACGCGAGCTCATTGTGTCGCCTTGCTATAATTATTAATCTTCAGCTGAGCAAACAAATGTAGTAATTGTCATCCAGTTTGTTTAACAAGGTTGCTGTCGGAGGGGCAGGTGGTGCACTTTGTCTTGTCATACGTTCCGTATTCGTCATAACACATTAATAGCAAACTGTTGTTTTGTCACGCTTTTCTCGATCGAATTTTACAAACTCACATTTACTACACTGTCTGACGTGGTTTTATTGACGATTTCGAATATCATATAGCGGTTGTCTGAAACTCGCCATGCAAGTTACATAGACTTCTCATTTTGTATGTTTTTGTCATTTAACTTATCAATTGTTTTTTTTTTTACATTTATTTTACAACTTCAGACTAACGTTTTCGCTCGTACTTAGAGCATTTTCAGGTTTATTAATTGAAGTGCATAATTTAAAACGAGCAAATAAATAGGAGAATATGGGAAATGTGGAATCACCTCCCAACCAAGCTCCTGGATAGCTGCTTTTGTCATGTTAGCGGAGTGAGGGAGTGCATTATCGTTTTGCAGCAGCACTTGATGCAGTCATCCAGGTCATTTTTCTTCAATTGCGGCCGCAAGGCGTCTGAATTATTGGCAATAAATGTCGTATCTATCCCACCATACGCATATATCTTCTGTGGATGGACACTAACTTTGTACGGGGTGTTGTGTTTCAACGACAGAATCATTTTCTTGTAGTGCTTTCTCCGAAGGCATTTTCCCTTTCGAGCCGCCTCCGCTGCCTTTGTTTCTTTATAAACTCGAACAGAAGAATATGTCGGAAGTATTAGTTTTTTCCTACTTGGCATTCAATCTTACCTGTTTAACCCATAAATAGCATGAACTTTTTTCAAATCCCAAAATTCAAGGCATATTTACAGGCACAACATTCCAAATAAGAAATGACAAGCTACAAACTAAAAACGATCTCCTAACAACGCAGTGTTGTGATGAATAAAAATTCTGCTAATTTATGCATCACCCTAATGTTAGTGGTGACGTTGGTTTCCTTTTCGCGGTTGCAATGTTAGGTTTAACGCAAGCACTGAATAGTCTCTCCCAAACAACGATATTTTATTTTATTTTTATTTTTAATTTATTGAGTATACCCCATCGAGTATAACTCATATGTAGGGGCTATACAAGAACACATACATGTGTTATATAATGTAATTTAAAAAGTCATGAAACTACAGTCTGTGGAAAACAAACAATATAAAGTTTTGGGCAGAAAGAAGAAAATGTTTGAAACCATGAAATAAATAAATCAACTGAGAATTTATTAAAATAAATATTCTTCCCAAAAACGTATTTTTAATCAATTTTTAAAACACCGGCAATTAGGTAAAATTCTATATTCTAAAGGAAGTTGGTTAAAAGTTATTAAAAATGCTTAGTTCCTTTCGTTCCATAAGTTAGAATATTCTAAGTACCGTGTCCCGAACGTTGTTAACCGCTCTGTATTAAAATGATGAAATGAAAAAGGAAATACATTTTAGGCACTTACAGGAAAAGTATAGTGTTTGACCATTACAAATATCAGTGGATTAAAAATTAAATTTTTATTTAAAGTTGAAGTTTTAGAGAGGTGACTGGTCTGATTATTATCGAAACTTCGACAATGCATGTTATGGTAATCTGAAGGTTTATCAAATACTCGAAGAAAACCACTCATTGGTGTAGGGTAAAGCTGCCTAATTCCGTGATACCTCTAAACTCGTGATAGGTATTTTTTACCGAATGTCATGGTATTGTGAATCTTGCTAGGAAGTTCACTAATGTCTCAAAAGTAGGCGAAAGATGCACTCTTTCGGGAAAGATATCTGGGGTTATGATTGAACGGTGAAGCTTTCACTGACATTCAATTAAAACAAAGTATCACGGGATTAGGGATATCACGGTATTAGGCAACTTTACCCTAAGTATCGGCAAAAGATATACAATAGAACAATCTGTGTTAAACTCCGTTCCTCTTTGTTAAAATTCATCATCTAACCGAATGAACTAAGAATGTAACTTTCTCACTATGGTCTATGTAGAGAGTGAACAAAACTTTTCTACAGGGCTACTGCTTAGCGGCACTTTTCTATCAGCGGGAGTATGAACACAAGTAGACTCTAATCCACAACCGCATGGGCTTTGTGTTCACTTAGAGCACACTACTGTTATGTTTAGATAGCTTGACCGGTATTATGCTATAGAACATTTGAATAGGAGTGGTGTGCAGTAACTCATTTTCTCAGCACATTCATGGAGGAAAGGGGGGAAAGAGGAGAACCGCATGCATGCTGACGTAAGTTACAGCTATGTTGAGAAACATTGGTCATGTAGAACCCGATCGCAAACTCGAGGCACCTGCGCGAAAGACGAATTGGCATCCACTTACATGGACTCGCCCAAGAATCTTGCTGGGGGGTGTTTGGACAGTTTGTGTAAGCAGTCGACTGCACACACAGAACCTCCCACTCCGAAGTCTCAGAAAGAAGCTTACGCATGTTGGTGCCACGAGTTTGCGATCGGGCTCTACCTGCACTCCATGGGTGATGACAGTTTTTCCACTCACTATTCAGACACTCGTACGTAACGCAACACAGTCTTTTCGTTTCACTCTTCCACTTACGGTAAAGTAAGCTTTATTGGTTCTATTACGGTATTAATGTGTTTGCAATAGTTAGTATACTACGAAATTGCATAAGGAAAAGAAATGAACTCTACGGTAAAGTAAGCTTTATTGGTTCTATTACGGTATTAATGTGTTTGCAATAGTTAGTATACTACGAAATTGCATAAGGAAAAGAAATGAACTCTACGGTAAAGTAGGCTTTATTGGTTCTATTACGGTATTAATGTTTTTGCAATAGTTAGTATACTACGAAATTGCACAAGGAAAGGAAATGAATTCTACAGGAGCTGCACAGCGACTAACTCACACACCCCTTTTTTTCCTTAGCAGTACCAAATGGACTTGCCTGATTTACTGCGCAGAATATTATGAGCGGCCAAGCTATCTAAACACAACAGTACTTTAGTGTTTCTTGTTGCAATAACTCCTTTACTAACGCGTCGTGTGGCGACATAAGAAAGCTTAACACTCTCTCTAAGTAGATCCGTAATGTCAATGCGATTTAGAAATTAAAATTTCGATCTTAATTCATTGTAATTATATTATTTGCAAATTGTTATTCTTATTTTTTGATAAAAACTGACCATACCGTATAATTTAGAAGTATATGATGATGATGATGATGATGATGATGATGATGATGATGATGATTTTGATGAAATGTGCATCTTTTTTCTAGTAAGCCAGAAACATTGCTGCTTTAGTATTTATATATTATGTGATAAACTGAGTGTTTTAAAGTATATTTGTTAGGGCATTTTTTGCATTTTTTACTCTTACAACTCTTAAGAGCATTTTTTGTTTTATTCGGTCATGTTTGGGGTATTTTCATTTAATTTTTATCCATAAATCCCCATTATTAATGTAAAATATTTATTTCCTTTGATATTTTCTCTACACATTTTTTCAATTAATACCCATTATTTTGTATTTTATTTTAATCGTTTTTCTACACACATTTTGTCATTCTAACGTAGTACACCCTCTCGTAATGATCAGTCCAACCACCTCTTCAATATAGACTCCTCTATACCTGCTAGTTCCGGATAAGAGTGGCCTTGTGGTGTATTACATAGAACTACATCAGATAAAATAATTAAAGTGTACTACTTAGAAAAATTATGTAAAATTAAATAAACTTGAATGTTGGTACTAGAATTTAATTTAATAATAATAATAATAATAATAATAATAATAATAATAATAATAATAATCCATGGCGCTACAGCCCGTGAAGGGCCTAGACCGACCAGCCGGCTGCTGGCCTTACGCCCACGTGCCGAAGCAGAGGTGTACAATCATCCAACCAGAATGGAGGTATCGTGTGGTTAGCACGATGATCCCCCCAGCCGTTTCAGCTGGTATTAGCAACCGGATTTCGCTACCTATCGTAGCTCCCCAAGTGCATCACGATGCTGGGTGGGCACTGGTCCCATACACTGGCCGAAATTTCATGAGAAAATTTCTTCCCCCATGAGGACTCGAACCAGCGCGCATTACGTAACGCGAGTTCTAGGCAGAATTTCTTAGACAACGACGCCACGGTGCGGGACATTTAATTTAATTACTAGTCTAAATATTAATATTCCTATTAAGCCAATTATATAAGATCAATTTTCAGGGCATTTTTATGGGCATTTTTTAAAGATTTTTAGTTCATAAATGCATTGTTTTTAGGGAATTTTTTTCATGATTTATAGGTCATCACGACGATGCGATGACGACGACGACGCCGCCGACGACGATGATAGTGTAAATTTACCACTCTTGGTTTAATTACCTGGTTTAGTTTCTTCCGACGTTTTCCCCAAATGTAACGCCAAAGTACGGTAATCTATTGGCGACTCCTGGCCTTCATGTCGCCAAATACCATCTATCACCAATTCCATCTACGCTAGTAGTTGATACGTTAAATAAACGATTTAAAAACTTACCCCCGTTATCATAGATAATCTTTTAAGGTTTGATATTTTTCTGGAATAGTTCTTGAATTTGTTTACCTTGTTCGTGGATTCGTATAAAACCGTCATAAAATAAATTGCTTAAGTAGTTAAATATAAATAGCAGTTTGAGAAACGTAACTCGTTACGTTCCCAGCCATAATTCCAATGCGATTTTTCTGGTTACTACCCGCAAGTTCTATTTACAACTGTACTGGAGTAATAAAGGAGTGAGCACGAATAATAACAAACAGCATGCTATGTAGAAAGGAAATTTGTCTTATTGTTTTCACTTTTTATGAAACATCAAAGATATGTGCTGCCATGTCATAAAAACGAACATTTGTATTATGATTTACGAGTCAAAAAACAAGAAGTTTCACAAGATATATTCCATCATATTCCATACGAATGCTCGACGTTTTGCAACCATGACAGTGTTTTTCTCTGCTTCTGTATTATGCGAATTTAACATCAATATAAGTTCCTGCGAAGCTGTAATAAATATCATGTTCGAGTGTGAGAAACTCATTTTATTCTAATTTCTCCAACTGGACAATGTGGCATAATATATCAAAATTATTTCATACCACATAACGATGGTTATACATTTTAAAAGGCCTGTCGACAGTAACGTATCACTCGCAAGGATTTTCTTTTCTGGGTGGGGAGGAGTTCATTATGTTATTAATACTTGTATTACTTACTTACGGCTTTTAAGGAACCCGGAGGTTCATTGCCGCCCACACATACGCCCGCCATCGGTCCCTATCCTGTGCAAGATTAATCCAGTCTCTATCATCATATTCCACCTCCCTCAAATCCATTTTAATATTATCCTCCCATTTACGTCTCGGCACCCCTAAAGGTCTTTTTCCCTCCGGCTTCCCAACTAACACTCTATATGTATTTCTGGATTCGCCAATACGTGCTACATGCCCTTCCCATCTCAAACGTTCGGTAATATAACTGTTTTATAAATTCTGACTTTCAGATTTTTTGACAGCAGACTAGATGACAGTAGCTTCTCAACAGAATAATAACAGGCATTTCCCATAATTATTCTGCGTTTAATTTCCGTGTCATTTAGCCTATATTTGTTACTGTTGCTCCCCTTCGAAGGATAAAGAGTAAGGTGGTGATGGTGGTGGTTACGGGAAGAATTGATAAAAGCTTTCGTTGATTACTGACGATTGTCGTATTTTCTGAACTGTTTATTCTTATTCACTATTTGAATACGTTCTTTGTGCATTTTTGTGTCTATACAAAAGTTGGTTTGATGAGTCCCTATTCTGTTTTCGTCTGCAAGCTGTCAACGAAAATCCTTTTGGAATTACTAAGCACCTCTTTGATCAGTCGAGAAGTCTTCGTTCTGTTTTCTTTTCAAGCCACAGACTCACGTGATCAGTTCTTATTGGTTTCTGAGGAGGAGATAAAAGTGATGCAGACTGGAATGCAGTTGGTGGCGTCGTTTATAGATACTTACAGTATATCGATATTATTTGAACGTTAAAGTGTACTAAATCGTCATCAAAAGGAAATGCTTGAAAATGCACTTCAAGGAAACAGATAAGATACATTAAATGTATTAGTTAAGTTCAACGAACTTGGTTTAAAATGTTTGAGAATAATTATTAGACTGTGTAAGTTTGCATGCATAAATTCATTATAGATAAGTGATGTGAATTTAGTTATTATTAGAGCCCGGATGTTTGGCAAAATGTCTTTTTTTACTGCTTGGTAGTAAATCATTATTTTCATAGATATAAATGTGATTTGGGGTAAATCAAAGTGATAGAGTCAATTTTTATTTTGCCTTTTTAATACTAATTCAATAATAAATGCCTTTTTTTGTTAATTTTAAAGCAACATTTCTGGTTTATTTGCAATTTTCTAATTAATTGTAGTGTAATGTGTATGAAAGTTAAATATATGAAACAACGATTCGCTTTAGTAACAGTAGTAAATAATAGTAATATGCGTTACAAGAGCGGTATGTTGAAGTTTTCATGTTCGAGGAAAAGTTTGAAAAAGCGAAATGTAGTTGAGCTTTTTTAATTTCCGAGAATTGAAAGAAAACATACCGCTCGTGTATCGTACATTATTTTGTGCGAAGATCGTTTATTACATACCTGAAAGAGGAATTTCTAATTAGTTGCAATGAAATCTCCATCTTGGTTTCTGTTCAATTACGGCAAATTTGCAAAACAAAAATATCTATCTTCAACATTGTTGCTTTAAAATGTTTTCTATGTTTACTATACTCCAGCAAGCCGTGATATACGTCTGTCTTTTTTTCCCCAAGTCTATGAGTCTGGAATCTTGTTGATTTTTTCACGGCTTCCTTAATGTTACTTGCATCACGAATGCAGTAACTTTAGTGGAGTTGTAGAGTTGACTTAATTTTTGCAAATATTTAAAAACAATAATTAACAGTGCAATTTAGGTGAAATTGCAGTGGTAAGTTTCCAATTTATAATTGTTACTATATTGAACGTCTCTAAAAATTATATGTTAAAAGCCTAAAGCAGTAAAATGAATATGTCACTTAAGCGGTAAGAAGAGGGAAATTGTTGTGTGTGTTGGGTTGGGAATACTGAATGTGGAATTTTAGACTTACCGCGGATTGGTTTTGTGCGGAAACCAAGCAAATACGCACGATCTTGCACAAAAGTAATTTATGCTTAATTTGCTAATAATCATGCTTTAATATTATTGGTGTAATATGAATAATGATCGACAATCCACAGGTACAAATATGTCACATCTCCACGATATTTATAATTTTAAATATTAAGCCCGTTCTCATAGAAGTTGCCACATAGCATTTTCAATTGTTTGCTTTCATATTTTCAAATCTTGCTGTTAAATTTTGTGCTACACGTGTTTATTATTGTAGGAGAAAGAAATTTGAGTGAAGGACAGTCGGTTATTGTCGAGTGACAGAAGATATAAGATCGGTTAGCTAGAATGCCTAAGTTCAGTAAACCATTGAAGAGTAAACTTCATGTTTACGTTAGTGAATTTGGTGTCCGTGTGTTTTCAACCGATGAAACAGTTTTGTTATGTAAGGTTTGTGAAAAGACGGTTAATCACGAAAAAAGAAAAAGTATTTTGTAAGTCACCATGTGTCAACTACGAAGTAAAAATATGAGTTACGTTGTTATAATTTAAATTTATTGCTAAAATATATTATGCCTTTTTAATATTTATAATGCTTTTTTCAAAATTTATTTTGCCCTTTTTACATTTTTATTGCCTTTTTTGCCTGCCTATTTTAACTGTTATAAATGCCTAAACATCCAGGCTGTAGTTATTATAATGACCTTTCACCAATTTAAAGAACGTAGATTAGATTACATTATGAGAGATAATTTTTTTCTTGTTCATCGCACGAAAATGTAGATAGTGTTAAGAATAATTCTGAAAAAGTGGTGGTAGGATAAGCTGAATTTCTCCGAGAAAATCTGATGTGACATTCCTTGCCTATCACGAATTTTAATTTCATCACTCCGGAAAAAGTCGGCGTCTCCTACCTAGAAAGTCGATTTAGCAGAGTCTGTTAATATTAATGTTGTATCATTACAGAAAGAATTAAATTACTTTAATGGAATTTCTTCTACCACCGTCGCCGTCATAATAATCATCATCATCACCACCACCACCATATTCTTCTTCTTCGTGATCGACACACCCATATTGCCAACATAACCTTATCGCTATTTTCGTATTTGCTCGAAGATTAGTCCTTTAAACGGCACACACACGCTCACTCTGAAGTTAACTTTTGAACGTGGGGAGTGTGGAGTTTCAACCTGTTGGAATTCTTGAGTGCGCATCCCAGGACTGAACATGATAGAAAATGAGTTGCTGCGTGATTCTATAGATTCGTATCAATAACACGAATCTTTATGGAAAGTGAAATCTTGCAGCTGATGCTAATAAATATTTACGAAATGAAAGAACACCAGAAACTTGTTAAGCTCATTCAACAAACTTTTTGAACTGTGAACAAGGAGTGATTAAAAGAAAATAAGGTAGTGTAAATACCATCATTGTGATACTTCAATTTACTCTTACTCACGTGCGAGCAGGAAACTCTAAGAACTAGCGTATCAATTGAATGCCGAAACTTGTAAATGTAAATCATCAGACAAATTTCACAAATGGTATTCAGTATTAACCACATACTACCATAAGATAAAACCGTATGTCCTTCACATTTTATTCATATTGGTCTACACAATAGAGATGAACAAAACTACCTGCCGCTCTCGCTCGCTGTGTTCGTTGCATTTGTCTTTCGAATCTCGTCTCGACATTCTCGTGCGCTTCGAGTCTCGCTCATCATTCTCGAAATAGCATTTGGTCGGCGTGGAAAGATTTCGTAACTTTGAATAACATACATCATTGAAATAAATAACATTATAAATGTTTAAATGAGACAAAAAGACAAAACAGAGCAGTATTTTAGTTATCAGAATGTTCTGGTTCTATTATATGTTATTACTAGACATCGGATTTTTAGGCACTAAAAATTGCAGTTTTAGGCGCCTAAAATAAGCTCAAAATTTGTAAAATTAGGCTCTATTTTAATGAAAATAGGCATTTTAGGCACATCAAGGTATCATACTTATCTCTTTCACTGAAATTTTTAGTTATACACTAAAATACGCACAAAAAAGTATGTTTAAACATTAAAAAAGAATACTATATTATATTTATAAACAGAGCTGCACAAATTTAATATATTGAAACTAATGAAATAATGATTATTGATATCAAGATTACTCATTTTAAGTTATTGAAATTCAGTTCCATGCTCAGACTTTATTATAATTATCTGCACAGTACACCACCAGAATTTTTTCTAAATTCTCCACAGTTAACCTTTGCCTTTTGTCACTGAGAATCATTTTGAAAGCAGAAAAACTTCTTTCAACCGAAACTGATGTGAGAGGCGCAAATTTTAAATTAGGTACAATAGAAACATCAATACTTACTGGAACATTTACACTTTCCCCCGATATCACTCTTGATACTTTTTCCAACAATGAAAATCCTACATTTTTATTTAATACGTTGTCCCACTTATTTTTAACTTTTTTTCCCAGTTTCGCCCAAAGCAGAATGTATGTTCACTTGAGCTTCCTCTACTATTGCTATTTGGCTACAAAGAGATTGTTTTTCACGTTCTAATTGTTCAATGCTTGCAGGTATGAAAGAAAAGTTTGATGTTATGTAGGCAATATCGTTTTTCACTCGTGAGTCATTCAGACAATCTTTCACTGCTTTCACACACGCTGCACTATCAGTTTCAGGTAATTTATCAATAACTGTGACCACTTCTTTAAAATACTTAGAATAATACACCACTGACTGAATCCAGGTTCCCCATCGTGTAACAACCGGCTGAGGTGGGAGTGGGATATCTGGAAAGTTCTCTCTGAATATTGAAATCCTGGATGGGGCTTTACAAAAACATTTTTTTGTGTTAGAAATAAACGAATTGACAAGAGGAAATTCATTCCGGATTGTTTCAGAAACCCTGTGAAGGCCATGTGCTAGACAGGTTACATGCGTGAGGTTAGGATAAAATGTTTTAAGAAGTGTAGCTGCAGCAACCATGTATGAGGCAGCATCAGTACAAAACAACAGAACTTTAGAATCGTCTATATTACCTGAGTATAAAGATTGTAGGCCTTTATTTACAAAATAAGCAATGGCTTGGCTATTCACTTTCGAAAGTTCCTTAACACATACGAGGTGTGGAATCGAAGGTCCATCAGGACTAAGTTTTCCTACTACCATATTTGCTATATACCTATTCATAGGATCTGAGGTTTCATCCACAGAGACCCATATGTAAGAATCACCTATATCCTCCCGAATGGAAGCTAAAGTTTCATTGTATATTCTCTCTAAGTAATTTTTTCTTAGGGTCGACTCAGATGGGATATTTTGTTTGCAGTATTTTTGTAAAAACTGTCTTAAAATCGGATTTTCAATTGCATTCCAGGGAATGTTAGCAGCAACAAACGCTCTGGTTAAATCAGCATAGAAATTGCTGCTGAAATTGGATGAAGTAGGCTGTGTTAGTAAAGTTTGTTGCAGTTGATTTTTCTGCTGAGCTTTAGCCTTATGAGCCGCTCCTTGCACATGCTGCTTTAGGTGGCACTTCTTTTCTTGCGAAATCTAAAAATGTAAAGTAAACTGAATTAAAATAAAATCCTAATTGTTGTATTGCCGTATTTCTATCACAAAGTTAGTGGGTTCGAACAATCAAAATTTTAATGACCTGCATATACTTTAACTATCGGAATTTAAAAGGTTAAAGTGTAGTGGTCTTAAAAAGAATTATACCTCAGGATAGCTCAGTCAATGTATAAACATTATAGGCTTACTCATTAAAATTAATAGAATTTATATATTTCAACTATTGTTACATACCTGTTTGCTACAAATCTTGCAGAATATTAGTTTTCCATCATAAGTGAATTCTGAATATTCTTTTAGCCATTGCCGAATCAATGTAGATTTTGCACTTATATTTTTCGGCATTATCGCGTTAAACTTCACAGGAAAACGTCCTACCGCTGAAAACTTCTCAACACAAATAAGGTGAGGGAAAGAGCAACTGTTAACGAGCATTCAAATGAACCGTTCTTATTGAGATTCAATTGGACAAAAATACAAAGTTCCACTTATTGTTGCATTTCCTGGTAGTGTTAACACTAGGAGGGCCATTCTTTTAAATATTTTGTAACGGTTTACCCTACTAATTCGCAGTTTTATGACTTTTCATAAATATTTCAAAAACACTCTTTCTCCAAAAATTGTGATTTTATGACACTCTGAAAGGCAGTACAGCTAATCGGTTTCAGACCGAAAACAGTCATTTTTATAGTATAGTATATCTCTGAATCGGTAGCAGCACATGTTGTGATTGTTGCCTGCTTCAAAATTAAGGTTCGTTCTTTGTCGGCATTTATGCCTCCAAACATGTTAAATTCGGTGAAATCTATTGCGAGTGTCGTGAGATTCAAAACATTTTGTTTCCTTTATCAATGGTTTCATGGCCGGTGTGAAACAAACTTTCCACTTTTTAAATGCCTTAAATTTCGCAGTGAATGCATGTATAAATTATAAAAAGTAAGAGTAAAACGCGAAACTTTACAGTGAGTTAGGCATTTTTAGGCGAATATTAACAAATTAGGCTCTAATAACCGTTTTAGGGCATTTTAGGGCACTATAAAACTCTTTGAATACCTTTCAATTTCCATGAAACACAAATATTAATAATTATTTTTACTTTTCTCCTAAAGAAACATAATAGGCATTTGCCCTAGAATCCGATGTCTGGTTATTACCGACGGTTATATAAATAGAAAAGAAAAACAATTCTCAAATAAATTTACATTTCTAAGAAACATAAAACATAACATTATTACGTTTTTACTTGATATTGCACACTTGATCTTAAACATATGAAAAAAAATTCTAGCCTTTTAATAAGAGCCTAGTAGTTAAATAAAGACTGAGGAACAGATTATTATACACTGAAAGATAGAGATGTTTCAAATAGGCTACTTGATTGTTTATACATATATAACAGTTGCCAAAGTAGATAAAAATTGTCGGGTATAAACAACTGTGGCGATTCAAGGCTGCTTGACGTTCGGGACTTCGGGAGTGATCAATCTCGAGTCTGGAACACTCACAACCAGTATTTACGTCAAGGACGCGACGTAATACAACATTGTCGTGCGGGTTTTCGGCTTTGCGGGCGCCGTTAGTCTCGCTTTCTCGATCGTTGTTCATCTCTACTACACAGTGACAGGTTAATATTTTTCTCGCGATAGAACAGTTCCAGTGTTGGTAAAATATTATTAGCTGTTTCTATGTTGTTTTTATTTCACAGTGTTGTTTCTAATGAGCTGATTTGTTTGTAAGTCAGCTACCGGGGTAGAGGAGTTTGTCTCCATTCTCACGGAATTACTCCAGATTATGGTAATAATTCGTCGAACACCAGAAGGAAGTGGATGTGTGTCTTTTGAATTAATTTTAAAATTCGCCTTCTGTAAAACATTTACAACATAAAATTTTGAAACCATAAGAACAATGATTAACTATACGAACTTCTCTATTTCAAAACCCGTACACTTGTTTACACGACAAGGATTTGCTGCTGTGAACTACTTTGCTGACGGGATTAAAGGGCCGTCGTTTTCACGTTCCTCTTCCAACATTAAAATAATGAAGTCTATGTCTTGCGCACCAATAGTGTTTCCTTCGTTAAAGTCCTTTACAGAATATTTATAATGCAACACAAATTGATTGCTGTCTAAAACGTTCCATGATGAATTTAACGACCAGCTAGACTGGGAAACATCCAACCAAGTGGAAGAGAATCGTTCCAAAACTGACGAATGCGGTAGGCGGAGCTATGCCGGAAATAAGAATGAAGGGGATATAGAATAAAAATTCACAATAACAAAGGGTTTTTTGTATCACTCCGCGCCTGAGGTCATGATTGGTTCCTCACTCCTTTGTGAGCTGTGCCAACGAGTTATCTGACGGTGCCGTGAGAAAGGAAGTACTCCAAATATTCGTTGCTCTTCTTCCTATTATAATTATATTTTTTGTCCATAGCAATTATGAATTAGAATTGGTGATGATTGTCACGTGATAATCATTATGATTCAGTATCGCACCATGTTTTTCCGCTGCGGAATGATCGTGTGACTGTGCTATGGTTGACAGCCAACTATGAAGTTGTATGTCACATATATTTGATTGTATACGGCTTTGCTTGCTCAATAAAAATTAGATGGCTAATCATAGCTCTTTCGGCTGAAAGTTCCTCAAAGTAAAGAACTTGTGTTCGAGGCAGATCCTGCGAGATTTATCGTGTAAAAATCTGCTGGGGAACTAATATTTTCCGGATAATGCTGTTCCACTACATTCTCATCCCAATATTTCTCCATCATGAACTTACTGTCTCTTCTGAATACATTGACTATCTGGAAAGAGTTCTTGAATAAAGAAATTCCACAGACTAGAGTCTTCATGTACCGTGAGAAACTGATTCACCCTTTTGTTTGGCTTTCCGGGATACCGTTTTCCCCTGGCTGCAGCTTTCTCTGTACACGTCTTCACTAAAAGATTAACACGAATACATTTCGCATTACGAATTGTTAATTCCTGTGAGCTTTTAAACTTTCTAGATACTAATTTCACTTTTCGTTGCATGCAAGCTTTCCAGTTACATTGCCATCCTGTAATTCAATAAAATTCGACTCTTTAAAAAACAATAGTTTGCAGCCTTCATAAATTTATCTGTATACCTATCAGGGACATAGGCTATAAATATGTAACAAAACTTGGAAAAAGTGAAGTACAGCTGTCGAAAAAAAAAAAAAAAGTGGCCGCACTCGTGAAGAGCGAATATTTTCAAAGTCCACTTCGGGTCGCGGCGATGTTACACGATGCATGTGCTTGTACAAGCAGTTCCGAAACTATGAAAGTGTTCCATATCTGCGCCTCGTAGACCAGCGGTAGAGTGCTTGTTTAATGATTGAAAGGTCGTGGGTTCGAGCCTTCTTCAAGTTTTCGTTTTATTTTTTAATCGTTCTTTAGCGATGTAAATGATATTCAAATTATCATTTATATCCAGTTATCGTTCTTTATGGATATCACGTTATTTATATTTTCTTATCGTTCTTTAGAGATATGAATAAAATTCAAGTCATCATTTGTATTCTGTTATCGTTCTACATACTAGGTTCAAAAAGTTCCCGGAATTTGCTAGCATCATAGAAACAACGTACCTTAAACACTATTCTACAGCATTTCTTCAAAATAGTTGCCTTCCGCAACAACACACTTTTGCCAACGCGTGTAGAGTTCCTGGAAGCAGGCCTGGAAGCCATTTTGTGAAACCCGTCTTAGTGCTCTCGTCGCGTTTGCGATAACCTCTTCAGCATTGAATCTCCGTCCTTTCAGATGACTTTTCAGACGGGGAAACAGAAAGTAATCAGGTGGTGAGAGATCAGGAGAGTATGTTGGGTGATCCAAAGCAGTTATGTTGTGCCTGGCAAGAAAATTCTTTACAATAATTGCGCGATGAGCAGGTGCATTGTCATGCATAAGGAACCAGTTGTTTTCTACCCACTTTTCTGGACGTTTCCTTCTCACTGCGTCCCAGAGGCGACGGAGGGTTTCTATGTACAATTCTTTCGTTACAGTACGACCTTCTGGAATGAACTCATGGTGCATGAGACCCTGAGAGTCGAAGAAAACTTCCAACATAACTTTGCTTTAAGTGAGCTTAAATGCGACAGGCTCATGTTAGTAGATTTACTG
Organism: Periplaneta americana; assembly: GCF_040183065.1. NCBI lineage: Eukaryota > Metazoa > Arthropoda > Insecta > Blattodea > Blattidae > Periplaneta > Periplaneta americana. The sequence continues at coordinate 63,253,501 of NC_091132.1, read as the reverse complement.
GCATGAAAAAGAACTCCTGCGGGACAAAATTCCGGCACATCCGGCGATGCTGATATAACCTCTGCAGTTGCGAGCGTCGTTAAATAAAACATAACATTTAAAATAACTTTGCCTTTGGAAGTGTGCCTAGGAAATTTTTGCTTCCGAGGAGATGTTTTCGATTTCCACTCAGATGACTGTCGTTTAGGGACTGGGTCGTACAAGTAGCACCAGTTTCATTTTGTTTAAGAAATCACCATCTTCATCAGCCATACTGATCATGTCCCCAGCAAAACACAGAACTTGATGTTTGTACTTTGCTCTGTGGACATAATTACAAAATGCGACGAACAAACGAAACACTATGATAAACAATTGCCTACAACTCAAAACCAATAATTGCCATTATCACCAAACTTTAAGGAAATGACATCATGAATGTTACCAACAAAACAAATGTATAATATCCCTTGTTATATATTAATACGAAAAATGGTAGTAAAATTCCGGGAACTTTTTGAACCTAGTAGTATAACGATATGAATAATAATTATTATTGTATCTCCAATGGGGGTTAATCCTATTTTACATAATTATGTATGTTAGGGCTATAGTTTTATACACAAAAAAAGATAAGCATAAAGAGAAATGGAAAAAATAAATAAATTAGCTTACGCGATGTAAACAAAACATAAACAATCCGTAAATTAGGCATTGCGATTGCAAAACAAATGTCAGGTATCAATTTGAAACATACAAAAACATTAACAACACACATACGTAACACTTCTATAACACATATATGCAGCTTTCCGTACCATAAATCATAAATTAATACACAATAGTCACAAAAACACAATCAAACTATAATTACGACATTGCGACGACATCAAGCATCCCATAACTGACTCACATACATAACAAATCAAGCATCCGTTGGAACACATACACTTCAACATAGTAACCACACTTTTAAAAGTTACAAATTTGGCTCCAAGAAGAATAAATAGGACACCGTTACTAATTACTATTCCTCTACAATTTCTTAAATACATCTGTAATAAATCTGTGAAATTCCGATATGAATAATAGTCACGTTTTTTATATTGTTATTGTTCTTTAGCGATATAAATAATAGTCAAGTTATCATTTATATTCTGTTTTCCTTCATTAGCATTATAAAACAATATTCAAGTTATTATATTGTTATTGTTCTTTCGCAATATAAATAATCTGTATTTTATGTAAGTAATTATTATAATACAAATAACCATCTTTCTTTGTAAAATAGGTTATTTTATTTAGATGATTAAATACGTATTATATAATACTTACTTACTTACAAATGGTTTTAAGGAACCCGAAGGTTCATTGCCGCCCTCACATAAGCCCGCCAGCGGTCCCTATCCTGTGCAAGATTAATCCAGTCTCTATCATCATACCCCACCTCCCTCAAATCCATTTTAATATTATCCTCCCATCTACGTCTCGGCCTCCCTAAAGGTATTTTTCCCTCCGGTTTCCCAACTAACACTCTATATGCATTTCTGGATTCGCCCATACGTGCTACATGCCCTGCCCATCTCAAACGTCTGGATTTAATGTTCCTAATTATGTCAGGTGAGGAATACAATGCGTGCAGTACGTATTATATAATATTTTATATTAATTAAACAAACCGATATTTATCATTTATATTCTCTTATCGTTCTTTAGTGATACTGTATAAATAATATTCAAGTTAATTATATTGTAATCGTTCTTTAGCGATATAAATAACATAAATTTAATATTAGGTTTGGAAAAATCCAGTTGCATAATACTGGTATTGGTTTTTCTTTTTGTATTATTACATTATACTATCTTGAACCACAATAAAATGAAAAGGAGTAACGAAGAATTGAACCTGAGTCGTTGACATCTAAATCCCGACGTTCGTCCGCTGAGCTACGAGGGCAAAAGTGTGGAAACATTTTCGGAAAAATTGGCCCAATCACACTCTAAGATTTTCTGATGATTTGTAGAAGCTAGTCCAGGATGCGGAGGGCAAAGGCTAATTGAGATTTCCCGGTCTCTGATCAGGTCAATCATCCTGATAGAATTAATATTTAACTCTTGCCGTGACTTTCGGTGAAGTCCGGAGGGCCCAATTAGTCAAATCCACTCTCCTCATCTCCACGCTTGGGCCCCCTGGAATTTAATAAGATGCGAAAGAGATAGTGGTGTGCGGAAAGCAACGGGATGTTACCGCATTTAGGCCTATCCTTCCCAAGAAAAACTGCCAACATGAACAAAGGAAGCTTTTAATAGAAGAAGAAGGATCTTCTGCGGACCTCTGCAAAAAGAACTAAGGAAGAGACTAGTGAAGTGCTTTGTGTGGAGTGTGGCATTGTATGGGGAAGGAACATGGACATTACGACGAAATGAAGAGAAACGAATTGAAGCATTTGAAATGTGGATGTGGAGAAGAACGGTGCGTGTGAAGTGGACAGACAGAATAAGAAATAATATTATGTTTGAAAAAGTGAGTGAAGAAAGAATGATGCTGAAACTGATTAGAAAGAGAAAAAGTAATTGGTTGGGTCTCTGGTTGAAAAGAATAATAGACGACATTAGGATATGTGGATCATATGCGGATACTAAGAGGAAGGCAGAAAATAGGAAAGATTGAAGATTGCTGAGTTTGCAATGAAAGACCTGCCCATGGACAGAACACTTATGTTTGTATGTTCAGAATGCCTGGAATATCGTGTCTAAGAACAGTCGCTATTTGCAAAGACTAGTCAATTCCATGCCCACTCGACGGCAAGATGATCGAGATAAGAGGAAGATAGACTAAATATTGAATTGTGGCTTTTTGTTTTGTTTTTTGAACGCTTAATTGTTTGAATGTTTTAAGGCCGACGCCAGTAAATTTGTTTTGTTTATGCCACGAAAGATATTTTATTGAGAATAAAATCTTTTTTCTTTCCATTTGCAGCCACAATATCATAATGATAAAGTCATGGAATAATATATTAATGAACCTGATGTTAATTACTAAAATAATCGTAAAAGAGAAAGGAGCCATTATGTATAGTTTGTCTCTCTCAAAAACAGAACAAAAAAGAACATAAAAAGCACGAGGTTGTAGTCGAACACAGGACCTCATGAATAAGAGGCCTGAACGCTACCATTATGCTATCGAATAACACACAGTATACTTCAATTATAACTGTAGATATCAGGCAACTTGGTCCAACAACATGTAACATCGCCTGTCTCCGAATTGTAGCGAAGATACCCGAAGGGAACTTTGTTTCAGGAGAGCGGCCACTTTTTCTTTTGACAGCTGTACATTTATAACTTAAATTATCTCATAGAAATACATAATAAGTAAATGTAGGTAGGCCTAACCGTGAATAATGGTTGTTTTAAGAAAAAATACTATGTTATGGCTTAAGTATATCTCTCCTTGAATCTTATTTTTTTTTATTACGAGGCGCGTCCATAAACAAACAGCTAACAAACGATATGTTGCGCGAAGCGACTGCGTGTACATGATAGAGTAATGTCCTGGCGTGACGCATGCGCTAGCGGAACTTACCGAGTGCTCTCAGTAGCTTCGTTGCATTGGTTGAAGATGGACGTTCCTATTCCAGCTTCCGCCGCGTGTGAAGTGCGGTCAGTGATAAAGTTTTTTGAATGCACAGGGCATAGCACCGATTTAAATTTATCGCCAGCTGTGCCAGGTCTATGGGCCTAACGTCATGAGCAAGCAGATGGTGCGTTGCTCCACAAGGTCGTCTTTGATAATGGCTGGCCTCCCACTGCGCTTCTCGTCATGCACATTTTATTTATTTATTTATTTATTTATTTATTTATTTATTTATTTAATCTGACAGGATTAAGGCCATAAGGCCTTCTCTTCCATCCCACCAGATAGCACATCCTGCTGAAAATTGTCTACACCAGCAACGCACCATCTTCTTGCCCGTAGACCTGGCACAGCTAACGATCAATTTCAATCGGCGCTATGCCCTGTGCATTCAAAAACTTTATCACTGACCACACTTCACACGCGGCGGGAGCTGGAATAGGAACGTCCATCTTCAACCAATTCAACAAAGCTATTGAGAGCACTCGGGAAGTTCCGCTAGCGCATGCGCCATGCCAGGACAGTACTCTATCACATACATGCAGTCGCTTCGCGCAAAATATGGTTTGCTAGCTGTGGAACGAGTGTGAAAGTTACTTTATGGACGCGCCTCGTATATCCTGTTTCTTCTCCTTTCGTTGCTAATGTTTTATCCATAGGGTTACTTTTGCACTTAAAGATGACTCCGTAACTAACACAACACCTTAAGATGATGAATTTCATACTTGAAGTGTCAATAACACCCATACCAGATAGTTTTTGTATCTCCTGAAAATTTAGGTTTTTGGACTGTGGTTGTGTTTTTTTTTAACCTTCAATTGAACACTAGGCGCATACTTTGTTCATTCTATTTATGAACGACTTTCCTGAGTGTAAGTTAAAAAATTTGGTATCCCGGTAAGGATTTTAATTTTAAGGGGACACTCAACTTAAAAATTGGAAAAAAAAAAGTGTCATAGAAATGAAAAATTAAATTTCTACACTAATTTACGTGACAGAACTAAATCAATACGCAGAATTCTTCCCCTATTCATTGAGAAGTCACAGTCAAATGCGCAAAGCCAAAAAATAAAAAATGATAATTAAAAGTGATATTTCAATTAATGATTGATTAAAAATTGAAATATTTTTTATTTTGAAAAGTATTATGAGCTGAGATTTTGCATGTTACTTTCCATGTGTATATTAAACTTTTTCTCCAAATTTGAAAAAAAGATTGGTCAAATAGGAAAAAAGTTCCAAAATATAGTTTAGTGTCCCCTTAAGAATTTCGTTGCTTTCCTAGCTATTTTGGATAAAACTGCCTGCAAAGCTAACTCTTTTTTAGCGATTTCGTGGGAGGCTGTTTTTAGCTTACAGCCTTGTCATCGAGGTTTTCTTCAGTTAACATGATTTATGAGCCTTTTTATTTAAAATGAGTCAGATTTCTACACTTTATTGCACTGAATTCTGGATTGTTTAATCATAGGCCTACTTTAAATCTTCCTGTCGATTGGATCGCGTGAATCAGGCTATGATTACAACACTACTGTCCTATCTCTATATTGATTGGTGCGTTGATTTTACATCCCAATGCACATTGAGCTACAAGATCAGAAATTGACAGCATCAGTGGTAAAGCACTCTTGTCGAACAAGTGTCCATTCACGTGCGGACTGCTGCTCGTTGGCCTTTACCCGCCTCACCGCTTGAAATATGAAACATTCCAAACAGAATGGCAGGAGACTCCAAGTGGCAGTGTCGAATATAATGACCGTTGATCCTGGAATCCGAGGAACGCAATTCAGTCACTCGGCAGATCCGTCATCAACAATCGAGCGTCATTGTCAGATGTTATTCGGTAATTACACACTGGACAGACCCAATAACCGATAAAATGGACAAGTTAGTTACGTCAGAATATGAAATGCATTTCTACGATATAGGAATTTAATTGCATTCTCTCCAATGGTCTGACAGATAAAATATAGAATTTTAGAATGCAGTTCGCACAATCTGACTTTATACTACAACCGTGGAAAATATAATTATGGTTCATAAGCCGCTCAGTATCCTTTAAAATTAGTTAAGTGCTTGATGTTCAAAATATGGAATAATAATAATAATAATAATAATAATAATAATAATAATGATAATAATAGTTTTATTTTCCCTGGCAGAGTTAGGCCATCAGGCCTTCTCTTCCACTCAATCAGGATCAAATCACATACAGAAAAATACATACCGGTATACAAGTATTAACTTAAAATAATAATAATAATAATAATAATAATAATAATAATAATAATAAAATAAAAAGAGAGATTGAATACATATACACAATCAGTAGTAACTTAAAAATAATAATAATAAAAAATACAATAAAATAAAAATAGATTGAATACATAATCACAAACAGGAAAATACATTCTAGTATACAAGTAGACTATTAACTTAAAAAAGAAAAAGATTTAATATATATGAATAAGTATGATCAGCACAGCACGTGTTACATTGAGACAATGACAATTACCTAGATATTAGTGTTAATGGAAAAATAAAGTAATGACTTTAAAATAATAATAATAATAATAATAATAATAATAATAATAATAATAATAATAAATAAAAATTATACCTAAAAACACTAATTCTGTGCATTTAAAATATTTCTAACCAACCTAATTTTAAACAACTGAAGACTAAGATTATCCCTGATTTCTAGCGGCTGCGAATTCTATGAGCGGGCCATGGCTATTGAGAAAGAACTTGAGTACTAAGATGTCTGATGGCGTGGTATTGATAGGAATAATATGAACAAATAACGCTGCGCTGCAAATTTGAAAGCAAGAAACGTAAACCTACTAAGTATTGCTCAACATTGAATATCGTTTGTGCCGAAGGCGAGACCTTGGAAATGCCGATATATAGCTGTGACGTTCACTGATGGTGCAGACGCCGTTCTATTGTGACACTACCTAGGAAATGGGCCCTCAATTTAGAGAAGTCACTTTTCTGTTTTTATTTGATTCTACTTCAGAATTAAGTTTCGGACATTTTAGAAAAAAGTTGGTTTTATAATGTTAACAAGTTAATATAATGAAACTGGTCTTCTCTGAGATTACAGCTTTTATGTCAAGTAAGGTCCGACCCAGAAAGACGAAATAAGACCTCTGCGGAAGTGGTATGTGGGAGGGCAGGCCCAATGACCGCTCTGGGGGGGGAGGTATTGGTTGAACGAAGCTACCAGTCGCTTGCAGGCTGCGGATCATTTCTATCTGAAATCTCTACCACGAGCATATTACCCCTTAGCGGCCTTGAGCTGATGCTTCCCGCAATACACTCCGGCACAGATAGACTCCGCCCCAGTATGCGCCAAGTCACTATACAGATTCCTGTGGCGGACCATTATATTTAACATAAAAACACGAATTTCTTTGTATTGCAGACTGCTACCACATCGATGTCATCATGTAGTTCAAATTTTTTTCCAAATGATTGCGCTAAGAGAGAGAAATCGACATTTTCACCCAGTCGCGTTTTTTTCGTTCTGTAAAATTACAAGTTACGAATTGGTATTCCTTTTTCTAGACATGATCATTGTTCAACCAGAGCATTCAATTACATTTTTTTTGTATAGTCTTGTTCTTCTCCTATTATCCTCTTTCTTAAAATATCAAGGTCTAGGCTCATTAACCTGTTCAGTCTTCAAAAATTTCCAATAGGTTGCTTATTACAAAAATTGTGGCTTTTGTACGTAACATTCCTAAGAAATAATTTTATTTACATAACTGTACTAGGAACATACCGCTCTACCGCACGCATGACATCCGATCGCTCTGAAGGCAAGCTGATTTCCCCTTGACGTAACTAAATGGACTCGCCTGACCCAGGCGCACATTGCCGGCGACTCTCAGGACTAAATAATCGTACTGTACACTTCTACATTCTTCGAATGTGACTAGCATCAAACAGCACAAAATGATTAATGTACAACGACAGTACGGAAAGAAAAATAATCCAATACCTCGCTGTAATCGGCCCACAGACTTCTTACTTTGAAGCTACTGAAAAATGCGGAAAGAAATTGACAGAATGATACATATTTCAAAATCGTGTTTCTGTAGCAGACAGGAAGAAACAACACAGGAAGGTGAAACGTTCTGCACGCCATCGAAGTAGTTTTACATGTAAACACAGACGAAGCAGGTGGCCACTAATAAAATAGCTTGTAAATTGGAGTAGCACCTAGCTGAAGTCATGCACTCGTCCACGAAGTCGACATACTTAAATACCGGAAGTAAAACTAGCTGTCTGCCATAGCAAAGAGATGAATCAGTCCCATCTCACGGGAAGTCCCCCTTCTTCTTTGCATTGCCTCCTGGCGAAACAAGTGCTCATTTCCCACCAAAGGAGAGTGAATCCTGTTTCAACTGACACGTCAGTAGGATGGCTATTAGATTAGTTCCAGCAGCAGAAAACGGGCTACATTGCCGCATCTGTGACTCAAGCTTTACCGCGCTGGCCTTTCATCTAGGCGGCTCGGGTTCGATCCCCTGCCAGGTCGCACTGGAATTTGTGGTTGATAAAACAGACTTTCAGAGGGATTTTCTCGGGGTAGTCTCGTTTCTTTTCACTCCACAAAAGCACTCTACATTCCCCTCATTTCAGCTATCATCTTCAGTAGTTAAAAATATACTGGGATGAAGGAAGTCTTCGGGATAGTGAGAATTTCCGATTCTGATATAGCTTAGAAAGGGCTTAGGATTCCAGGCTCTGGCGCTTGTCACTAGAATCCTGCGTTTGGTTACTTTGAGTATAAGTTGCACATGGAACGCACTACTGTCCGTTACTCAGGAGAAGACGAGCGGAAAGAATGTGACCTTGACTATCGCTGTTGATTATTATAAACATCGCTCAGATAAGCATCCCAGTAGCCAGGTTATTACTCGTGCGGGAAACATGAGTAACAGTGCGTATGGAAATTAAAGCTAAGTTGAACAGAAGGAGACCTAATGTTTCCGCTTTCTGCAGTACAAATATTGCACATGTTGTCGTACTTTATCTGTTCACATCCCTTCCTCCTCAGTCCGCTCTCGTCTTCTCCTGAATCACCGACAGTAGCTTCGCTTGCAAAGGAGACTCTGACTTATCTCCCCACTCCGCTTCGAGTGTTAAGGCTCATTCACAATGAAAATTAAACATAACGTAAGGGTAAACTTAAGAATGTAAACATTACGGTAAAATCAAGAAATCATACCATCATTCACGATGCGAACATAAACATAACAGCAAACATACTTGGTAACCATGGAAACATAACAACGACGCCATTTCCTCATATTCTGCCGTATACTTCAGCGCTCCACGATTGTGTTCTGTTTGCAAATCACGTAAGCATAAGCATGAAAGTTTAGAGTTTGCAAACTTTCATGTTAACGTCTTACGGTAATGTTAATGTCAGTGTTTATGTGAATCATTGTGAATGATCCCATTTGGTAACCTGTCCGCAAACTTCTGTGTTTATGTTACGGTTATGTTTAATTTTCATTGTGAATGGGCCTTTAGATCTGGTTATTCGTATGTGGCATTAGAGGCACTGAACTATGAGAATGCTACTCACATATTTCCAAAATTTTACTGCTGTAAGTTGTACCTAACCCCTTAAACAAACGTATTGTATGTTCCTCGCCACAGGAAATAGTCGTACTGCGCTTTTTTCTTAATCAGAGAACCAATAATGGACCTTATAGAATATATACGAAGCACTGTAGAGAATTCTCTAGCAATGTAAAAATTAGCAATCTAACCGTAGTTCCTATTCCAATTTTACTCCCCACATGTTTCATTTATTATGAGATTGGTTTAATTTATAAAGGGTTGTAGCAGTGACTTTTTTATTATTATATTATACAAATTGGAGAATTGGGAAAAATTTGAGAAGATCGGTACAAAAAGCAATGCAAAGTGCATGCCATAATTACAAAATTTACAGAATTTATTACATAAATATGACGTAAAACAAGGATATTATATTAATTATCATTAGAGAGCGGAATTTAGGCAAAAATCTATTTTTTTTCCTTGATACATACAGGCCTTAGATTTAATATTTACATTTTTCATGGAAATATAGGTATAAATAAAGGGGTTTTATAGTGCCTAAAAATGCCTATTTCGACGTTAGTGCCTATTTTTAAGTTTTTAAAATTTTGCATCTTTTTCGTAACTGTTTACTGTTTTTCTTAACATCCTGTACCGTTTACATTCCAAGACGGATAACAACACCTCCTTCCTAGCAGTGAACAACACAATGGAGAAGTACCTCCGGGCTACCCCTTCTCATTCTTACAATCTTACAATCTAAAAATTCCAACTTTCAGTCGGCCTGGGTAGCGTAGTCGGTATAGCGCTGGCCTTCTGTGCTCGAAGTTGCGGTTTCGATACCGATCCAGGTCAATGGTATTTAAGTGTGCTTAAATGCGACAGGCTTATGTCAGTAGATTTACTGGCATATAAAATATCTCCTGCGGGACAAATTATTATTGTTATTATTATTATTATTATTATTATTATTATTATTATTATTATTATTATTATTATTATTATTACTATATCTTTCTCTGTCAGCAATTTAACACAAACTCGCTGGGTTGTATTCGAATAAGCATTCTCTTACATTCTAAGACAGATAACAACTCCTTTTTTTTTCATCATTTGTAAGTACAGAAGTGAGCGACACAATAGCCACAATAGGTGCTGATCATCTACTGTGAAGCAAACCAAGGAAATGTGATTGGTGAATGCAAAACACTAACTTAAAGACAGAATGTCTTAATTTTGTGTATACATGTGTACCCTTGTAAAATGTGAAATGTGTGGAAGTTTCGTTTAATCCTAGAATTTTGAATTAAATAAATGTTTGAATCTTATATTAGTGACATTCTTTTAAAAAAGCCTGTTTTTTTATTTTATAGAGCCTAAATAAAGCAGTTCAAGAGCCTATTTTAGGCGCCTAAAATGCCACTTTTTACGGCCTAAAATTCCGCTCTCTAATTATCATAAAACGCATACATTGAGATTATATGTTTTTAAAGTAGAAAATTGGCGACATAAAATAAATCTGGCAACCCTGGGTTGATTGTTTTATATTGGATTTCTTTTATCGCGAAGTTCGCATGTAGCTGTCATAGACTGTACGCATTCGTAGATTTAAGTTCTGTAGGATTACTTCGTACGTCATGGACTGCTTTTGAAAGCTGAGGAAGATTTATAAGTTTTTGATGTGCGTGACGATTGGATGAGCAGAATAGGAACCGGATTTGTGTGCAGCCAAGGGGCGCAATTTAATGTTGTGGAGGACACCTACCGAGCGGCGTTCGATTGAAACGGGCGAGTGGGACAAACTCGCCCCGAGGACAGACATGTGGAGAGCTCGGCTGCCCCACACGCGTCAGCACGAGACGGGAGACCGAGTGACCAAAATTATCGAAAACCATTATGGAAATTACTCAAATTATGCGTCGCAAACCAACTGACAATATTCGCTCATTTAATTATTTCTTCATGTTGTGATATCCTGGTACAATCCATGTCATACTCGTTTACATGTTGTTTATATCGCATCATACTTCCTGTTTGCATAATAAATCAAACAGCTCTACTGAATTTGGGAATTCCATGTGTATTGCATTTCTGTGTTACTTAATGCGAGCTGATAATGTACAGAATGATTGGGGCATGATTGTTTCACGTTAGTGTCAATTACCTTGTTTTCCTAGGTGAAGGCCAATCCCTCGTCATAGTAAATCGTAATGAACATGTATTCGCGTAGAACGTTTCAGTTCGAGGTTACATTCGAATTTATTTCTCAGATTACTGGTCGATTTCCCGGTAATATTGTAGCCACGATTCTAGTAAGAAGGTATGTACAGTGTACGAAAATAAAATTTGGAGCTCCCTTATTGTATAAATTTCGCTTACAACACACTGCGCATGTGCAGTGAACAAGAGTCCCTGTATATTATATGCTACTTGTGGACAGTCGTGCGAAATTATTGCCTACATACAGGTGAGGTGGACTCCCATTAAGACGCGCTCCAAATTTTAATTCCATATCTGTACACCAGCGGTGACCAAAGCAGGTGTCGTGATTACATCGTGTAATCATTCAAACTGGTACGAGGAGTTTCCTGTACATTGCCGTGTGTTTCATTCACGTAGTGAAGGCAAGCAGTGGCGGTATCATGTCGCTCTACAAACTCTGTCTCTACAAGCAGTAAGAGGTGGTTTCGTAAAGAATGAGAAGAACTTTTTTGTTGTTCTGTCGGACAAAATGTTTACTTTGCTCAACGGTTCAATTAGGAGTATATAGAAAAATTAATTGCCATGCTGAATAATGTATTATTATTATTATTATTATTATTATTATTATTATTATTATTATTATTATTATTATTATTACTATTACTGACCACTAAGTATGTGTTTCTATAATTCTTCTGTGCGTGCATGAATATTGATATTTTTATATCTTCTCTCTAGAAGGATAAAATTATTAGGTTTTATCACAATTTTAATCTAATTAATCTTTAGATTAGGGTAACTATTTATTAGTTATTCATTTAATAATAATATTGTGGAAGAACTGATTCCATATTACGTGCCAACGAACTGTTAAACGCCAGGAATTGACATAAGTCTTAAATCATAGCCAGGAAGAGAAAGATGAGATAAATAAATGTAAGGAAGTCAGCTACCTATTGGGGTTTGAAATATCTCGTGCTGTAAAGTCTTTAAATAGAACAGAATTTTTCAAAAGAGTTAATGATTAGAATACCTTGAATAACTTGTCCATGAGAAGTTTTTGACTTTGAAAAACTACGAATTTCTTGACCAAGTATCGAGAGAAAAGTTTAGAAAATTCTTGATTATGTTCAAGAGGAAGATTAAAAAAAGAAGCATATATTATTCACTGTTTCTTGATGACAGCCGTGACATTACTGATACAGCAAAGCTTGAGATTTTTATCCGCGGGATTGATCAAGATGTTAGTACAGGAACCACCACTGGTTGTAGTTTTCATGCCAAGTACCTTTTCTCCGTCACCTTAGGCCTACTTCATAGGCTGCCTGTCGCACGTAATCACTGCAGTTCGAGTTTTGGTCACCGCTGCTGTACACCTTTCGCTAGTATAAATTCAGTAAAATTCAAAATTTAACTTATATATTTCCTGAATCAATTTTCTGCTGAAATTTGCTGTAGTTATTAAACAATACTTCTAGATTAATAATCAATTTTTTATAATCAAGAAGAGTTTATTGTTAAGGGTAATTATATTTTTAAAATTGATAGGTACAATTTGTGTAGGAACAGTTGATATCTCTGAATCTTGCACAAAATTGAATATTTCTTTTAATGTTTTGTTTTAAGTTTCATTCATAATGAGTGTGTTAACAAATCCTGCCTCTATCAATTGAATATATAAATAAGAAATATATTTTGTGAATTTTTTTTCCATAAATCGTTTTTTTTTTTTTTTTTTTTTTGCAAAAGAATAATTAATGAAAAAAGAACTTGAAATGATAAAACAATGCTCAAGGCAGGGTTCGTTCTCCAGTATAAGATACGCTTGTATACAAAATTTCATACATTTATCTGAACATTTGTTGAGGTTATGAGGGAAACGGTTTTAGAAAATTTAAGTTACGGGAAATGAACGACAAAATTACAGAAGGAGAGACGTTCTGTCCATTTTTAATGACCAATTCAATTACATATTCTCGTGTCCTATGTCATAATTCGAAAAGTATTAGAGGTATTTAAACATTTTTTTTCACCATACTATTGAGGATGGTACAAACCAAAAGGTACACCCATTCTCTGTGGATGATCGATTCGGCATCACGCAAACACAAATGGTGCTCCGTTATTCGAAACAGATATGATAATTGGAAGGGAAATTGTAGAAAACTTTTGGCAAGATGACGAGAGAAAAATGGAATAAACCCGAGAAGAACTCCTGGGGCATTTTTAGCGCGGGCTTTCGGTGGATGGTCAGCGTTTTTCGTATTCATAAACCAGTGTTAGCGATAGGATATGATTTGAATTCTGTACTAGTAACCAGTGGATAGCCGGGGCTAACTTAGTACGCTCGTAGCGCGTGCTGCGAAATGTCTATGAATACCACTCTTACAGTCTTAGCCACCATAAATATAATTCTTCCATCACCGAGATTTTAAGACGGGCCCGTGGTCGTCGTGAGCCAGCGCTCTGCCAACTGGGCTACCAAGGCGGCTAATATTGATGTATCATTTCATTGTTTCTGAACGAACTTTATGACTTGAGGGTTAAACATCACCAATAATAATAATAATAATAATAATAATAATAATAATAATAATAATAATAATAATAATAATAATACTTTTATGAATGATAGTTATGTCACTGTTGGCTTGAATGTTCATGGAAATTTGATGCAAGATTTACTTTAAAAATTGTGTGGGTTTTCCTACTGGTTAGCCTTAATCTTGATACAATTAAGTATAACCTTACAGAACTCAACAGAGATCGTGCACACTTTTTCGACAGTTTAACAACATTTATATGCTAACTGCTTAAACCTGTTGGGAACAGCGAACAGAAACTAATATAATCTAATAACCGAGCGAGTTGGCTCATGCGTACCGCATGGGACTCGGATTCGGGAGGTCCGTGGTTGACTGGTTTCTCCGTGGTCTTCCACAGTTACTTAGGCAAATTCCGGGTTGGAATTTTCATTGCCACGATCCATTTTCCCTTCCCCTTCCGTGTAGAAAAATAATTTAGATTTTCATATCATATCATGTATCTTTCTCATCTCATTCAATAGCCGTATTCAGGTCAAGACGTATGTCTTCATCCGCTTACTGCAGAGGACATCCTCTCCGCAACCGTTCCTGAGTTCCCAGCCTTCCGTAATATCTCTGCTAGGATTCATTCCTTAAGAGCATTTCCAAGGGCGCATCGACAACTTTGAAGGGCCGTTGGAATGGAATGTTTAAATATTATGTTTAAATGTTATGTTTTATTTAACGACGCTCGCAAATACAGAGGTTATATCAGCGTCGCCGGATGTGCCGAAATTTTGTCCTGCAGGAGTTCTTTTACATGCCAGTAAATCTACTGACATGAGCCTGTCGCATTTAAGCACACTTAAATGCCATCGACCTGGCCCGGGATCGAACCCGCAACCTTGGGCATAGAAGGCCAGCGCTATACCAACTTGCCAACCAGGTCGACTGTTGGAATGGATCCTGTGCTGCTTGGTCACCTTGGCGGTATGGATTAAATCGGGGGAGGGTAGGAGGCTCCCATTGGGTGAGCGGATGAGGGATCACATGCGGCCGGAGGGCTGGTACACGCTCATCCTCATTCATCTCATGCACTTCGGGGTGCACAGTATGGCCAACGTGCAAAGGGTCGTCCTAACCAACCAGGTAATAAGATGCAGCCTCGAGGCAGTAGGCAAACGCGCTACTGCCTGAAAACATAGACGAGCATGAAAGTGGATAATGTAAATAAATCACGTGAGGGTTAAAAACTGAAATTAAATATGGAAGCTGATAATTTAAAAACAATACGAGGAAGTAAAATTTAAATAAATCATATGGAAGTCAATAATTTAAGTGAAACACGTGGGAGTCAATGATTTCAATGAAATTTGAAAGTTATGAAGTAACGTATAATATTACAGTTAAGTCAGCAACTTTAATAAAACGTGTGTAAGTCTGTAATTTAAATAAAAGCTGAAATCACTAATTTGAATCAAACATATGTCAAGTAACTTAAATATAACATTGAATTTTTTTATAATTAACACATAGAAGTAAGTTAAATTAAAACACATGAATACCTGTAATTTAAACGAAACATTTGAAAATCAATAAATAAAAAGATAGAAGACAAAGCTAAAACATTACAAGTCAACTTTAATACAACTGGTGGCAGTTAATAATTCAAACACTACACGCGCTAGTCAGTAACTTAGATGTACCACTTTTAACTCAGTAATTCAAGTAAGTTATTTAAAAAAATGGAATCAATAATTTAACTGAAACACGTGGAATCCTATAATTTACTTTTATCTATGTAATATTGCTTTTCGAACGTAGACAGGTATGAATATGTGGGCAGGGAATGGATACATGCTCGCAAATCAATATGGAAATGGCTGTTCGCCCACGTCTGCCATTTCTCGTATAGAAGTCTCCAAGGAAATCCACCATTCATTATTACGGTAGGTATATCAAGCGAGGTTAGAGAATAAATTTAGAATATGTTCCTTAATATTTTCCTGCTTTTATATACTTACTTGAAACACATCCTCGGAAGCCACATGGCGCGTCTTATTTAGTAGTAGTAGTAGTAGTATTTATTTATTTAACCTGGTAGAGATAAGGCCGTCAGGCCTTCTCTGCCCCTCTATCAGGGGATTACAACTATAATATGAACAATAAAATTACAATTAACATTAAATTTATAATTACAATTACAATAAAAATTGAAGTACGACAAGATTACCTGAGTAATGAAAGCTAGACATTATATCATAGAAGTTAAGAACAAAGAATATTTTTGTATTTACTGAATTACAAATTAAACGTACAATAACAAAAATCTATAGTAATGAAATTACCTGATATTGAAATATTTTTTATAGATTAAGAGAACTATTTACAAGAAACCATGTCTGAACGAGTCTCAATTACTGACCAAGTGCCTAGTAAGTTTGCGTTTGAATTCAGTTTTATTTCTACAGTCCCTGATGCTAGCAGGTAACGAATTCCAGAGTCTTAGCAGGGCTATTGTGAAAGAGGATGAGTATGAGGAGGTGCGATGGGATGGTATTGTTAGTATTGTTTCATGGTGAGAGCGTGTGTTCAGATTGTGGTGGGAAGAAAGGTAAGTGAAGCGAGACGACAGGTACGAAGGAATAGAAGAGTTCAAGATTTCGAAGAGTAGGAGAAGTGAATGTAAATTTCTTTTCTTATCTAGTTTAAGCCAACCTATTTCTAAGCCCAATTCCTTAATTTCTGTGGGGAGACTTGCAGATTGTTCGGCGATACTATTGTTTCCAGAGACAGGTCAGTAATATTGTAATAACGTATCCTAATTTTGTGGATTAAAATATGTATTTAATGTAAAAAAGTTTCTTGCAGTAAGTTTCAGACCATGTTGCACTTTGATTTTACGATAGTGTTATAACGAGATATTTTCTTCCAGTTTTATTAGCTAATTTTCTTACTTTTGCCATTACGGATCATTTCTTTTAGTTGCTAGTGATCCGAATTATCTTTTCATATTCCACAACTTTTAATTTAAATGTTAGACTAAACTTATACGAAAACATTTTCTGTACAGGCAGCATTGTGTAGCCTATAGATTTACTGTACCTTACCATTGCTTGTCGCTATCCACAACAAAAAAACATATTACCGAAAAACAAAACAAGCGCAAACGAGGAAGAAAGTACCGCAACTTAATTTTTTTCTCGTGCCCTTCAATGTGATGAGCCTTATCTAGGATGGAAATTACATTTCAATATTTTCGGCACGTATGATGGATCTTTGTGCTAAAACACATCAAATTTTAAGCAATATTTCTTTTCAAGAATCTATTTCAGTTATATTAGTCGTGTGGAATACTTGTAATCACAGGTAGGAAGATCGTACCAAAATAGTAGATTTCAGTTGAGTACAGCGAGTATAGATGTCACCCGCGCCTCTCTCTGTTCCCGCTCGCTACAGATGATATACAGTGACATAATTTTATTTTTACTAACATTTTTAATATTAACCTGGCTATACCTTTGGATCAACGCCGTTTGCTATCCCCTTCCACGACTGGAGTTCGATGATACTGGAGTAATATACAAACAAATCACTTTGCTAGGTATAGGAGGGAAGAAAAGTATTTCATCCATTTACGTAAACTAGGAAATATCGCGATTTTGAGTTTGATCATTTTCATTAGGTTTTTGTTTAATTCAAAATACAGTACAGTATTAACAATGAGTGTTTTTACTCACGAACTGAGCTGTCCATGTGGACGTATTCATTATGCAGTGTATATTATACTGTCTACAGACATTAGCGTGCAATATAGAGAATGAAGTTAAATTTAAAAATAATCATAATATGGATATTTAAACACATTTTTGAAAATGGTGGCCGTTCATTTCGATACAGACTTCAGTTCTAATGTGCATATTATCGCACTATAGACTATTTTACCTAATCCCAATTACCAGTTTCGTCCTTCTTACTACTATAGTAACTCGTGTTGAAATAATTCTGTATCTGCTCTATAAAAGAGTACCTTACGTACTGTAAGTTCAATCTTCACTTCTGCCCGACCCGAAAAGATAAAATTACTCAGACATACTATCTACTGTCCGTCCAACTGGTTATGTTGTAGGGTCGTAGAAAGGGAGGAAATCACGTGATAGTTAATTACTTAACGAGGCCCTTTTATTTAAGTTATTTTAAACAGTTGTATAATATTACGTAGACGTCCAATTTCTAACAGAAATTAATGTTCTCAGAAAAGAGCTAAGACAGCCCAGCCACTAGCTGGCGAATAAAAACTGGTGGGGGGGGGAACCGGGATACGAAGTAGGCAAATGGACGACAGTACCTGTGCGAAAATGATTCAATATTGAAAGCTCTTTCATCACTGGAAAACGCGAACATATTTTTGGAACGTACTGTTTACTATGACTGTATATGCGGTCTTGGGTCTGTTTGGAGGAAGGTTAAACTTCATTAGTAGAAGGGGTGGGAGTGAAGTACATTCAAAATCTCATGTACAATAAAAATTGAAGTAAAAATAAAATGATGTCCCTGTACAATATGTTCACATAAACGCATAATATCGCTTTGTGGAGATGTGTAGAGTCGTGAATAGTTTTAAGAATATTGTTAATTTATATTAATACTTAGCTTACAAAGTAAACTATTCTGTTATTATTGTATTATTTACTTAATGTTAATATTATGCATGATTCCAAAAAAGTAAACTCATCTATTATTAAATAATTATGCAAACAGGGGTGTTGAACACTTTTATTTTTTCCCTCATTATTATTCGTTAAATTTTGACGTCTCCTGCTGCTATGCATTCGGTTGCGTTACAGTCAAAGTTCACTATGGTACTGAACCCTTCAATTATACTAAAATTTAGCAAAATGAATGAGCTAAGAAAATAATAATGGGAAAAATTAAAAAATATATATAATTATATCATTACAACAAATTTAAAAACTTAAGAAAACCAAAAAGTTAAAAAACTCAATTTCCGGAAAATTTTCATCAGTTGCTTCTATGAGTGTGTGCGAACACTTGACTTTTTACCCCTGCCATAGCAGGATGTTGGTTACATTATTTATTCATATAGGTAACAGAAATCAAGAATGTATAAGAGCTCTACTTTCTTGTCTTGAGAGAGCCTCAGTGCTATATACACTGCCACATTTACCTCCTGCTACTTAAATATGTATTACTGGACGCTTTGGCCATGACAAAAGACCGCAGTTATCCCTAGAGAAAAGAGATTAATCTTCATTCTGCTCTGAGAATTGAAATTGATTCATCTGTAAAAGTAGAGAGACGCTATACCAACTCTTCTAGGTGCCTGAGTCGACAGACAGATGTGATTGAAATTTGTTGTTCATGAGAAGTTGAAGAGTGAGAGTAGTCGGAAAGGCGTGCACGACCCTTATAAGTCTTCGTGCGAAGATCTCGTAAAAAAATTGTACGGACGTCAAGAGAAGGGGAGATCCCTCCGCTCGACCCCGAAAGAAGGAAGGAAGAAGCCTGAAAATTACAGGCAATTAGCCTAGCGCCCTGCTGACGATGCCAAGACAGTTCGGCCTCAAACATGTCCCACAGATTTGTATCTCAACTTCCAATTAGCGAGCTCAATCCTGGGCTGTACCAAATCAGCAGGGATTGAGTAGGGAAACCGATGCGTGTTGGGAAGTAATTCACAGACTGATGCAGTAAGATACTGACAATACTGAGGTCACAAGATGTAAGATTCCTTTATCTATCATCACTGCTTAGTAAGCAACGTCCCTACTTAAGACTACTATCTTCGCTGCCTTGTTTATTCTTGAGGTGAAGCTGTAGGCCTACTCCTTCCTAATATACAGTACATAATTGTTTTAGAGAAATAACACTGTCTGTATAAATTGTAAACGTTAACACGTACAGACTCCGGCGAAAAGATCTGACGTTTTAGTAGGTTGGCAGTAACTGTGGCTAGGACAGTCGCGCAGCGGAGGGAGGGTAGGGAATGAACGCCATTGTTGATGCCATTTCAGTTGCAATGGATCCGTGGAACGCATCGCATCGGCCGTATGCCGTGGAGATGTTTTTCAAAACGAATGATTGAGTAGTTCTCGCAGCGTAGGTTCCGACCTAGATCATATATACCAGATAGGTCGGCCTTATAGGCTTTGACGTTAACAACTTTTGTCGGGTTTACTACGCTGCCATCTAGTTATATAAGGAGTCACGTCACAATTCCCATTTGAATTGCATTAGCGACTGTACTGCCATCTCGTGTTAGTTTATCGCGAACAGGTGGCGATCCTGGCGGTTGTTCTCTTTAGAGTGCAAACGAATTTAACATAGCGGTGACATATCTGTTACATATGTGATCTGGGGTTCCGACAACATTGTAATGTGGGTCGACATGGGCGAGTTCCCAGCCGTAACACAATTTTATTGTGGGTAAACAATTTCAGAATTCCTTCAGCATCAAAACGTAAGTCAACAGGCAGGCCAAGAATACGCGATACCTCAAAACATGGCAGGGAGCGCAGTGCTGAATTTCAGAATCACGCTCCAGGAGTCCATTAGAAAAAATGGACGTCATTTGGAGATGAGGCAGTTAGAAGCAAAGGGGTGTAAGTGGCATTTCTAAAAAAATATATATATATAAGTGCATTCAGGATAAACTAAAGCATTTAAAATTTCAACGGTAAAGGGATATATCTTTTAACCACATCGCACATTAACATTTAAACTTAAAACTTCACGAAATTTACGAATGCTTAGTAACTTTTAATCAAATTTTATGGAAAAATAACGTAAGTGCACTTACACCCCTTTTACTTCTGACCGCCTCAATTGTCAACACTTAATTTTGTTCTTTTGCATCAGTAAATGACAATAATGCCTCTCTTTTCGACAGAAGAATAAAAACAATCTTAAATTAAAATACCACTGTGTTGTCTCATTTCAAAACACGTCAGATCTTTTTGCCGCATCCTTTACATGCAATATACTGGCTGATCCGTTTGGGTAATATTTATTATTACAAAGCAGGGTTTAAGCCACATTCGCATTTTGCTACTCGACTTCTAAAAATGCAACAAACTTTCAATGTAAATGTGCAAAAATGCGACAGCCACATTGGACTTCAGAAAGGAAGATAGTAATGTAGAAAATGAAGTCAGAGATGTGTATGAACTAATCTGAATTTAAATGAAATATTAATGGCATGGATAATGTCCGAAAAGGTATTAAGCAATAGATGTCCAGGAATTAATTTCAAAGTGTTGGTGGAATTCATGTAAGTTAAGTGAACAATTTCTTCTAATTTATTTATATAATTCCATCACGTACTGAAAGTTGTGACCGAGAATATAATTGCATGAATCTTGTAAAAACTGGAATTAGAAATCGTCTTTCAATAAAAAGAGTTAGCATTCTGCTAACAATAAATCTTGAAAGGCAAACTCGTAAAGAATTTCAATCTTTAGAGTGCACATAAAATAACATAGACCCTACTTTAATATGGTGTAAATTCAACAGTAATTGATTCTAAACATACCTACGTTTAACGATTAACTTATATAAATTTATCTAGAGTGTCGTAAGATGGATTGAAAGTAATAAAACTCAAAGAAAAAATTACACAACTCTTTGTTTCTGCACACTTTGTTAATTTTATCTTTCTGTGGAATTATTTATAATATTGCACAAGCTTTTCGCAATTTGCACAAATATATTTTTACGTTTGTGCATTTTTGCGACAATTATTTATTTTCTAGCTTAAACCCTGTTATAAAGCTATTATGATAGCACGAAAAATTTATTGCTGTTAATATTATGCTTAAAAGATGGAAATTTCCATACGTGGTAAGAATAAAAATCAACAATGCATAGTGTGAAATTAAAATCGTAGATGATTTAAATGGCTACTACATATCAACAGCGGGCACAATGTGTTCTTTGGTATGCTACAAATTTGAGTGTGTTAAACGAGTTCAAAAAGAATTTCGACGTGAGTATGGTGTGCGTAATGTACATAAATACGATTCCATAATGTTGTGGTTCTTGCTAAAACAAACATGTAGCTGGTTTCAATTTTGTATCCATGGTGTGTTAACAGATTGTAGAAGATTTTTTAAATTTTATTTTAGTAGGTTATTTTACGACGCTTTATCAAAATCTTAGGTTATTTAGCGTCTGAATGAGATGAAGATGATGATGCCGGTGAAATGAGTCCGGAGTCCAACACCGAAAGTTACCCAGCATTTGCTCATATTGGGTTCAGGGAAAACCCCGGAAAAAACCTTAACCAGATAACTTGCCCCGGCCGGGAATCGAACCCGGGCCTCCTGGTTTCGCGGCTAGGCCCGCTAACCGTTACTCCACAGATGTGGACGATTGCAGAAGATGACAGCTTCTTAAACAAGTGGCTATTTACAAATGAAGCGACTTTTCATGTCAGCATGAGAATAAACACACACAATTGTATATCTCTTACGAGCTTGAAATGTCAAGTCAAAAAGTTAACATATGGTGTGGAGTGAACCACAATAAAGTATATGAATTATTCTTCTTTGCTGAAAAGACAATACGTTATGGGTAATTTCAAGGGGTCGATCCCGGGACCCTTCGCTTAGCGCACGAATGTTCTACCGACTGAGCTACCCCAGGAACTATACACGACACTTTCACAATTCTTCCCTTTATATTCACACAACTCAAATGGGCTGACAAGACACTAGAACCCAACTTTGAGTGCACACAATTCTGTGTGACTTAAATTGTGGCTTTCTGTTAAAGTACCTACAATAACAAATATATTGTGCAAATCTGGCTTTCAGGTAGAAGCTACCTGTGAAGCAGGCTGGAATAATTTCAAGGAAAAAATTGTTCCTGGGCCGAGTATCGATCCCCGGACTCTTCGCTTAGCCGACGAAATCCATCCCACAAGTCTGTCTCACGAAAACTGCAGCCAATTATAGTGAGTGGCACGAACTGTGTCAGTTACACAGTGAACACAAAGCTTGGGTTGCCTACTGGTATTACTGACTATTATTTTCAAACACTGCAGTATTATTGATAGCAGAGTTGGGGTATTGCTTATTCGTTTAGGATTGTAGCTAGTTGCCATAATTAGTAACTTTTAGTACATAAAATTCCGGTTACTAGAAACAAGTAGAGTTGTAGAAAACGGACGAACCCCTCATTCTCCGAACTTGTCTATCACAATTCTAATTCTGGTCACAACCGGTGTTGGAACTCGAATTCAGGAAGACAGTTCCACACTCTAACACTCACTTTTAGATTTGTTGTGAGACTTGAGAGGGGAAAAAACAATGACATGTACTACATAAAAATTGTTCGTGTGTCGTTTGCATATGGTGCATAGCTGGTGTTGCTACGTATACAGTTTACACGTTTACAGCTATTCATGTCTTTTGTTTCTCTCTTTCTCTCTCTTTCATGGCAGGCTTAACACGACTTGCACTTTTATAACTTTTTAGTCGTACTGTAAAATTATAAAGCATACTAATGTCTTATGTTAGTTTGTAAGTATGTAATTAACTGCTTGTTTAGCACGGTCTAATTTTTGTTTTAGTCCATTATATTTAATGATGCTGTCAACTGCCCCGCCTACATTTCAACGGACTTCATGTTGCTTTCTATACTAGTATAAACAGAATATAAGCTGGAATGATGTGAAGCGATTGAAGCTGAAATAACGATGCGGATAAGCAGAATATAAGGAATGCTGGCGAAGTTATCATCAAAAAAAGGAGAAATATGAACTAATAATAAACTCTAGTGAAAGAAGAAAAAACCTTCTCTTCTCTTCTCTTCTCTTCTCTTCTCTTCTCTTCTCTTCTCTTCTCTTCTCTTCTCTTCTCTTCTCTTCTCTTCTCTTCTCTTCTCTTCTCTTCTCTTCTCTTCTCTTCTCTTCTCTTCTCTTCTCTTCTCTTCTCTTCTCTTCTCTTCTCTTCTCTTCTCTTCTCTTCTCTTATTCTTTAGTCTACTATACGCTCTTCATTCCCTCCTCTCCTCTCCTCTCCTCTCCTCTCCTCTCCTCTCCTCTCCTCTCCTCTCCTCTCCTCTCCTCTCCTCTCCTCTCCTCTCCTCTCCTCTCCTCTCCTCTCCTCTCCTCTCCTATTCTCCTTTCTTCGCTCTTTTCTTTCTATGTTTTCTACTCCTCTTAAAATGTTAAATGTTATGTTTTATTTAACGACGCTCGCAACTGCCGAGGTTATATCAGCGTCGCCGGTGTGTCGGAATTTTGTCCCGCAGAAGTTCTTTTACATGCAGTGAATCTACTGTCATGACCCTGTCGCATTTAAGTAAACTTAAATGCCATCGACCTGGCCCGGAATCGATCCCGCAACCTCGGGCATAGAAGGCCACCGCTATACCAGCTGCGCCAACCAGGCCGAATCTACTATTCTTACTTTACCTGATTACGTATAATTTATTCCAGTTCCGAAATATGTTTTTTTGTTATCTTTCATCTCATAAATTTGCAATTGTTCGATTGGTAATTCATTACGTATTAGCAACTCTGTCCTCTTCTACTCGCTGCAGATGTTCTGACACATTTTGTTCGGATCAAGATATAGAGGTTTGGACATTTCTATCGGGCGGGAACTGGAGGAATCCTATGCACTGTAGTCTAAAGAAGCATTTTGTGCACCCGTGATGGAATTAGTTGCGTGCCGCTGTGCTGCTCGACTAAGCCTGAAACTCACCATCACTGCCATCTACCAATCTTTAGACAAACCGCGAGGGACATCTATTGTATGGGGCGGTGGAAGTGTTGGTGGATCGACGAGGGAAAAACTGGAGAACCCTGAGAAGAATCCTCACAACTTTTGATTTGTCGACAACAAATAGAAATCCGTCTCCGTCGAGATTTGATGTCAAGTTCGTAGTCTTCTTAACAGCAGGCGCTCTCTCAACAACAAGACGGCTTTGTTGGGTCTGTAAGCTTTTTAATTGAAAATAAATACATGTGAAGAAATTAGGTACGTATCTTAAAATTCGATTCGAGACAAATACTGTTGTTGACGGCTTTTCTCAGTTTCTTCGGAGAAGTATTAAAGAGTATTAGGACATTACTGCTTCAAATATGATTTCATTATGGAAGTTATAATCTTTTCATGACATAAGGCACTAAATAAACTTTATGATTCTTCATGTGAAACAATGATTACGCATGCCACGCTGAAGTACTTCACAGTAACATTTTAATTACAGGTCATTAACAAGAGTGAGTAAGCACTTTGTTGCAATTAGTACCTCTACCTCCGTACTTATATTTCCTAAACTGTTTTATGAAATTCATTTCTGCAAGAACATTTTACAGTAGTCTATAAACTGAATTGTAAAAAAAATATATATCTTTTTACGACGTAAGACTTATTTACAAAAAAAAAAAAATCCCCTTCCAACCAATCCTTCCGTTCGGAGAAAGGGGATGTTTGCTTATTATATATATATATATATATATATATATATATATATATATATATATATATATCTTTGTCATTTTCAATCCTTGCTTCCATATTACGGAATTGGTATTAGATCTTGTGAAATATTATGCCCCTTTTGTAGTTATTTTTATGTAATTTACTTCGTCACTTTGTAAGTGTCCAACGATAAAACATTTAACCACAGTCTTATACAGTCGCGAAGCTCAATACGTAGTAAATATGCAAACATTAGATAGTTGCTCACCACTAGGATCGCTAATATCGCCTCATTAGAGGCAATGCAAAATAGAACCGTCACAGTCTATTGTTTCTAGCACCCTCAAAACTCAAGCTTCGTGACTGTATATAGTAGACTGTGATTTAACTATTTCGACTATCTACTCATGTGATCATTTCTTATGTGCTAATGTAGAGCGCTCGTGTAATTTTGTAAGTTAAAACATATTATAGCCTTGAAGAAAATAAGTTAAGTGCAAGATAGTAATTTAAATAAACACTTGAAAGCGAGTAATTTAAGTTAAAGAAATAGGTAGCCTATTCACAATGTAAGTAAAACAACTCGAAATAGACAAATTGAGGGCCACTGGCGACTTAACTCAGGCTGTAGGGCTTGGGTCACAGATTTCGAACCTGCCTAGATCACTAAGTTTGCATTGGAAAGTGAAGCCATTTTTAAAGGCGGCAAGGGTCTGGATTGGCTCCAACGAGTTAGTTGGTTGGCTCCAAAGATTTCTTTACTTTATGCATAGATCCTTCAGAATCTCCACCATGTTAAAGAAAATGGGAATACAGGAAAGGAATTCGATATATCTATATATATCTCCATTCGTATGCTTTTCAGAAAATTGATCAGTAGCATTTCATTGTCGTAAAATATACCCCCATAACCCATTCTCTTCTGACAATGAGTCTAGTAATGTAACCATGAAGCATGGAAGTTTCCAAGAAATTGGTATTGGAAAAATGCTTCACCCTCCCTTTCCTCCTTCCTTTCACCAAAATTGAAAACTTTGCTCTGGTTACCATGGTGATGCTATACAGAACTGTATACAACAAGAAATTGTTCTCTCCGGCTGAACGGGCATCGCTGTAGTCATTATACTGGAGCACTTGAGGGACTTCCGTTTTCGACGACACGAGCATCAATGCTTCAATAGCAAATATGTGGAACAGATCGATTATCCGCCTGAAGTGGATTAACATCGCTGCATGAGTAAACAGTTCTAATGACTTCCATCAGATCGCTGGCCACAGATCGCTGTTATACAGCAGAAGACACGAATACAAACGTAACGATTTATATGTCGAGAACTTACGTAATCCTAACAGGATTTTTCTACCCAATATTAGATGACCACTTAATGTAAGATAACTCTAATGATATAAGCAATGCAGGCCTTCACCTAGGACAACAATTCATTCATTTATAGTTTTCTGCCCAAGAGCAGGTCTTTTACTGCAAACCCAGTATTCTTCATCTTTCCTATTTTCTGCCTTCGTCTTAGTCTCCGCATACGAATTCTGTACAGTAATTTAATTTTGTCTGTAATGTCTTTTACTGCAAACTCAGCATTCTCCAGTCTTTCCTATTTTCTGCCTTCCACTTAGTCTCCGCATACGAACCCTGTAACTTAATTCTGCCTATATTTAGTCTCTGCATACGAACCTATAACTTAATTTGTCTATATTTAGTGTCCGTATACGAACCCTATAATTTAATTTGTGGATAGTCACATAGGCTGTACAGCTCATGCATTATGTCCAGACACTTCCCCACTCTTCCTACAGAGCTGCGCACGAGATCGGATGAGTCTACTTACGAATTATAGGGGAATTATACGCCCGACCTTCCCTTCTACTCCTACCCCCTTCACAGAATCGTTGTTCCCGTACTGCACATCGCGAGTATCTTGACAAAATGCATGAGCAGTGTTTTCGTACGCAGTATTAGCCCGCTTGTCAGAATCCCAGTTGTTTGACTTTCTCTTTGTCGAAAGTTTCTGTAAATTGACCCTACTATCCGTTTCGAAAGAAACCTAAATCAGGCCACCGAAGTTGATATTGAGAAGAAGTCCATATATGAATCTTGTCTGCCTTATCTTTCTCAAAAAAGTACAACGTCCCTCTAAAACAATGGTCTGTCATTGGTTTGCTGTTTGGCAGCAGAGGTTCTATTTCCAAATTCACATGGAATTATCTTAAGGAACTTCACATTCCTTTTGATTATCTAATGTCTGTCCTTATAAATATGATCAAGGATTCTCTTCAAATATTACATCATCATCTGTATTTCAATTAATCCACTTATATTTGCCTTAAACAATTACGGTAACTTTCTTTTTTCTTTAATGTATCACATCATATTATATTGCACATGTTTATTGTATTCAGGACCCTTGTGGTCACTCAAATTCTTTGAGCTGATGTCTATAATTTAGAATATATATATATATATATATATATATATATATATATATATATATATAAACAGTGCGATGTTGGGTTTCTGGGTTTCTGCACTCATATTAATATTTTATATTTTATTAGTTGCTAGTTTAAATAAATTTGTAATTTTTAGTTGAAAAATACTTTGTGTTACCTTTTATCATAGTTTAGAATGTTCAGTTCTTATTAGTAAACTTTTTCGGAGAAAATATTACATAACATATTGTACCTTTCGAAAATCCAGTGTGTACCCCACATTATGGACAACATTATTGTTATTATTTTAATATTCAAGCACTTGACATAGGCCTATTGTGTACTTGCTTCCCTATACAATGTCGTTAAGTTCTGGGTTCTGACTACGATCACTTAATTTTGCACATTTGGTTAAATGTTCTTTGTTCATGATGGAGCCACTTTCATGACACAGAGGACCCTTTGAAGATGGGAGGATAGAATTGTTGGACAACATTAAATCAGTTTTCAGTCGCTCAGTTCCAAACACTGACTGCTTTGTTGTCTGGTCACAAATATTTCTGTATTGTTTATGGTAATGTTGCCGCCTACATCAGCTCAGCTCTCTCCAGCGTTTTATAATTTATCAGCATTGTTATAATGCGGCAGTGGCTGTCTTTGTGCTGCAGTCGCTGATGTTCACGCAATGAAGAGTCCCGCATCATTCCGCCCAGGAAACAAAAAGCATTTAAAACTCTTTGACATTGAACAATAAATTAACTGTAGCAGAAGAACCGGATGCCATACGGGTGTCGTGGTAGTCTTGGGAAACAAGCTCCAAGTGCAATGACTATTACAATCTCTTTACCCTTTTAAGCATGAAACGTTTTATGAGCGGATGTGTTAATGACAATTCGTTGTCTGCTAAGATATACGGTTTGTTTATATGCTGAGAAACATTTGATCATTCTGCATTTTTACGAACGAATGGAGAACAACCGTTATGCTTTCTAAGGTGGAGACCCTGATTCACATTCTAGCGAAGTCAAGAAGAATTTTGAGATAGGTGTACTTACACAAAATAGGTGTTACCAAGTTATTTGAGTATATTTCTCTTCATGCTTAGACTGCGTCCCTCATACTAATTCCCAGGCTTGTGGCTGACTCAAAACATAGAGCGTATTCCGAATCTCACCGGTGAGCAATCCGATGGCATCACGGTGTTCCGAATTCCACCGATGACGTCATTGATGCTCCACCGGTATCGCACCGGTGCCATCAACTTGCAGAGGTGGTGGCAGTCTCCATCAGCCGCCATCAGTGAATCTGATTGGTTCTTGTATAGGGCGGGAATTAGAGGACGAATAACATCGTGCACTGTTGTGTTATGGCGGTGTGTTCTGCTTTATTGTTTGTAATGAGCACAACGTAAAAACATGTTAATGGCTTATGAGCGAACATGACAACGGACCAGTTATTACTACTGGTTCAAGAAATAAATTGTTTATGCTATCTTTTCTTTGAACGAGATGGGAGTACGAAAATTTCGCAGAATTTTGCTAGCGTAGCACAGACAATAACTTGTACAGTCGCCATGACAGCCATCGATCCTTCTAGCAGTTTTGTTCCTTATTTCACTGCAACGTGACGTCATTGATGCCACCGGACCGGTGAGATTCGGAATACGCTGATAATAAATCATAAGGTGCATGCCTGTTATAGGCCTACAACTGGCAAAACTCCGTTGTAGGAGGTTACTAAACCTTACCGCTGTGCTGGAGGCGGAGTCTGGAGTTTCCCTCCAGTAATCTAAAACATTGTCGTTACAGATTGACAAGTCATCTGACGCTATCACTATGCGCTACTATTGGTTAACAATTAGGAAGGAGGAGATGAATAGTATATTGTGTCACTCTTTAAGATTGACGCATACGATGACCAACGGAGTTTTGTAAGTTGTTCTCCTATAGTTCAGCAGCGTTGTCACTTTTTATTACAGAAGTTAGTAGTTTCTCTTGCAAGCGTCTTTTCAATTACGTCATCACATTACTGCAATACCTCTAGGTCTAGGGATCATGATATCAGCATAGCAATGTCGTATCTAGAGCCATCAGTACTTGGCCAACTGCATAAATACAAATATATGCCGCTAGATAAGCTGACGTCCCTATTCGGACTAAAGTGTGGCAAGAAAATAATAACTCCGTTTCTCCCTCCGTTCTCTATTATTAGAGATGTGATTTTATGGTGAATTTGGTGATTAAAATGATTTAATTTTGATGAATATTTCTTAAAATATCAAGCAATTTGACGCATATTTCGCTCCCTAAAGTAACTTAAAAATAATAAAATAACATTTTTTTAATTACTGGGACATTTTATAAGTAATGGCAACAATCTGTAAATCAATACTCCTAGCAGTGACCATTGAAATCTTGTAGTACCTAATACAGCAGCAATTTTTCCATAAATATGCAATCTTTTTTTTTTTTTTTTTTTTTTTTTTTGTAAAAATGTTCACTGTTTCTGATTTGTAGCACATAATACAGTCCTAACAAATGTTTAGTAGATCCTCCATAAAATTATTATTATTATTATTATTATTATTATTATTATTATTATTATTATTATTATTATGGTGATGGTTATTGTGAATGTGATAGTAATTTATTTATTTATTTATTTATTTATTTATTTAAATTTAAGTATACAGAATACATAATATAATTACGACAAAAGAAATATAAATAAAATAATACAATCATTATCAAAAAAGAAGATACAGGAATATTAAAAAATTTTGAGCCCCGAATGAGAAGCGCTCGTGAAATGTTTTCTTTTGTACAAGAAAGTATAAACATAGGCTATTACTTACCGAAGCATGGACATTCTACGCAGATGTTTCAACACACACTACGAGTAAATAAGCATTAGTCATATTGTTTGCACACAAACTAATGTAATACCCAGAAGTATCGGAGTGAGCTCATAGCTGTTTATCAAAGGTGCGGGAGTTTTTTCCTCCGCAAATCCTCTGAATTATGGACTATACGTCTTAATGAAGTATAATAATAATAATAATAATAATAATAATAATAATAATAATATTATTATTATTATTATTATTATTATTATTATTATTATTATTATTATTATTATTATTATTAATCCGTCGCGCTACAGCCCGTGAATGGCCCAGACCGACCAGCCGGCTGCTGGTTTCACGCCCACATGCCAAAGCAGAGGTGGACGATCATCCAACCAGAATGAAGGTATCGTGTGGTTAGCACGATGATCCCCCCAACCGTAATAGCTGGCTTTCGTAATTGGATTTCGCTACCTATCGTAGCTCCTCAAGTGCATCACGATGGGTGGGCACCGGTCCCATACACTGGCCGAAATTTCATGAGAAAATTTCTTCCCCCATGAGGACTCGAACTAGCGCGCATTCCGTAACGCGAGTCCCAGCCAGGATGCCTTAGACCACGACGCCACGGCGTGGGACATTATTATTATTATTATTATTATTATTATTATTATTATTATTATTATTATTATTATTGGCTCAACAATCGCTTTCTAGCCTTGACGGCACCAGTGTCACTTCCCTTGAGTTGCCATAGCCTCATAGTCTTGCACCCTTTTCCAGCATACATCTTCCACACTATCAAGCCATATAATTGATTGTCGTCCAATCCCTTTCGTCTGTCTCGCCCAGCGAATGTAATTGTCGACAATGATGCTGTTCATCTGTTCTATAAAGATGTCTTAGCCATTTTTGTTCGCTTTGCTTTAATTTTTTAGGCTGTTGTCTGTTGTTTTAGTTAAGTATCTGTTTTTTTAGTTAACGACGCTGTATCAACTGCTAAGTTATTTAACGTCGATGAGATTGGTGATAACGAGATAATATTTGGCGAGAAGGGGCTGAGGATTCGCCATAAGTTACCTGACATTTACTTTATGGTTGGGGAAAACCACGGAAAGAAACCAATCAGATAATCAGTCCAAACGGGAATCGAACCCACTGTTTTGTATTCTTTGAATACCTGGTATATCTCATGAGTACTTCCTTTCCCCTTAATTGGTCTATTTAGTATGTTTGGAATTTCCTTTTCTAAAATTCATATCTTCATTATTTTTATTCTACCTCTAATATAATATATAAGTAAATACATAGACTATATGTAATATGCCTACAGTTCCGGCTCTACGCTGGTGTATGTATTATACCGGCTAAGTCAAAGCCTTAATCCTACGTGGAACTCTGGAAGCCACACTATTGTGTCCGAGTCCCTCTCAGTACAGTGATATTTGATGTCCTGCTTTGTGTCACATCGAGATGCTACGTAGAGGCGAGCTCACTTTACAGGAATGCCATTTCAGTCCAGATTTTCACTTCAGGCTGGAGAGTCATTAAAGCCAACGGGAGAAGAATAGTTCCTATTATTGTTATATTTTAGAAAACATAGGCAGTGTTGAAGAAACATGTAGTAAAACCTTGTTAATCCGGATCCCGATAAGCTGGACTTCGCTTAATCCGGACAGGCAAAAAAACTGAGTTTGGAAAAATTAGAGGACTTGGTTTTAAGACTTACTGTTTTTATACATTAGAACTATGGGATTGCAATAATTATAATATTACATATATAGTATTAAAAATGAAGAAAATCCATCAAATTTGCATTAAAGTAATTAAACTATACAAACAAATATTATTATCGATTACACAAAGGTTTAAATTACAATTATGTACTGCATTGTAGGCTATGTATTGCTTTACATTTTACTATACTGTATAGTGTATTTAGGCCTTTGTCCTTTAAATTCACCATAATAAAAGTTTTTTGTTGCTATAAACTAAACGGAGTTTTAATGCACATTCTACTGTTCTTCTAGGTTATTACAGTTAGTTCGGACTTTCGTTAACCCGGTCAACTTATCGTCTAATTAGTCCGGAGTAACAATGTTTTACTTTATTTGCATTATTTATTTATTTACTTATTTCATTTGTGAACTCATGGCATTTTAATTAATGGTATTGGAATTATGATAATATTCCTCACTTAAGGTGAAAACAATTTTTTAGGTTTAATAGTAACTTAATGGCCAGACTTATTCTTTGTGAGATCTAAATTTGTAGTATTTTTATGTGACAATTTGAATAATATACATGTAATTGTTTTAACTGCATTACGATGTGTATAATAAAAAAGTAATTGTAATTTTAAAAAAGTCAAATTTATGTTAGGACATCGACGTCACATCTGTGACTCAAGCCCTAGCGCGCTAGTTTTCCATCTATATGGCACGGGTTCGATTTCCGGCCAGGTCGTGATGAAATTTGGTGGACGAAGGAAAGGTTGCAAAAGGTTATAGATTCCGGGTCAGGTACTCGACCGGAGATGAGAGGGATCATGGCCCACCTGTCAGCGTCGGGTTCACGAATGCCGGTTGGACTTGTACAATCATACAACATTTTAGGATGCAGAATTCGCCAAAGAAAACCTAAGTGTAAGGACCTGTCCCGGTTCCGGCTCAAGCCAAGTCAAGGCTCCAAGAAAGCTCAAGCGAAGGGCGCGTTTGTCTGCCGATTTTGAGATGCTACCTTCCGTCGATTCGAAACCCCCTTGGGCTGATTACCTGGATGGATTCTTTCTAGCATTAATTCCATCAACATTAAATAACCTAGTAGCTGATACGGCGTATTTAAATAATGTATTGTAAAAATGTACTGTATTTATGCTTATACCGCAGTAGTAATTTTACTATACAGAGTGTCCCAAAAGTCTCCATACATAGGCAATGCCAGTTAAAATCAGAAAAGTCACATAATGTGCTCAGTGTAGCGTTCTTCGAGAGTCAGGCACAGGTCAATGAATGCGTTCCACCTAGTTCCGATGAAAACGCTGCAACATGTCCGTCGTCACATGACAGGCGTCAACAATGCGGGCTTATAGTTGTGATTCCCAGATTTTCTTCTTGTAGATCTGCGACTTAAGGTGACCCTAGAGGTAAAAATCAAGGGCTGTGAGATCTAGGGAGCGGTTGGCTATATTGAGCATATTTTGTAACATTTTAATTTTGAAATGACATTTCCTATGTATGGTGACTTTTGGGATACTTTGTACTAGAGAAGAACAAAATTAACTGCCGCTCTCGCTCGCTGTGTTCGTTGCACTTGTCTTTCGAGTCTCGTCTCGTAACTCTCGTGCGCTTCGAGTCTTGCTCATCATTCTCGAAATAGCATTTGGTTGACGTGGAAAGATTCGTAACTTTGAATAACATACATCATTCAAATAAATAACATTATAGATGTTTAATTGTTGCAAAAAGACAAAACAAAACAGTATCGCAGTTATCAAAATGTTCTGGTTCTATTATCAAATATTACCTATGGTTATATAAATAGAAAAAAATTCTCAAATACATTTGCATTTGTAAGAAACGTAAAACATAACGTTAAATAAAGCGTTAATATTGTTTTACTTTAGATTGTACACTTGATCTCAATCATACGAAAATAAATTCCTAGCCTTTTAATAGGGGCCTAGTAATTGAATAAAGATTGGGGAACGGATTATTATACACTGAAAAGTAGAGATGATGTTTCAAATAGGCTACTTGATTGTTTATGCATAGGCCTATATAATAGTTGCGAAAACAGATAAAAGTTCAGTCTGGTATAAACAACTGTGAAGATTCAAGACTGACGTTCGAGAGTTGACCACTCCCGAAGTCTTGATCGCTTGATTCACTCACAAGCAGTCAACGACGTCGTAAGCAATATTGTCGTGCGGGTTTTCGGCTTTGCGGGCGCTATTAGTCTTGATTTCTCGATCGTTGTCCAACTCTACTTTGTACATTGTTAGACATAATATCTTTGTATAACATGCTGATATAAACTGGGAACAATGTGTGTATAATGTTACGATAATATATAAATTTTGTTTCTTATATGCGGAAGATAACTTTGTCTTTGACCGCAAACACAAAAACGAATACAACCGCAAGTGAAGCATCACTAAGTGTCTTCATGTAAGAACTATGAAAAGTCGTGTCCATTTAGAAGAACCGTAACTTTTATTGAAGTGGAAACTCATTTTTGCTTAAAATGCGGAGTCATTTGTTTGAGGTTACAGTTAAGTGGTACAAAAACGCATATCTATAACGGTGCGGTTGTTTTGCATTAAGCTAGATTCGAAAGTAATAACTATTTTTACAGAGTTGCTGGATCATGGCGCAAGGTGCAGCTGTGGCGTGATCCACATCGGACTGTGCTGTATCGAACAGATGAAAGAGCGTTGCTCGGATGTCTGTACATTTGACAGATGACTGACTGAATATTCAATTCCGAAACCAGTTCAACAACTCCGCCAACCTCCCACTCGGCCTGAAACCATAGCAACAGTTACGCCTAGTGATTCTATGTGATACTTACATGTCAGACTGTTCATGAAATATGTATGAAGTATGGGAACCGGATATCGTGGAATTTCTTTTGATTCTTGAATGGCATGTTTCACAGTTTGTGTTTGCGGCTTTGTGTCTCTGAACGCTGGCTCGCCGTTCCAAATCGCCAAGCTAGGTGATCCTGAGCATAGCAAGGTCCCTGTTTTCCATTAACAATTGTATTCGTTCTTTTCGATATCGCTAGCCTATGCCTCTAGCGTCTCTCCGGTACCGTCAAATAGTATTACATCGCTTGGTCATTTTCATTTATTCGAAAAGTGTGGTCAAGTCTTTTTAAGGTTAGTCGGCTGTTAACGTAAAACAGTGACACAGCGTACAACGTGTTTGCATATCGTCGTTGTTCCTGCAATAACTCCTATGTGCAAAATATAAAATTGTTCAGTAGGAAGAAAAACACATTTATTCATTCTATGGCAATAGTACATAGGAGACTGGGAATTCCTACATTTTCGAAACAAAGAAATATAATTACATATAGGAGATTTTATTATTTGCTATATCACTATTTAAGTTATTTAATAGAGCAAAAATCTGAAATCGATAAATATGTCACGTAGGAGTTATTGCAGGAACAACGACGGTATTTCTTTCAAAGTTAAGTACAGGATGGGCCAAAGAAATGGGAGATTTTTTAATAGTGAAATGAAACTTTAGACATTGTGTTAAATTAATTTGTATTATATGAAATAATAGAATACAGTATACCGTCTGTTCAGTAATCTTTATATGAAACGAGTCAGTCAGGATAGGAGAAGAAATGTCAGGTGGAAATGAAATTGGGAGATGAGTACGTCAACGATGTCCTTTATCACATAGATGTCCAATGTAATTCGTACGAGGTAACCCCTGGCGTAAGCAACCCGCAGTCCATATTCTTTAAGGTCGTTTTTCCTATCTTATATGGAAAGTTATTGACCTTTGCAGAGCATGGTTGACGTTTAATATCTCCTGGTTCTTTAGGCGTTTGGACACCAGTGCTTTTTCACCTACTCTGTTCAACATCTATTTGGAGGATTTAGTAAAGAACTGTTTTCAGAACATGGGAGGAGTGATAGAAGGAAGAAGAATAAAGTGCATAAGATTTGCTGATGATATGGCGTTATTGGCAGAAGAGGAGATGATACTAAGGAATATGATACTGAAGCTAAATGACAGCTGTGAGCAGTATGGGATGAAGATAAATGCAAATAAGATGAAGACCATCGTCATAGGAAGAAAAATGAAGAAGGTAAACTTGCGATTTAGAAATGAGGCAGTAGAGCAAGTGGGCAGCTTCAAATACTTGGGGTGTACTATATGCAGTAACATGAGCTGCTCCCAGAAAGTCAGAAGAAGGATAGCAATGGCAAAGGAAGCTTTTAATATAAAATGAAGCATCTTCTGCGGACCTCTGGAAAAAGAACTTAAGGAAGAGACTAGTGAAATGTTTTGTATGATGCAGAAACATGGACATTACGACGAAGTGAAGAGAAGTGAAGAGAAGCGAATAGAAGCATTTGAAGTGGACAGACAAAATAAGAAATAAAGATGTATTAAAAAGAGTGGGTGAAGAAAGAATGATGCTGAAACTCATCAGGAAGAAGCAAAGGAATTGGTTGGGTCACTGGCTGAGAAGAAACTGCCTTCTTAAAGGATGAATTGTAAGGAATTGTGAACGGGAGAAGAGTTCGGGGCAGAAGGAGATATCAGATGATAGACGACATTAAGATATATGGAACATATTCGGAGACAAAGAGGAAAACGGAAAATAGGAAAGATTGGACAATGCTGGGTTTGCAGTGAAAGACCTATCCTTGAATGGCATTAATGAATAATCATAATCTTTACTTGTCGACTAAAAGCGAAGAAACGTTCTTTGAGAGAAGCGAATGCGGTAGTAATTATTTTATGGCCCGTTATTGGATAAGTGAATGACAGGAAGTGACATTGCAGCTATGTAATTGACTTATTCTTATTCCATAACTCCCCATTACAAGAAGCTAATGCTGTAGTAGATATTGATTCCAGTGGATAAATGCTCGTAGCCTTTGGGCGTAGTACAAGAACTTGCTTTTCTCCTTTCCTTAGCTCCCTTGTTAGCTGAGAAGCTTTTAAATATTCACTTTGCAGTCGATTATAAGACGTCGCCCTTTCTTGGGCATGGAGGCTATGAAAGACAGGGCACTCCACTCAACTTCTTTATCTGCTTCCCGTAACAGAGATCGATGTCTACGCCTCAACTGTGTTATGAAGTCATTGTGTTCACAGCAATCAATTAACGACGTACGAAATTTGTGCACTGAAGTAAAAGGCAGCATTTTCTGTACGTGATCGCTGATAATTTAGTATATACAGCACTTCTAGATACCGCGAAGTATAATTGCTGTCAATGAGTTAAGGGGTTAGGTACAGCTTATAGTAGTAAAATTCTTGGAAATATTCAACATTTTTTTCCTCCAATACTATACCTTGTACAGTAATTAAAATTGGTATGTGTAAAACACTGTCCTTCTGCTATATGAAAAACATATTTTTACGATTAAAAATTGTATATATATATATATATATATATATATATATATATATATATATATATATATATTCAAAATTCAAAATGGTGGCAGTTCACTGTGCGGTGATGAAGCGTTTCCCTCATAACTCATAAACTTTTTAACTTTTTCATGTTGTCTCTCTTTTATTTTATTTCTGAAACTCATGTTTACATTCCTTAATAAATAATATGTTTTTATTTTGTGTTAGAAGAAAATACTGATATTTCACCATTTTTTAAATGAATTTATTTTTTATCAGACAGTCTATCAAAGGTAGAGAAGTGATTTTTTATTACATTGTTGGTATGACATGCATAAATAGACATATAAAATTCCATCACATAATGTTGGATAGTTTTTGCATTATGAAGAAAACTCTTCATCACTGCACAGTGATCTGCCAACATTTTGGCTTAAGGGGAGGCAGAGGTGAATATTTAAAAATCCACAAAATTCATCCGATTTGTTTGAAATTGATCATGGATACTAAGTATGTTATTAGTAATGGACATACTAAGTTTCAACTGTCTAAGTACAATATATCTGTAAATATTAATAATTTTATAAAACTTTATATCGTTTGATATAAAATGCTCCATGCACCATATTGTAAGAAATTTTCAATATTTCTTTTTATTTATATGTTCAGAGAAGGTATATAAATAATGATAAGTATTAGTTTATTATGGGAATAATATGGTAATACAGTTATCTTGGTTTTAATTTCATACTTTTAAGGGCACAAAATCAAAAACTAACATCGGAATATGAAAATAAAGATAATAAAAATGGAAAAAACCAAATTTTCATTTTTTCTTCAGTTTTATTCGAGAATTTCACCACTGCCTCCCCTTAAAAATATATACATAAATCATTTTTTTAAAGCCTTAAACATATTTTTTCGTATAGCTATAATTTTCATTATTGTACAAGATAGAGTAATGGAGGAAAAAGAAATGTTGAATACTATATTGTACCTAACCCCTTAAGTTTGGTACTTATAATAATGATTCATTATGAAACTATTATGTCTACACATTCCAAAGTTGTGTTTGCAGTCATAAATAAAGTTTAAATAAAGTTACTGTATATCGGTTTCCGAATAGACCACTGTCACAGATTCGAATAAACTGCTAGTTCTGTTGGAAAAATTCCATTGTTGATGGGGTGTTGTTTCTCTGCAAGGGAATTAAAACAGCAATGCACAGACCCACGGATTAGAAGACAAATATAGTCAATTTAACTCGCATATAAAGTTTGGAAGTGAAATAACCCTGCAGTTTTTCAGAGCGAATAGCTCATGTTGTATTTATTTATTTTAGTAGGTTATTTTACGACGCTTTATCAAGATCTTAGGTTATTTAGCGTCTGAATGAGATAAAGGTGATAATGCCGGTGAAATGAGTCCGGGATCCAGCACCGAAAGTTACCCAGCATTTGCTCATATTGGGATGAGGGAAAACACCGGAAAAAAAACCTCAATCTGGTAACTTGCCCCGACTGGGAATCGAACCCGGGCCATCTGGTTTCGCGGCCAGACGCGCTAATCTTTACTCCACAGGTGTGGACTCTCATGTTATATGTAACAAAAAATTGTAATACTATATTGGTGTAAAGTACAGTTTTTTCTCAGAATTTTTTCCCTATATGTTTCACACCCTCTGATTCGGTAACTATTGCTAGTAGGATCGTGATTTTTGCCCATATAGATAGAAAATCTAATAAAGAATCACTTATCCTTCTGGTGTATTTCAATAACGTGGACGATTTTTGTGTAAATTTAATCTAAAAACCACTAATTTGAAGCCACTGAATGATGCGACCAGCTTGCAACATTGTAGCAAGAAAGGGAGATGGGCGGTACTTCACTAAAGCAGACAGATCTAAGTTCGTTGATCTCTTACATCTTTATTACGAGAAGAAAGAGGCGGCGATATTGTCAGACTGCTGAAACTTCCAACTCAGTTTTCTAATTAAGCGTCCTCTATATATTAATGACATTTCTTCAGTTCTGGAGCACTGCCGATATCATTTGTATGCGGACGACCTTCAAGTAATATATACACTCTCGGCCTGATACTCTTAATGAACGTTTGTCGAGCCTCAATGACGATCTTTTGTCAATTAATAATTGGGCAAGAAAATTTGGGCTAAATATCAATCCAGATAAAACCCAAGCCATTCTCTTGGGGCAGCAAAGGCTTTTATCCTCTATTACTATGAACACCCTTCAGCTTGTCTCTCTCAACAACAAAATAATTCCTTTCAGTGCTACTGTAAAAAACCTCGGCATTTATTTCGACTCTAATATGAACTGGAATACGCGAATTAGATATATCTGTAGAAAAGTTTTCTCTATCATGCATTCTTTGAAACGCCTGAAAAATTTCCTTCCTACTAAACTAAAACAGATTCTAGTACAGACCCTTGTAATGCCTTACTTTGACTATTGTGATGTTTTATATAGTGATCTAAGTGCTGAACTTTCTCAAAAACTTCAACGTTTACATAATGTCTGCATCCGATTTATTTTCAATATCCGCCGACATGATCATATATCGGAATATTTTCTACAACTCTCCTGGCTCCGCTTGCAAGATCGACGATTAGTACATTCTCTTTGCCTGCTATATCGAATTATACATGATTCCACACCCAACTACCTAGCCTCTCGGTTTACTCCCCTAGCTTCACATCATAATCGTAATACACGTTCACAGCACAATCTGTTGCTATCAATACCACGTCATCAGACATCTCTGTACTCAAGTTCTTTCTCAATAGCCATGGCCCGCTCTTGGAATTCGCTGCCATTGGAAATCTGGGGTAGTCTTAGTCCCCAGTTGTTTAAAATTAGGTTGTTTGGAAATATTTTAAATGCACAGAACTAGTTTTTAGGTATAATTTTTATTTATTATTACTACTACTACTATTATTATTATTATTATTATTATTATTATTATTATTATTATTATTATTAGTTTACACAGTCATTACTTTATTTTTCCATTAACACTAATATCTAGGTAATTGTCACTGTCTCGATGTAACACGTGCTGTGCTGATCATACTAATTGTACTATTCCTTTAGTTGTGAGATTATATTCATATGTATTAGTTCTTTTTTTTTTCTTTTAACTTAATACTTGTATACTAGAATGTATTTTTCTGTTTGTGATTATGTATTCAGTCTCTTTTTTTTATTACATATATATTTTTTTATTCTTGTTATTTCAAAGTTAATACTGATTGTGTATATGTATTCAATCTCCCTTTTCTACTTAATTATGTTTATTATTATTTTAATTTCATATTTGTATACCGGTATGTATTTTTTCTGTATGTGATTTGATCCTGGTTGAGTGGAAGAAAAGGCCTGATGGCCTTAACTCTGCCAGGGAAAATAAAACTA
The DNA here is from genome assembly GCF_040183065.1 of Periplaneta americana. Lineage (NCBI taxonomy): Eukaryota > Metazoa > Arthropoda > Insecta > Blattodea > Blattidae > Periplaneta > Periplaneta americana. Next base: position 63,212,285 of record NC_091132.1, on the reverse strand, counting down.
TTATTATTTAATCATTAAACGTAATATAGGTTTTCTATTAATTTAATTGTACCCTATCATGTCGACTAAGTGTTGAACTGAAAGTTATCTGAATATTATAAACCTGTACGATCTCCTGTTGCTAACTTCATTAGTTTCAGATTTTTCTGATTACGTAATAGATGTGTGTTAGGTTCTTAAGAATTAGCCACGAAAACCCGTGAAGGGCAAGGGCCTCCTGACTATGCAGGGTGCCTTGTTGAGCAGTTTCCGGTTAGCCACTCCGGGAATGATGGTCACTTTTGTAATTTAACAGTTTGGGATGCTGTCTGGGTTAACACTGAAGGATCCACTGTTCACTAGTCACTGTTTGGGTTGCAAGTCACTTTGTGATTAGTTTCCATTGTTGTCGGTCTTTCGCTGTTCTTGACCATAGAGGTTCTTAGTGAATACCAAATTCTAAAGTAATTCCAATTGTGAAGAACTGTAATTTTATTGGCATGAGTTGGTGCATGGCCATTGCAAATGGTGTGTTTTTATTCATCATCATCATCATCATCATCATCATCATCATCATCACTCCCATTTACAACTATGTATCACCACCAAAAGGATTAAACGAGTGGTATATTAACGTGATTTATCCCAAAAACGATAAACTGTGTCTTTGTTGATATTGTATTAGTGTTTGACTTCATTGGAAATATTCTGTTTATTGTTATATAGCCTACATAATTATTTCTGTTGTTATTGGCGAGCTTCATAGTTTATAAAATTATTTCAAGTTATGCTACTGATTTCTATACTTATGAGTAAGATGTAATATCACAGAAACCCACGAATAATTTTATACACTTTTAATATTTTTATTATTAGCAGATGTCTATTGAGGGAAGGAGGCTAGGTAGCCTAATCCTCACAGAAATGAATGTTCATTTATTTGTGTTGTCACATTTATATTATTCGATGTAGTCACAAAAAATGTTTTTCGATAGTCATAAATAGCTTTCCACGTAGTCTCGTAATGGAGGCTGACGATGAAGAATTGTTGGGATGCCACAGGGGAACCGGACCACTCGGAAAAGATCTCTATGTTGGCTGGACCACGGGAATTCTCAGCACAAATCGCAAATTCAGGATGGGTCGACCGGAATTTGAACCCGAGAACTCTGGCTTTTAAGCCCAGCGCTCTAGCACTGAGCCACCGTCGCAGTTAATCAAAGTAATCCTATTTACTTTATTCGAGGTAATTAAATGTAGTTGTGATCCTGTACCATGATAAATCATTTGATCAGGAAATACGGCTACTTGTAAACGTTTAATTAGTTTCTTAAACACTACGGAATCAAGAAGACTCTCAGCCTCTCTCCTTAAAAAATGTGGTGGCGGTGGTTGTGATGGTGATGATGATGATGATGATGATGATGATGGAACTAGTTTTATAATAAATGCTAGTAGTGTATAATTTAGACATTTAGCGATATCAGTTTTCGTCATAAATTCTAAAGTAAGGCAGTCCGGAAATTCTGTATTTCTTTCTCCAAAAACAGTTCATCTCATATTTCACGAGTACGAGACTATTATAGAGCGGGATTTTCCCTGACTTTTTCATTTTGTAGAGTTCGGATTCCTATGTCATGGACGTGACGTGTAAAGGAATTCTTCAAACACCCTCACCGGAATTCAAACCCCGGTAGTGGGTTATGCTTTCGACAGTTAAGGCAGGTTTGCTTCCAGACGTCTCAGGAAGCGCATTTAGTGTGCATTTTCCGCTTATGTCACGCTTTTACAAGGATTTAGCATGTCGGAATTCTTTGTTGTGGCGTCGGGATGTTTGAAGAAGTGTGCTATAAAGATGTGACGTAAAGAAGCGGACCGACAATTTTTCTCTTGTACTCTGATCCCTAGTGCGATCTCTCACGCATAGAGGCCGGGCACGCTCCTTGCATTACGTTTGACAGATGGTTTTCTTTAATTTTCTAACTGTGCTTTTTGTGACGGCTTGTTTTCAACTTTTTTTTTTTTTCGGCGCATTAGGTAGCAACCCTTGTTATCTTCCTCGTATTACATAGAAAGAATTTCTCTTCATTTATCGGCGAGGTGCAAAGGCACTGCAAGAAATATTATCTCCCCCCTTTCTCTTCATGCGCTTTTTATTTCAAACACGGAGAGAGTAATTCTCCCCGCCCCTGTATTTTTATAAACGAAGTTGTATGTATAAGAACTGAGGCTACTTTCAGACATTGTAAATACGTATAGTGCATATTACCGTAATTACATTATACAGGGAGATGCAGCGAAAATTACCGCCCTATGCAGGGAACGTGTTTATTGAGCGCACCTTATCACCTAGTGTTGCATTACTACACTTGTTATTGAACATTATTTGTGTTGTTTGTGGCTCTATTCGGCACCTAAACACTCCGTGCGCTTCCCGCTGTCCGTGCACTCCATCCCCACCACTCGGGAATTTTAGGCCTACAGTAATGCGTTCAGCCCGTCTGCGCTGCTACAGCTTACCGGCGAGTCGAGCAATGGATTGCGGACTATCTGTTCCCCGACGTCCCCTGCAAAGTGCGGTAACTTTTCGCTGCCTCCCTCTGTATCTTGCTAAGTTACTTTTCGTTATTATTCATCTTCACCATCATTAAGCTATGAATCGCTGTTTAGCATTGATTTCTCCAGCGTGCTTTCGGTCTTCCATTTTTTATTTAAATTCTTTTTTATACGCTTTAACTTCTAGGTCATATTGCGTGAGTAGAGTTTTTGGATATATCACTAGTTCCTGAATTATCGTTGAGTTCCTGTTTCTATTATCGTGTGTTATAGATGATTTATTGTATTGGTGATTACAGCAGTGACGAATCATGGTATGTAAATTTGCAATCCGGCATTTGCCTTTGTGGCTAAAGTAAACTATGAGAAACCTGTGAAATTGGTCGGCCAGTGGATTTGAAACCGCGACCTCCCGAATGAGAGTCTAATGCTTTTAATAGATATTTCTTCGTCCACTGTAACCATAACAGAGGTATATTACTGTTAAAATCCTTTTACTTGCCACAGCTTTTATATAACCACTTTTTGTCAAGAGTGTAATTTTTCAATCGCTACATATTTAATAGGTTTCTGCAATATAGAATGGTCAGTTATTAACCCACGTATTTATAATGACAGAGTTGGTATTTTGAATAATGCTTTAATTAAAATTATCATAGGCACATTGTTGGAGCGATGGTGAACCATTGGACTGTACTATGGAGATCATCATCATCATTATCATCTTCTTATTCTCTTTCATTCAGCCCAATATTAGACTATACTTTAGCATCTTTTTTATATTATCCTTGCTTCTTCTTCTTCTTCTTCTCATTATTATTATTATTATTATTATTATTATTATTATTATAAAAGTTGATAGAAAATGCATTATTTCCTCCATTGTGTCATAAGTGACAGTAGTATCCAATTACAAGTTCTGCGTATCCGTGTTAGAGAAGTGAAGATATGTGACTCTAAAGCAGCCGCGGCGAAAATGCGACTCACGAGCACATTGTGGCTCGCAGTGCATTTCTCTCGCTTCCTACCTACAACCCCCACTCTCTTACTCACTGGAGTCAAACTCCGTTCTATTTGTATTTGTCTCGGACCTGCGAGTGGCGTATCGTCGCAATATCTCTCTCGAAACCATGTACCTCTATAAAAAACGAAAGTTTCAAGTAGGATGGGAGGATGCATTCTTTTGCTTACAATATGATGAAAATATTAAATGTATGATTTGTTCACAAATATTACTAGGAAAACGGTTGTATAACATAAAACGGCATTATAAGTTACTACATGTTACTGATGAAACATTAAAAGGTTAAGTGTTATTATTATTATTATTATTATTATTATTATCATTATCATCATCATTATCATCTCTGTACGTCGATTCTTTTACAGCAGATGTACGAATAATGCGATTAGATTTTCAATTTAAACTCACAGATTTACAATGTGAAGTTAAATGAAAGCTAGATGTAAGGACTTGACAGATATTGAACTTTTCAAATCTTTGGAAAGAAATAATTATTTGAAGCTTCGTTCTTTCGCTTGCTCTGTTGAAGCCATGTTCGCTGTAACTTACGTTTGTGAAAAATTATTTTCAACAATGAAAATAGTAAAAATCAAATTTAGATCACGACTGACAGACAAATAGCCTACCTTCGTGATCAACTACGATTGGCAGTAAGTGACATAATTCCTGATTTTGAAACTTTGTCGCGGAGACATTCTGAAGACAGTTAATTTTAGGTTGTGATATTGTTCATTTATTGTTCATTTCTTTCTTCGTTACACGTCCTAAACATTAACTTCCCCTTCGGTTGTCCGCCTCCCTCCATAGGTGCTATGCACGTTGCAGCTTACACAGTGGCTCGGCGCACCATGGCCTTTTCGCCACGGCTGCTCTAAAGGATTCATTATGTCTCTCATTAAGTGTTTTCCTATGTAGCCTCAAGTGATGTTTTTGTTATGCACACCTCGTTACTACAGAGTACCGGTACTGGTGAATGCATTATGCTCGTTCAAATTCTGCACAAGGGTAAAAGCGGAATGGGAAGGGAAACGAACGCGAATCCATGTAATAGAATAATAATATTAATAATAATAATAGTAATAATGATGATTATGATGATGATAATGATGATGAAGTACCACAATGGAAAAATGTTGGTTATGACACTTCGTGCTACATCCCACTGTCTTCCGTTGAGATACTTTTATTTACCTTCTAGGTTGTCAATTTTTTCTCTTCCATCTTCAAAGAAAATCCTTTCGTCCTCGAAATCTAGCCTCAAATTCCCTAAGGTTGCGACTCTCACATTCAGAACCGCACGGTATGAGTCCCCCTTAAAAAAGAAATCGAATTAGAATCAGTGTTACCAGTTGGAAGAAGGGAGATCCCGCGACAGAGGGGAATTTCATAACTGAGAAGGAAGAAGGGATATTGGCTTAGTCGTTAAATACATTCAATAAATCGAATTCAACTTCGTCAAAGTCTTTGAAAGAAATGTATTTTTAACTCCATTATTAAAATTCTTATCGTTTTTCTTTTCATATACTTAGACGTGAATTCTGTTCGTCGATAAGTAAATTTAATATTCGCAGTGTCCATGATGAAACTGCTGTGATGGGAATAAAAATATGATCAAACAAAGCATGAACATCGTCCATTATTCAGGTTTAGAACATTTGATCCGCTGTCTGACTCATGGTTTTTCTATCTTGTCTCGTTTCTAGTCCTTACTATGCCATCTATCTCTGTATTCTATTACTGTATTAATGATTTTTATATTTAGTTCACGCCTTATTTCCTGGCTCTATTTTTTTTACCCAACATTAAATGCTAAGCAAACACTCTCAAGAGGCTCACATCCGCTGTCTCATTTCATTTTGTTTGTTGAATCGTTAGGGTCCCTAAAATAGTGCATCATAGTCTTAATTTTGTAGTACAGCACAGACAAAATTGTGTACAACTTAAAGATTGTCACTACATTATTTTATTAATTCCATCCTTTTAATTGCACGTTTGTGTTTTTGAAATGTATGTAGCTTTATTTCGTAATAATTGCAATTAATATTTTAAATATTATAACTTAATTAGTAGGTGAGTAAATTATCTCCCTTCCGTTAACCTTCAACTTCGACTATCGGCGGTCGCGCTCCCACACTCCATTTACGGAGAATTTTAGACATTTAGATGGACATTCAAATTCTTGTTATAACTATTTATGAAGGCTGAGACGTAGGCTAAGATGGCAACTATTTATTTTTTTGTGACGTTGCGGGCACGTTCGAAATTCAAATATACAATTGAAGGGGAAGAGTGTGTATTAGTAGGATAGGGTAAGGGTCAGACATCTATAAACGACACATCATCATGCTACTCATGTTTATTACGGTAGTTGGAATAGCATTACAGAACACATACTCACCTAGAAACTAATCGGGTCACATCCATTCTTAACGGCGGCCGACTCACAACTGTAATACGCGTAACATCGCTCTCTATGTGCCAACCATATCACACAGTTATTCCCGTAGTGATTCGACCATACACTCATACCACTCGTTGTTAGCAGAAGAGGAGACGATACTAAGGGTCGTGCTACTGAAGGTACATGACAACTGTGAGCAGCATGGGTTGAAGATAAATGCAAAGAAGACGAAGACCATGGTTATCGGAAGAAAATTGAAGTTGAACGTGCGAATTCGAAATGAAGCAGTAGAGTAAGTGGACAGCTTCAAATACTTTGTATGTAGGCCTTCTATAAGTAGTAATATGAGCGGCTGCCAGGAAGTCAAAAGGAGAATAGCAATGGCGAAGGAAGCTTTTAATGGAAAATGTAGCATCTTCTGCGGAACTGTGGAAAAATAAATATGGAAAATAAATATGGAAGAGACTAGTGAAGTGCTTTGTGTGGAGTGTGCTATTATATCGGGTAGAAATATGGATATTACCATGAATTGAAGAGAAGCGACTAGAAGCATTTGAAATGTGGATATGGTGAAGAATAGAGCGTGTGAAATGGGAAGATAGAATAACAAATGAAGCTATGTTGGAAAGAGTGGGTGAAGAAATTATGATGCTGAAATTGATCAGGAAGAGAAAAAGAAATTGGCTGTGTCACTGACTGAGAAGAAATTGCATATTGAAGAAATGGTGAACGGGAAAAGTGTTTGGGGGGGAGAAGAAGATATTCGAAGACATACGACATTAAGATACGGTATATTAGACTTATGCGGAGGACAAGAGGAAGGCAGAAAATAGGAGAGACTGGAGAATGTTGGGTTTGCAATGAAAGACCTGCCCTTGAGCAGAACACTATGAATGAATGAATGAATATGAATAGAATCTTAAAGTATCGCAGACAGTTACAGAATATTTTTGTCATTCCAGAAAACTTAATGCATTATTGAATTTCCCTGTGTGTTAAGACCCGTGCGGTAGGGAAGTGTTAAGAATGAATTTTCTTAAACTACCTATATTGAGATCGGAATTTTTACCAACTCCGATTCTAGCCAGAATCTCTTCAACAGCATAGTCCGGAGAGTGGAAATCTAATTCTCGTTGGTATATAGATAATGGTGGTGCCTAGAGTACGGTGAATACAGTAGTAGCACAGTCTAGTATATACAGTCATGAAGCTCAATACGTAGTAAATATGCATCCATAGATAGTTGCTATCCACTAGGATCGCTAATATCGCCTCATTATAGACAATACGAAATAGTACCGGCACAGTCTATTGTTCCTAGCACCCTCACAACTCAAGCTTCGTGACTGTTATATACTAGACTGTGGTAATAGGCCTGCGATGATAGTGGATTAAGGACATTCCCTCGTTTTAATCTGTATAAAACACTCCTGTCTAAAGTAAAGAAACTAATTAAAAACGTGAGTTTTGAAGCCCTACACGACCCTTATGTAGACTCTTCTTTTCTGTTTCCTTCCTATCTGTCATCTCTTTTTTTTTTTTTGTCATTCTGTGGGGGAAAGAGAGACAACATTTTGTGTGACTGCCGCATATAAATTAGATTTTTTATTTTCATTACTTTGAAGGATATTTTTTGCGGAGGAAAAATAATTATTAAAAAATGGAACTTTTGATACAAATTGTGGAAGTAAAGAATTTCAGACTTCGAATAACACGAGAGAAAGAACAATCGCGTTCAGGTTCACAAACCACTCAGATAATTCTTATTTTCACACAATGTAGGATGCAAGACACGTTTATATTAATCAGAATCTGAAGCTTACACAAGCAAGAGCTTTCTTACACGACCGACGCGTGTGTCGACATTCTCGGACTGTTTCCTCGAAGGAAGGAAAGGCGTTGAAGTGAAATCTGCTTACGACATACGTATATAAAGATGTCAGTGTAGCTGCAGGAAAGATAAATGTTCGGTGAATGTTTTACTGACAAAAACAATGAACGGAAATCATTACGGGTTTCTCCACAACAAGAAGAGAGCATCCAGACGCCCCCGCTATCACACTGTCCGCTAGATTGCAGCGTTTGGATCCGGTTCTAATCTCCGTTTCTCGATTTTTGACATGTTCTCGCGTTTCAGCAATAAATTGCCTTAGCTTCATATTTCCTTCTCTTGGAAATTTATTAGTGTACATCCTCAGGATAAGGAATGAAAGAGGCATCTAGCTACCAGTATGAACATTTTTATTTGATGCGCCGTTTAACAACATACGGGCTATTCCATCTCAAATCGACCGAAATATAGAGAAAACTTGACCTTGCAATTTTTAAATACAATGAAACTTTTTCTGTCCGTTGACAACTGTGATACAGTGCTTTGTGCAAAGTTTGAGGCATCAGAACTTCATAGTGTTTAAATTAAAAATATTTAAATTTATCGTATTTTCATAAAATTAGCAACTTCAAACTGTTGTGGCTCCGAAACCCTTTCACCCAATGATCAAAATCATGGTTTATTTTGATGCTGAGAAATTAAAGTTTATATTGACATGTAAACAGTTTTTCTTACTTTTTATAGCAATGGAGAAATTTAGATTTTTCTTCATTAAGACGCCTTTGCCCACGAAAAAAATATTTTTAAAATATATGGTTAGATTCCGCATTGAAAGTATAAATAAACACATATTTTTTACTGGTGCACCGTTGATAAGAAAGTATTGAAAATATCAAATAAAGAAAATAAATAGTATGCGCGTGAACTAACCAGCTGACTATGAGACGGGAGACAAGCAAGGCCAGGAGACAAACACGTTATGTGTCGTCTAGCAGCCATGGCTGGGCTAGCTTTATCACAAGTTTTCATAAACACAAAAACACAAGAGTAAAATGACGCCCAATGCTCGCTTATCTTCAGCTCTCGGCCAGTGCGTGGAGTACTGCGCCGTTCAAGTCTTATTGGCGAGGCACTAAGCAAATAATGCCGAATCCCTCTTAATAATACAAGGTTTTTTCTCAATATTTTTTACATTTTTACAAGTGGGCAAAAAGCCTAAAAGTAAGTAAAATCAGATTATCGGTCTCTCTGTATACAATAAAAATAAGTATTATTTCTTATCATAACCTACTAAATGTCAGCTTCAAAATGAGCTCCCGTTCAATGTTCTGCAGTAAATGGTTCCAGAGTTCTGAGCGCTGAAAGAGGCTTATTTTTATAAAATACGCTAAATTTGTCGCTCAATAGTACGGAAACTGTTTGACTTTCGATAGTGTATTTTTGAAAATGCACTCTCCTCAGCACCTTGTATAAATAGGGAAAAAATTAGGGAATAATAAAATGCGAGGTTTTTTACTGATAGATTTCATATGGAATAGCCCATACGTGAATTGGTAACAATTGTTGTTATAATACACTGCTGTCTTAAATTGACTGAGAGTAGTGGGAATTACATCAATGTCTTTCCCAAAAAACGTTATGAAATTTTTCACATACAACGATTTTTATCTCGAAAAGACAGCAAAAACGAGCAAAATTGTATTAAACTTTTTTGTTTGAAATATCTCAAAGAATAATCACCTGAAATTAATGACATTATTTACGGTTCACTTTGTATAAGAACCGTGTTCCTGATAAACGACTCCAGAAATATACTATGTGTCGCTTAGGCCTATGTCATATCGACCCTGAATTTCGACATTAAATGACCTCTACAGTTGAAAAGTGTTGTTAAATAAAATATAAATAACTTACTACTACTACTGCTGCTTGTATATACTTTTGATTCATAACTAGAAAGATGTTCACATATAATTCGCTAAGAAATATATTCAGTACAATCAAATTTAATTACAATATATTATACAATCATGTATACTTATATCTGTGGAAATACATTGTTACCAAACTCAGTCACTAACTGTTGCAAATATATAAAAAAAAAACTTTTACTTTCGGCATTTTTACATCTTCACCTAAGTGATACAATATGCGAACTGTGAGCACTGCGGCTGCAGTATGATTATGTTCTGTTGCGTTGAATGTGGTCAAGCACGCAACATACGTGTTCAGGAGTCAATACTGATGCAACCATAAGGAAAATTCCTGCATAACGCAATCGAATTGCGTAAGCAATGTGCAGTAAGTTCTCGAGTATACTGTAGGCATCTACTACACCGTAAAAATGACCGTTTATGAGCAGAAAAGGGCAAAAATACAACAAATAGTAGAACATTTCCCAAAAAAAAAAAAAAAACAATAGAAGCCAAATAAATGTAGCTACGCGGTATTAGTTCGTGTTGAAGTGAAAAAAAAAATAGTTTGTATTGTTTCCTGCATTACCTGATGTCTCAGAAAGAAGATGGTATTTCCGAGTCGTAATTATTACGTTTTTCGTTAGACATGTTTATTGCATTTGTTTTCTGTTTTGCGTTTTGCTTAATGAATTTCTGCTAACATACCTAGATATGAAGTTAAATCGCATTTCATTCAATTGAATTAGTGGTTTTTCATGAGGATGGTCGTGTAGGCGTACTGACAGACTGATGCAAATATGATTAGTTACGGTTGTCCAAAAGAATTAACCTATAAATTAGTTTCATAATTGGAGTGTGCTGTAGTCATTTCGAATCAAATGCGACGCACCCAACTCGATACGGACTTTGAAAGACATTTAATATTAATTGCGGCCTGTATTACATCTGTAATCCATATTGGGAATTAAAAATTCATTTCATTGACGGTCATGACTGTACATAATTAATAAGAGGTCACGAGGCTATAATGTATATTAGTGGACTTCCGAACAAGTCCTTTGTCCGCTTGTTTACCGATGAGCGAATTTATCACCGATGATTAACGCGCAATAATTTAGGCTTTATGATTAGGTGTCTCAAGCGTGTGGTAAAGTATAAAGTTTCCAATTTTGGCGCTACTGACTGGTTTCATAAATAATTGAAGTGCGTGACATACAGGATGTTTCACGAAGTTTCACCCACAGTTAAGTCAGTTTCCGAATAGCTAAGCAGCTTTTTTTTTTCAAGGGATCAGGTTTCTGCAGACGGACCTTATTTCAGTTAGAGACGGAAGAAATAGGAGAGACTGTTGTACATTTTAAACACTTTTCACATTTTTTTTTTTTAATTTTGGGAAATGAAATTTTTAAATGAAAAAATGCTTGAAATAATTATTGAAGATTCCTTTACAACTTCCTGTAGGCCTATGTATTTTCCTGTTTTACAGATCTGTTAAAGGTGAAAAAAATAAAATAAAATGAAGGAATATGTAATGTGTTCATAGGTACAACAGGTTTATGTACCTTCGAACATACCCTCTTGTACCTTGGAACGCATGGAATATAGGTGGGAATGTAGCTGTAAAAACTGACAATCTTATTTAAAATGCATTTGCCATCATAAACCAAAGCAGGCTTCTCTGATTGAGATTTTATTTCCTGGAGGAGTAATAGCTGCTTCAACAACTTTCTTCAAGGCATCCGGATCAATTGGGGGTCTCTTAACTCCGGACTTAGTGACATGATCTTAAAATAAAAGAAAAACAGAAACCGATAGTATCGTGCATCTTGGAATATGTTCCATGGTATAAGATGTTTTGTGCTCAAAGGCACAAGAGGGTGCATATTTAAACAAATGTGGCTCCCAAAACTAGGGATTCGAATAAATCATGTAAATTAAAATATGTTAGGAGTATTACTCACCAAATGATAGAGAACACACCGTACTTGATTGATAATAACAAATACAATCTGGTTTTGTGTTAGAAAACAGATAATGAACGAAATGTTTACTTTTGGTACTAAAAAAATTGTTTTGTCCACGGAACTCACACTTTGCAGTAAATCAAACCGAAACTACGACCAGAGCTACTAAGCGGCTTCCTCTACAATCTACTTCAGTTTGAGTCCTCTAGGTAGCAGCAGAAATTAAAAAACAAAAAATGTTCAAACGTACATTATGCTAAAGGTACAACAGTCTTCCCTACCTAGTCTCTGTTACCATTTTATCTCACATAATACAGGTACAAACCTTCACATCTCAACGTATAAGAAATTTTCAATATACTAGCAGAGTTATGAGCTGTAGATAATATATAATCTTCACGATTATCAGTCAATTAGTCCACTGTGAAATGCCCACTGCAAAAATGTCCATCATCATTAATTTCCATATCAAAAATGTATCCAGTCTTCAAATGTGGAGCTTATTTCCAAAAGGTACCAAATACATAATTTTCGAAAAAAAAAATGAGTTACAAACGGCAGCGCATACCTACTAGGTTTCGGCATCTGTATACGAAAGAATTTTTGTCAAAAAGTACCTAATCCCTTCTATAGAGGTCGTCTAAATTTACATTTTACAGCAAAACATACCACACCCGCTTCAGCTTTCATAGCATAAAGTAGGGTAAAGTTGCCTGTTTCCGTGATACCTCTAATTCCGTGATACTTTTTTTTAAAATTGAATGTCAGTCAAAGCTTTGTCGTTCGACCATAGTGCCAGACATCTTTCCCGAAAGAGTGCATCTTTCGCCCACTTTTGAGACCTCGGTGAACTTCATAGCAAGACATTCAGTGAAAAAAACGTATCACGGAATTAGGCAACTTTATCCTACCTACTCCTCTTTCAACGATGTGGGTGTGTGGTGTTACGTCAATTTTCTTAAAATTTCAGTAATGGCTGCCATGTGCTTTGTGTTATTCTGTATAACATTTTTGTGGTTCTTGTTATATCGCTTCATGGTGAACTCTTAAAAATGGGTTTTGATATTTGAGATGAATATGTCGATGTGCCAATATATATTGGCAAATAAAAGAGTCGCAAAATGTCTGCGAATTCATTGTAAACAAAGTATACTGAGACAGGGAAAGCGTAAAGTTGCTGAAATTTCATAGAAACATAATAACTAGAGCAGTGCAAAGGGAGCAGTTCTTCGACACACCGGCAACAGGGCAAGGGTTGTAAATTCACCTTGTGTACCCACAGAGGTCTGACTCTGCGGTACACAGGATAGCTGCAAGCAGTATTTACAGTGTAGTAAAGCAAACGTCAGTATTGAAGAAACATAAGAACAGTTCGGTTCTAGTGTTCGATGCCTAAGGAGTAGCAAATTCGTTTGGCAAAGTTTAAAAGACTTATTTCCGAATATGGTGATTTTTTTTTGTCGATAAACTATTCTGCAAATTGTGTAAAATATCAGTTTCGGTAAATAGAACATATAATATTCGAAGACATGTAAATAGGGATGTACACAAACGTGCTCTCATGAAGTTGAAAGAAGAAGGTGGAAAATGTGAGGAGGGTCATAGTTCTTCATCCGCGTTCCATGAAGAAATCTGTGATGCGTTTTTAGCAGCAGATATTCCTCTTCATAAACTTAACAATAAAACCTTGTGCAATTTTTGGAGAAATATACCGTTAGATCAATTCCACATCCATCAACATTGAGCAGAACATACATACGGAAAAGTTACGACATGTGTATATGTGACATAATAAATACATTGAAAGACAATAAGATTTGGGTGTCAGTTGATGAGGCAACAGATATGGTTGGTCGTCATGTGGTTATTGTTGTTGTCGGTGCAATGGATGCAAGAGGACCTAATGAACCATAATATCTTCTTACGCGTGAAATAGTAGATGTGGTGAACTATAGTTCAATATGTACTGTATTTGAAAATGTTATGAAGTTACTGTGGCCTTCAAGTGTTAAGAGTGAGATCGTTTTCTTATTTGTGACAGATGCAGCGCCGTACATGATAAAAGCTAGTAAATACCTGAAGCTCAATTTCCCCAATATGATTCACGTAACGTGTCTCATCCATGCCTATCATCGTACTGCAGAAGTAATTAGACGTCAGTTTCCTGATGTTGATGAACTTAATGGGGCTGTGAACAAGATATGTGAAATGGTTAATTAGTTTTGTAATTTTGAAATGTTATTAAAGTATCTGTAGAAAATTAATTGTAGAAACGTTAAGGAACTGTGTCATTTCTATTGTGTCGTCTGTACGCCAACACATCGTGTACATGACCGTCGCTTGTACACAGGGAACACGCCGAGTAACGTCGGAACCCTTGCTATGATGCCATTCTGTCTGTCATGTGCTCCGTCTGCACCGCTCTAATAATAACTCTTGTAAAGCGTAATCCATATCAAATAAGGATATGGTTTGTGAAAACAAGCAATACTGGGACAATGCAGATGCTGTGAGCCAAAGAAACATTATAATGGGATACAAAGATATAAAATCTCATAAAAGACAGATCCAAGGGCTAAAATCTTTAAAATTCGTGAAGCCAAACGACCGACTATTCATCATACACCAACATTACTATTTTATTTATTCATTAAAGACATCAGCTCAAAAAATTTGAGTGATCAAAGGGTCCTTAATACATTGAACATGTACAATATAATGTGATTTGAAATGTAAAAAAAAAAGATAATTGTTGAAGGCAAATATAAGTGAATTAATTGAAATAGATATGATTATGTAATATTTATAAGAATAAACATTACATAATCAAAAGGAATGTGAAGTTCCTTAAGATAATTCCATGTGAATTTTGAAATAGAACCTCTACTGCCAAACAGCAAACCAATGACAGACCATTGTTTAAGAGTGATGTTGTACTTTTGAGAAAGATAAGGCAGACAAGATTCATATATAGACTTCTTCTCAATATCAACTTCGATGGCCTGATTTAGGTTCCTTTCGAAACGGATAGTAGGGTCAAGAACAAGAGCCCGTTTTAAGCGTCCGTTAATAGCAATAATGTCTGCCCGTCTAAAAGAACCATCTGATGATACACAATGTACTGTACTTCGTCACGAATCTCCCAATTTATAGTTTTTAACGATGTCGCCAAAGAATATCGTACACGATGATGTCTAGCATTGATCAGCAGCTCGCCTTTAGGGCATTGTCCAAGCATATTGTGCATTTGGAGTGACACCAATATGTATGCACAAAATGCTCAGAAATGGGATAAGATATGATTATATTTTGGTTCAACTGAAAGAAATACCAAACTATAGGCCTAGTAATGTAAAAGAAATTAAAAAAAATGACTTCATATCTCTACTTTCTGTTAGGGGGTATGAATTATAAAAAATGTCACTTTACAAGAGAGTCTTGAAAGTAAATAACATTACATCTGATGCACCTTTATTAATGTTATTGGCGTTCACTATGTTGTTTGTTAAGTTTTGTTTTTGTTGCTGATGAGACAAGATGTTATTTCTAAATGTTGTCTTATACGTGAAACAACATTGTAATTAATACTAAATGTCACAAAATATATTATTATTGTAAGTTATTTAGTCATTAAGTGCACTGTATAGAAACCTTTTCGAAATTGTATGCCAAAATTTACCAAATAAAAAAAGGAAGGAAGACCAGCGCGTAATCGGCTGAGCCATAGACGCGGCTCGTGCGTCACACTGTGATTGTAAAACGAGTTAGTCACTTCAGAGACGGTAGCTTACTCTGTTGGGTCTATAATGGCAAGATAGCCTTGGCAACTGGATCAAGTGACGTAAGCGTAATTTGATCCGACATAGATCAGTTTGGTGTATAGTAATCTCTGTAATCAGGTAGTTGATCACTTCTCCCAGAAGGAATCGTATTTCGATGTCTAGCATATGTCTTATGAAGTCGGATCGACTTCAATGCAAGTTTTTACTTAGTATTCGGTTTCTGTGGCATACCGTTATCCGAAGGACAAGGACATCGGTTCCCTATACCGGAGAGATCTCAGTTCAAATCACTACGGGACCAAGTGGAGTTAGTAGTAACCGGAGATGGTAAATGGAACAGGCTTTTGCAGGATTATTTAGTTTCCTATCATCATGTCACTTTTCCCTGTTAATCATCACGTGCAATAATCATCATCCTTGTACAGTATACATACATTTCCCACGATGCACCACAAGAAACGTCTTCCGCTGAAGTGAATATTTCATCATGAACTTTAAATAGAGTTGGTATAATAAAGCCTCTATATACAGGATGATTCACGAGAATTTACCGTCCGTTACGGAGCTTATTTCCGAAGACATTCTGAGCAAAAACTGTCATATAAACATGTGTCCTAATCTCAATATTTTCAGAGTTACACTAATTTGAAGTTGTTAATAAAATACCTTTTTTCTTTAGTTTTAAGAGTAAGAAAGTATTACAAATAGAGAATGAACTATTCAGAAGTGTCATTTCTTTAATTGGTTAGTATTCTGAAGCTAAAAATGTGTTGTTAATTGCTTTGTACAGATTTTGTTTTTCAATTTTTAACTAAAAATTACATTATTCTTACGCACTTACCACAAAAGTTGTTACAAATCGCACGACTTTAGGAACTTGATTCTTTACAGTTTATTTGTGCATATTAATGTACAGTTTTAAAGAATTTACAAGAGTGGAGTGATTTGTAACAATTGTTGTGATCAATGCGTAAGAAAATGTAATTTTGTAGTTAAAAATCGAAAAGAAATTCTGTACGAAGCAACTATGGAATTCACAGCACATTTCTAGCTTCTGAATACTAGCTAATTAAAGAAATGATACTCCTGAATAGTTGATTCTTTATCTGTAATATTCTTTTACCCTTAAAACTCAAGAATAATGGTATAAATAATTGATTAAATGACGATCTTACTCGTGTTAATTGTGTAAGTATGTGCGGCTTACAGCTGTTTCGGTGTTTCTTCACACCATCCTCAGATCCTACTAGATCTCGGCGTCATCTCGAACTTCGCTGCCTGTTGTGTGGGTGCACACGAGTAAGATCGCCATTTAATCAATTATTTATATTCAAGTGTTAAAAGTAGTGTACGAAAGATTCAACATGTAATAATGGTATTTTACAAACAACTTCAAATTAATGTAATTCTGAAAATATTGACATTAAGACAAATGGTTATATGAATTTTTTTGTTTAGAATGTCTTTGGATATAACCTCCGTAAGGGACGGTAAATCCTCGTGAATCATCCTGCATGTCAGCCTATTTGTATTATGTATACCCCTGAATAACTAGTAGGTTCCCACACTGTCGAATATCAAGGACCTCTTAAAACTGATACTTCATTTTGGCTGACCCTGTAAAATATTTTGCATAATTTAGACTGGTAAACATATTTAGTCGTTGAATATTTGCGTAATATAGTTAATTAAACATCCATAATAAATTGATAGTAATATTAAATATTTGTTTTCGTTTTTTAATATTGTTAGAAAATACACAAATTATACTAAGTGATTTTATGTTATATCATACCTTTTTAGTCAGAAATGAAACTAGATTTTTTGACTTACAATAACGTTATCAATGGATTGTTTATGTTGCTTTGCAGCTGTCAGTTTTGCGAAGTCTGGTTTTAAATAACTAGACCTTTTCTATATTGATTCTTCAAGAAGACTAGAGCAGAAAATGTACAGCATAACACTAAAAAATATATGCTGATGCATATGTATAAGTGTGTTTATGATTTTTTCAATGGCATCGCTGATTCATTAACATGTTTTACAAGGTAATAGATAATTAGTGTCCCTGTGCAAGTATGATTCTAATTTCACATTGATATTTTCAAAATACATGGCCTATCTTCCTATATTAACCTAGAGTCCATGTTTTCCTTCAAAACGCTATGATGAATGTTTAAATGCTAAATTTCTAAAACTTCAAATTGCTGAAAGTCACAACTCCTGAGTATATCGCAAGATTGGTATTTCATGCATATCATACACTAACATCTTGTTTAACAGTGCATCTATAGTAGGGTGGAGTGAATTTATACGTGAAATTGTTTTTTTGTATCTGTTTTCTAAATATAATAGTTGCAAAAATCTGTCTTTTCACTTAAGTTAGGAATGTGAAAAATATGAAGTTCTTATATTTAATTTTTGAGTTTCTTAAAATTATAATTTTTTTGTCTCATTGTATATTTGTTCTATTATTTTGTTTTTCATTATATAGCTAGTGAATCGCTGTAAAATCACATACTTAAACTTTATTTGGACGACTCTAAATTGAAGATGCAGTACACAGTATTTTTCTGTATTGATCATGGTAAGCATGAATCAGTTGTAATATTCTTGTATGACTGACTGTCGGAATAGATGCCTTTACCCAGATTTCCTTAGTTTTGATAGCAACTGTTTCGCAAATCTCTCCAACAGTAGATTCTTTTTATTTGAAGTCAGGTTTTAATTCATTTTTGATCCATAGATAATAATTCATTACGTCA
The DNA here is from genome assembly GCF_040183065.1 of Periplaneta americana. Taxonomy (NCBI): domain Eukaryota; kingdom Metazoa; phylum Arthropoda; class Insecta; order Blattodea; family Blattidae; genus Periplaneta; species Periplaneta americana. Next base: position 63,194,067 of record NC_091132.1, on the reverse strand, counting down.
TGATAGGTAGGTGCCGAATACAAGGCACAAGGTCAGATTTCTTGTCTCAATTAGAGCCATTGTTCTGATTTAAACACCCTGCAACATAAGAAGAATAAATTTTCATTAATTATATATACCCAAGTGTTTTGTGATTATGCCCAATTTTCTTATAAATTGAGGTTTCTGTGACACTTCAAGATGAAATAACAGGGCACTAAAAATATGCAGGGTCTTTAAACATGTATTTTTTAAAAACATTTTCCTGGTATCCTGTTCAGATTAAACCAATGGAGAATGTTTTCTCGCTAAAAAATAAGAACCTCCAAATTTTGTGAAAATCTGAAAATATGACGCTCTTGGGGCGTCTCTAAATATTAAGGCAGAGAATAGTAATATGCGTTACAAGAGCGATATGTTGACGTTTTCATGTTCGAGGAAAAGTTTGAAAAAGCGAAACGTAGTTGAGCTTTTTTAATTTCCGAGAATTGAAAGAAAACATACCGCTCGTGTATCGTACATTATTTTGTGCGAAGATCGTTTATTACATACCTGAAAGAGGAATTTCTAATTAGTTGCAATGAAATCTCGATCTTGGTTTCTGTTCAATGACGGCAAATTTGCAAAACAAAAATATCTATCTTCAACATTGTTGCTTTAAAATGTTTTCTGTGTTTACTGTACTCCAGCAGGTCGTGATATACGTCTGTCTTTTTTTTTCCCCACTCTGTGATGAGTCTGGAATCTTGTTGATTTTTTCCACGGCTTCCTTAATGTTACTTGCATCACGAATGCAGTAACTTTAGTGGAGTTGTAGAGTTTACTTAATTTTTGCAAATATTAAAAAACAATAATTAACAGTGCAATTTAGGTGAAATTGCGGTGGTAAGTTTCCAATTTATAATTATTACTATATTAAACGTCTCTAAAAATAATATGTTAAAAGCCTAAAGCAGTAAAATCAATATGCTACTTAAACGGTAAGAAGAGGGAAATTGTTATGTGTGTTAGGTTGGGAATACTGAATGTGGAATTTTAGACTTTCCGCGGATTGGTTTTGTGCGGAAACCAAGCACATACGCACGATCTCGCACAAAAAATATTTCGCATTTTTCTTTATGATATCATCCCACAACTTTTTGCTGGTATTACATTTTGATTCCATAAACTTAATATTTTCACTCCACCCTAATCTATAGGCCTACATGCTTTAAAACTCAAGATAGCCCGTTTCGATGTTGGCATGAAAACGGTTGTGAGGTTGAGGACAGTACCAAAATTTGAATAATACCAACATAACACATTTCACCAGTGGATGTCATAGTTAACGGATCTACTCCATGACGTCATAAACCGACGAACAGGCAGACGGCGGACGGATGTACATAGAACTAATTACTCGTCACTCTGTCCGGTTCTGGATTCCTCTCGCATTTGAATACGTGGGGCTTCCGAGAAATACTGTATAATTAACTAAGGTGCCTTCGCTATTACATAATGAAAACTAACTCTGACAACCACCCTGCACACATTCTGCTCGACGTCGTTGCGCCAGCGCAGGAAACTCCTCTCTTCAGAGAGAAGTTGGTTTGCTCTATATTTCGATGTGTTAGAGGGGGGAGATTATAGAAACGTTATCTCGTAATGCCACAAACGTGTAGCTTTGTCATATGGCTGACTGCTCTCTTGAAAGGGATCAAGTTTTGATCCCCGACAGACTGCATGATATAGGACACATATCCTCCGTTCATTTTTAAAATTCCTGTTGTCATTCCAAAATTGCTCCATTTTCATATCGAGTCCGAATATTGTTATCGGTATTAACAAGTCCTTAGAAATGGAACCAATGAAAATTTATTTTTTACTCTAATACAGGCATGTCAAGGACACGGGCAAGATTACGAACTGTTGTGTAAATACAAGAGATAAACAACGAGCGAGAATGCAAGACTAAGAGCGCCCGCAAAGCCGAGAACCCGCACGACAGTATTGCCTGTCGTTGACTGCTTGTAAGGAAACGTTCCAAGACATCGGGACTTGGGCGTGATCAACTCTCGAACGTCAAGCAACCTTGAATCGTCACAGTTGTTTATACCAGACTGAACTTTTATCTGTTTTGGCAACTATTATATATGAGGCGTTCAGAGCTAAAGTGGATCAAGTCACAAATTTTCATAAACTAAGTTTAATTCATTTTCTGATTATCTGAAGTTGGATCTTTTCCGAGCAGTAATGGATCAAGTCTTAATTATTCCAAACATTCACCGGTAGGTGACACCAGTCACTTTTGGCTCAGATTATATGTTCACGATGTTCTGAGCCATAGTGGATCAAGTCACCAAAGCGTTGCATCTATTAACATCACAATTGCTTATATTTTATAAATCTAGAATTTGAGAATGGAGCAATAAACTTATTGCTAGTGAAATTAGATAACACACTAGTTAACTTTAAGTCCTATTATCTCGAAACTACGTTATCGTGGACTTGATTCACTTTAGCTCTGAACGCCTCATATGTATAAACAATCAAGCAGCCTATTTGAAACATCATCTCTACTTTCAGTGAAGTAATCCATTTCCCAATCTTTATTTAATTACTAGACCCTTATTAAAATACTGTACTAGGAAATTCTTATTTCGTATGTTTGAGATCATGTATACAATCTCAAGTAAAACCAAACGTTTTATTTAACGTTATGTTTTATGTTTCTTGGAAATTCAAACTTATTTTACATTTTTTTTTAAATATATAACCAATTGTTAATATCTGATAATAGAACCAGAACTTTTTGATAACTTTGATACTGTTTTCTTTTAGCCTTTTGTATCAATTAAGCATCTCTAATGTTTTTTTTTTCAATTATGTTATTCAAAGTTACGAAATCTTTCCACGCCGACCAAATGCTATTTCGAGAATGATGAGCGAGACTCGAAGGGCACAAGAGTTATGAGACGAGACTCGAAAGACAAATGCAATGAACACAGCGAGCGAGAGCGGCAGTTAGTTTTGTTCATCTCTAGTAAATACCAAAGTGCACTTCGTGAGCTCTGATTTGAGTGAGCGTACAGGAAAGCATCAGTAAGTATATACATGGAATAAGTTATTTCTACTTTGATTCGACGACTGGACTGGGGATGCTGTAGAATGCGGCGGTAGTATCTGCTATTGCTCTTGCAGGTAATCGTGCCTAGCTGACTTAACCGCCAGCCAATTAATGTTCCACCAGTTCACGGTCTTTTTAGATATTTCCCCTGAAAAATTTACTAAAGTCCCTTCAGTGGGACAGTGTGAACGAAGTGAGACAAATGGCCTTTAGAGTAGGAGCTTACATACAGATTAAAATGAGTCCCCATAGCCTTTGCAAAGATAGGACGCGATTCTTACCGTGTAACTTTTAAATCTTTCTTCTCCCTTTTCTCCATTAATTAATTCATTCATTTATAAATAAATAAATAAGTTGTCTATATAAGTTATTTACTTATGTAAATTTATAAATTTCAACTTTAATAATTAATAAAAGGAAAGAAAGACAAATTAATAGCACAGTCTAGTATATACAGTCACGAAGCTGAATATGTACGCAATATGCATCCATAGATACTTGCTAACCACTAGGATCGCTACTATCGCCCCATTACAGACAATGCGAAATAATGCCGGCACAGTCTATTGTTCCTAATACCCTCAAAACTCAAGCTTCGTGACTGTATATACTAGAATGTGTTAATAGGTAGTACCTTCAGATTGAACAGAGTTCGTATTCGGAGGTACAGTAGAAAGAAACATTTGCGAAACAGATGTGTAGTGACAAAAAAATAAGTCAAATATATGTTTTATTATTTAATAGTTTTAAAGGGCGTTAGAAGCATATTTATGGTGCATTGGTCTGAAAGAAACTTTTTATTTGTTTCTTATAATAATTAAAATTAGCATTATTAAGATGAGGGAATTATTGTGTGATTTTGTTATAATGTTTTGACGTTAATTTTACACCGTTTTATTCCTCTAGTAGTTTTACAGACCATAACTATATTAATGGTAATATATTTATTTTACTCCTTCTGTTCCTCTTTAGCTCTTTCTCCCTCGTCCACGTCTTCTTTCTTCTCTTTTCCTCTCTTTTTCTTATAGCTTTCTTTATTCAAAGAATTGTTTCAGATTTCAGGGATCTTTGGGCATTTTTTTCCATGGAAATGCTGAAATATTGGTGAGCTACAGTTTGCCGTTGCTCTTAGCACTTTGTGACAAGAAAACAGGAATATTCAACCTCAAAACAGTCTCTGTCCACTCCCGAAATATAAAATCGAGTCTTAGGTATGGAAAACGGAAGCATGGGCCATTACACTAACGGTTCGTCTCGTGTAGTATAAAAAGTTAATTTGTGTGCAAATAGTATAAATTAATATAATTTGTTCTCCTTTTGTTTGTGCGCGGACTATGTTTAGGGCGTTATTACCAATTATAAGGTTTAATTTCACAGACTTCACATTATAATTTCGTAATTACTGCCTACATTCTGCAAGGGCACGCTCAACTCTAAAATTATACATTTACAAAAGACGAGACAAGTTATTATTTTTGAAGCACCGTTGAAAACGGTATAACAAAAAATGAGAGGTGGTATTTGAGTTGCAGCATGCTTCCACATTACGAATTACACGGTTGCCAGATAAGCTGTATTCATTCACATTGTAAAACAGAGCGCGCGAGAGAGATTCGTACATGTGACACACGATATGAAGAAGTGGCTTTGACTGTCTGCCGGGTTTATAGAGGTTTCCTGTGTCAGGTTAATTATTTTGCACTGGAAAAACAGCAGCGTAAATGTTCATTTCGAGCAGCGCTCTTACTTTCTCATGCGAATTATAGAGAAAGTTAAAAGATCAATTTTGATAGTTCCACTTTTACAATTTTCCCTTTATCGAACAAATAATGTTTGGCAATCCATCTGTGTCACTGCTACTGCTGCCGTCACAACATTTAAATAATTCTGTTTTAGTTTTCATGTCCACACGCTATACCGTGTAATGGAAAATTAATTAGTATTATTGTTTATAGTATACCCCAAGTATTTGAAGCTGTCCACTTGCTCTACTACCTCATTTAGAATTCGCAGGTTCAATTTCTTTATTTTTCTTCCCACAACCATTAACCTAGATGTTGATACAGCGTCGCAAAATAACCCAATAAAATAAAAAAAAATCCACAACCATTGTCTTCGTCTTGTTTGCATTTATCTTCATCCCATGGACCTACAGCTCATAGAACAACTTTGTCATTTCGCTCCAGTAGTATATCCCTTAGGCCCGGTTTCTTCAACCTTTGTTAAATTATAACAGTGCGTTATTCCATTTTAACTGTAAACTTAACAGTTGAAGCATTTCTTCAACTAACAGGCTGTTAAAATCCATGTTAATTTAACTGCTCAATTTCATGCAGTTAAAGCATTTAACTCTCTATTAGCATAGAAGTGTTCAATATGGCTGGTGCGTTAGATGCTTCTGTTCTATTTTCTGCCAAGCCTCACTTTTCGCTGTCCACTTGCTCTACTGCCTCATTTAGAATTCGCACGTTCAGTTTTTTATTTTTATTTCGACAACCATTGTCTTCGTCTTGTTTGCATTTATCTTCATCCCATGGGCCTACAGCTCATAGCTGTCATTTGGCTCGGTTTCTTCAACTTTTGTTAACTTATAACAGTATGTTATTCCATTTTAACTGTGAACTTAACAGTTGAAGCATTTCTTCAACTACTGTTAGTACTAACAGTCTGTTAAAATCCATGTTAAGTTAACTGCTCTATTTCACGCAGTTAAATCATTTAACTCTCTGTTTGCATAGAAGTATTCAATATAGCTGGTGCGTTAAATGTTGAACTTCTATATCTGGATTATTTAGAAAATGATATCTATGAATACATAAACAGAGCGGATGATTTCTGTGGCTTGACAGAACAGAAGTTCATACACAGGTATAGGCTATTTTCTGCCAAGCCTCACTTTTCGCTTTCAACGTAGATCCGTTTATTTATTTATTCTCAATAATTGGTTTATACTGCGATATTGTTTCCAGCAGAAGGCTTCTCTCGAAGGAAGAGAAATTAGTCGCGTGATTTCTTTTTGTTCCAGTGTTTTCAATTTCACAACAGCAATACCGATACGACAATACGCCGCTCCACGCTACTGTCATACAGACGATGGAAAGAAGCATAAGTCAAACCTGAGAGAATAGAAAGACTTCTATCCTCTCTAAATCAAACATCGGAAATAAGCGAGAATCGCAACTGTCAAGAGTTCAGAAAACAGAATTGAGCCTATATTTAGTTATAGGTTATGGTTAAATTCTAGAATCTCTGGTCCTAACAGAGTGTTAACAAACAGAATGTTAAAATGTGAAATGTAAAGTTGAAGAAACGCAATATTTTTAACAGCAACTCATACTTTTAACTTACAGTTAATTAACGCTATGTTAGGTGCATTTTAACAAAGATTGAAGAAATCGGGCCTTAGTATCATCTCTTATGCTAACAACGCCGGTATCATAAGCAAATTTTATCCACTTTATTCTTCTTTTATTGTTCAATAATTGTTTTAGTGCACCTGATAGAAATAATATTCGATCGCCCTCTTGTTACTACACGAACTTTAGTATCATATTGGTCTTCTCTCCTTTTACTTATACAGGTTTTCTTTATTTTTATCACAGTTCTCTTTTAATGCTAGTTACATCCACAAAACTGGCGTAACCGTTGTAATTTTATAGTACAGTAACTCATTTTAGTACATTTTAGAAACGTGGATTAATTCCTTTCAGGGAGAGCGGCACACGAGGTGAGAGGGTGAATTTTGTAATAAATATCTGTATAATAAAGATATGTTTGCAATTAAATGTTCATCAGGGTTATAAAACGTTGACAGTTCATGCAACCAATAAGGAAGCTCAGTAAACTGAAACCGTCTTTGTGTAAACCTTGTGAAAATGGTGTTATATCTTTCCTCACTGGCTTATGGGCTGTGTTCCCTTTGCGTTATTTAACAATATCACAGCTTTACATCAAATCCAGATTTTATGTTTCCTTATTTCATCACCCCTGTCGGCCCCTAATAGTGGGATAATGTTATTTTACAACCAGAACCTACGGGCATTTGGAACTGTCGATTTTTCTTTCGGAGATAAGATAGAGATCGAGTTTTATGGCATAAGTATACGGGTTTATTATCAATCCGACTGAGAACGGAACACATAAAACAATGTAGCGAGGGTAGTATAAATTTGTTCTTAAAGGGGAGTAAAACTGCCTATCTTGACAATGTTAATTAACCTAAATTTAGATGCACTTTTCTTAGAAATCACGCAACGTTATAACCTCATACTTTTTGAGGTCTTAATTCACTATTATTCTTTATTTTTAACTAAATAATTATATGTAACTTAGTCATCTGTTTGAGGGAAATAATTTTCGGTCTTAGAATTTAATTTCAATTGTGATGCACTGCTCTCTAAGAAACTATTTAAGATAGTGACTTGAAATTAATGTGGCTTATAAAACTAAGCATATCCTTAGATTGAGACCAAAATTTTAGTGATACAATTATTAGTAGCAATGATAATAATAATTATTATTATAATTACAATGATTAATAATAATAATAATAATAATAATAATAATAATAAACACAATTCTACGACTGAAAACTAACTTATGGCTTTTAGAGAACCCGGAGGTTCATTGCCGCTCTCACACAAGCCCGCCATCGGTCCCTATTTTGAGTTCATTTTGAAAATTCTTCATATTGTCGGTTGGTCTATTATTGCGTAACTCCGTCCTATTATATGTTCAAATAAAAACAAAAATATTTAAATAGTCACATTTGAGAGTTTATTATGGGTTATTTTTAATATATACATACATATTAAATAATCTCATTATTACTATTTTGTAATGTAAGAAATAAAAAAAAAAACATAAATGTATTCATTCTTGTATCCTATAGTGCGCTCATCTTCCAGTATTCACGTGAATCTTCAATGTTTCAAATCGATGCCTGTTTCATGTCAAGTTTCCGGGTCCTGTTTAAGGAAAGTACCGGTTGCCCGAGGATTTTTTTTTTTTTTAATTTTTATTTTTGTTCTGTTTTGTAATGGGAGTTCGTCGAAACGCCAGAGAGCCGAAACCACTCCTGCAATGCTACAAAACCCGTGTAATCAAGTTTTTTATACTGCTAAATATTTAAGTAAATTTAACAAAAAAGCAGAGAAACCAGGAAAGCAAATGTACTGTAATTATGCATTCCGTGTGCGCGGGGAATGGGTGAAACTGATACTGTGATTTAGTTGCTATTAATTCCATGACGCTTGTCGCTACCTGTTTAGCGACTCCCGCCTCTCGCCGCGTTATAAATATTCATACATTATTACAGTTGATTACTGCCTAGTCATAGCTAAACACCCGACGCCGTCGTTATGTTCCGTACTGGGGCAGAATTATTGAACTTGCAGCGCAGATGCTTCCGAGAATTACATGCCTTGGATCGTCCATTACTTCTCTACGGGGATAAAGTGGCTGCAGGTATAGAGTATCCAGATTCGATTCTCGTCAGGGAAGTGACGATTTATGTTCTTCCTACGGGTCTGGATATGTGTGAATAATACTTAATGAAAATAGCATTTAAAAGCACGTGCTGCTATTATCGCCGCGGCCTCATGCTTAACATGTCGGCATCATACAATAACGTGCGGTGTGCTTTTAAAACATAATTTTGCCGACCGATTGTTGCTCTGTAGGTTTCACTCTAAGCGTCACGTTGTCACGTCTACTTCCTCGTTAAGAATAAGCACTAGTTTGTTATATTGTTAAATGGCTATTATTATTTCATATACGAGTACGTTGACATTCTTAACTCTTAATAATAACTCTTCAATAATAATTTTTAATCACATGTCTTAGCACAAGACATTGCAACCTCGGTTTTAGTCTACGTGGAGTAGAGAAGTAGGTGTCATTTAATAATGGAAGCAGCTTATTTGTTGCAATATTGAAATTGAGGCGAGTGATTGGAGCGGCGACACAAGAAATTGAAAACAATAATGCAATTAAATTTCAAAGACCTACCGAATTTTATGCACGAGGCCGATCAAAGACCTGCTGAATGTTAACCATGAGAGCGCGACAACGTGTAGATAATGCGTGCGTCCGTTACATTTGCAATATTCGTAAGTATGATCATGTTTCTCCGTTTCTCCAAAGTCTGTCTTAGTTAAGGCTAAGCGATCGACGAGCCTTGCATTCTCTTATTTCAAATTCTGCGCACCGCTACCCCAATCTACTTGGCTTCTCGTTTTCAAAATTTATCCACAGATCATCAGCTAAGTACCAGGTCTCATTGCACCTTACCACAAGACTTCCTTATATTCTTCATCCTATACAGTTTCAGTTGCTAGAAATTGGATTGTTGTATGATAACTTCATTTAGGTCAACATTACATAAATTCTTATAACAGGTTAATTACTGATTAGTAGTAGTATATCGAAATGATAGCCGTCCAAATCTTGGATTTAAAATATCGGCATCCTAATCAATTCAAATGAACAAAAAAGAAAATGTAAATGAATGTTAGAAAAATACATAATGAAATTAATATATATATATATATATATATATATATATATATATATATTCTTATAATGAAACTAACATCTACCTTTTCTTATTATTACCATTAATTTCTCTAAATAGAATACAAAACCTCTAATGGAAAGTTTTATTTAACTTTATATTTACCTCACATTGTGGTCTCCGATGATAGGAAATTCTACAACTTTTGAGTACATATATGAAACTGCGGTTTACAGTTTACAGTGTACTATACGAATTACAGAGAAAGTATTTTGATCCCTCAGGAAATTACCTATATTTCAAAACGTTTACATGATCACGTTCTGAGTAACCTTTTTAGTTACCATTTTGGTCATGTCATATTTACGAGCCATAATGAACCAGATTGACGATATTTTTACGTAGGACTACATTTTCCTCCTCGCTAGATATGGGGAGGGGTAGCTTGGAAATTGACTGTCACATAAAAATGCAATCCCCCTTGTCCTCGCATTCTCTCTTTCCTCGTTGTATTTCCCGTTTTCTGCTTGTATACTTCCTTTTTCCTCCTTCTGTTCCCAATTTTCTTCTTGTTTGTCCCTTGTTCTCCTTGTATTTCCCGTTCTTTCGTTCTATTTCCCGTTTCCTCATTGTATTCCCCTTCTTCTTACATTTTCTATTGCACTCATCCTTGTTCTCCTTGTATTCCCCTTCTTTTTCTTGTATTATAATTTTTCTCCTTGTTTTTCTCTTCTTCTCCTTATATTCTCCATTGTACTCATCGTATTCCCCTTTGTTCACCTTGTATTTTCTCTTGTTTTCCTTGTATTCTCCTTCTCCTTGTATTCTAATTGTTCTCCTTGTATTTCTCTTCTTCTTGCAATACCCTTGTTCTCCCTGTACTTAGATTCTCATTGTATTTAGCTTGTTCTCCTTGTATTCCTCTTGTTCTCCTTGCATTCCCCTTGTTCTCCTTACCTTCCCCTTGTTCTGTCTTCTCCTTTTTCTTCTTTTAGTCCCATTCCTTTTCTTGTTTCGTATTTTCTCGCACCACCCACACATAATTCCACGTAATGTGCAGTATAGTAAAGATATGCACTTGTCGATTTTTAATAAAATAATGAATTGAGGTCAGGTAGGCGTATTTGAAAATCTTATGCTGGTACAAAACGATGAGTCACTCAAAGACGGTTCAAACGATGTTTTCTTGAGTTTTTTTATCACACAGAAAACGATAGCATTTGAGTGAGTCTATGTTTGCAGATAGTCTATGATTGGTCCAGATTAATTTATTCGTAACATCTCATGCCGGATGGCAACAGTGTTTTTGACTGTTCTTAAGTTACCGTTAATAAATTTATATCGGACAAAAGTATGTTGAAAACTTAACAGACTACTTAGTATGGTACTGATGCTGAATAAGGATTAGCAACAGAATTTCAGCGTTGGCTTTCATTCAGTTCTTGCTAAGAACCGAAAATACGAGTACTATAGAGTGGAACCAAAATCCTATTGATCCAGAGAGTTCGCCTTCTGGAAGAACCCGAGTCGTGTTAGACCTTCGGAATTTAATTTTCTCTTCCCCAGCTCGAGAGACGGTAAATTTATGTTGTCTGTTGATTCCTACCATGGACTCAATAATCGTAGACCTCCTAAATGCAAGGAAAGCTCTTGTGTGTGTGTGGCGCTACACTTAAATAGAACTGTCACATGAGCTATTTGAACCCTTTCCAGTAATATCAGTGCCCAAGCAACACAGAGACAAGCATGCTGGTAAATCAATACACAAGCAGCTGAAATCACTCCTTCAGCACACAGGCAAGTCGCCATTGTGGCTGTGTTCAAAGTTTCAATTGAAATTGTTTCCCTCAACGTATATAATGAGGATTATACCGCACGTGTCACAATTGTTTTTCTTTCTCTTCCGTGTTTTATTTGAATCCTGTGCTATACAGGGTGATTCACGAGAATTTACCGTCACTTACTGAGTTTATTTCCGAAGACATTCTGAGCAAAAAATATTATATAAACATGTGTCCTAATCTCAATATTTTCCAAGTTACATTATTTTGAAGTTGTTTGTAGAATACCTTATTTCTTTAGTTTTAAGGGTAAAAAAATATTTCAAATAGAGAATGAACTATTTCTTTAATTGGCTAGTGTTTTGAAGTTTAAAATGTGTTGTCAGTTACTTTGTACAGATTTTGTTTTTCAATTTTTAACTAAAAATGACATCATTCTTACGCACTTATCACAAAAATTGTTACAAATCATACAGCTTTAGGAACTTGATTCTTTACATTGAATTGGGGATGAGCAAGATCCGTCTATGCTTATCTACATAACAAATAATAAAGTTATTTGTCACATGTGACACATAGATAAGCATAGACGGATCCTGCTCATCCCCAATTCAATGTATTAGCTTATCGGTTCTCATCATGTCCCTTAAATTGATTCTTTACAGTTTAATTATGCATCCTAATGTACAGTATTGAAGAATTTACAAGACTGGCGTGATTTGTAACAATTATTGTGATAAATGCGTAACAAAATGTAATTTTGTAGTTAGAAATCGAAAATAAAATTCTGTACGAAGCAACTATGGAATTCAGAAAACATTTTTAGCCTCAGAGTATTAGCTAATTAAATAAATGATACTCCTGAATTATTCATTCTTTATCTGTAATAATCTTTTACCCTTAAAACTTAAGAATAATGGTATTTTACAATTTCAAATTAGTGTAACTCTGAAAATATTGAGATTAAGACAAATGTTTATATGGCATTCTTTGCTCAGGAAGTCTTCGGAAATAAGCCCCGAAAGAGACGTTAAATCCTCGTGAATCAACCTGTATAAGATAGTACATGTCATTAATTGGGAAATATTTATGACCACTATCCGTTTCACTGCCATCAATAATTTTATTGCATATTATTCCCTTCCACAAAGCTTGTTTCTAAAGTTTGACAGTGGCAACTAATTTTTCATTCTGCAAAGGAATTTTAAAATGTTACATTTGTTCGGATTAAATTTCTGCATATTTAAAGGACAAAACTAAAATTGTTTCAATCATTTATTTTCATAATACAATGCTTTCTTAAATTGACTGAGCATATTGGGAATTAAATCATTAGCTTTCTCAAAACACGCTATGAAAATTTTCATATAAAACAATTTTTATGTCTGAAAGGAAGCAAAAACGAGCAAAATTGTATTAAACTTTTTTTTTTCAAATACCTCAAAGAATAACGCCCTAAAATTAATGGCATTACTTACGGTAAATAAGTAAATAAATACATTCGTCAATACATAAGTAAATAAATCAATAAATTATTTAGTGTGTGAGTAAATAAATACATAAATAAATAAATATTACCTTAAACTTTCCAGAAATAGCCTTAATATTTGCACCGTTTTATAGGCATTGAATAATATTTACGTTGTCAAAAATACTTAAGCGTGTTTTGTGACATGATGCGGTATGCGGGAGATTGAATTTTCGTCACAACAACAGACCACGCTGTACTGTGTTTTGCTTTCTTTAGACTCAAATGGATTCTACTAAATCGACGGAGCAGTGTACAAGATAGAAATCAGATGTCCAGCTACCCTCTGTTAGTCTCAGCTGTTATAAAAATGACTATTACGGTCTTCACTCTATTTCCTAATTATCTCAAAGCTTAGAAAGGACAACAGAAAAGGTTCAGAACATAATTTAAAAAATGTATGCATATTCATAGACATACTTTCTACTCAACTGATGAATTTTTTTTATGCCTGTGACTTGAATTAGTTTGCTTGCTATGTATTCTATATTTTTTTATAACTTTTGACATGTTCCACATCTCAAGGCTGCAATGCTAATGTGAGATCTATGGAGTACAATGATTGAAATTAAAAAAAAACAAATTAAGTATTGTACGGCCTTTTCAACTACTGCTACTTTGTGTTGCTTGGGTACTGATGTTACTGAGAAAGACTGAAATATCTTCACTCTCGTGCGGCGTTCAAGTCATTGCTCTATTTAAGTACGTAAGACCTCGTTAATCCGGACTCCGATAAGCCGGACTTCGCTTAATCCGGACTCAGCAAAAAAACTAAGAGTTTGGAAAAATTAAAGAACCTTGTGTTAAGACTTACTTTTATACGTTAGAACTATGGCATTACAATATAATACCTGTAGTATTCAAAATAAAGAAAATCCATCAAGTTTGCATTAAAGTAATTAAAACTATAAAAACAAATATCGATTACACATTTTACTGCAATGTATAGTTTATTTAGGCCTATGCCCTTTAAATCCACCATAATAAACTTTTGTTGCTTAAACGGAGTTTTAATGCAATTTTTATTTATTATATTTATATTATCTCTCATCTCAGCAATTTTTATTGTTCTTTTAGGTTATTTCAGTTAATCCGGACTTTCGTTTTACCGGTCAACTTATCCCGCAATTAGTCCGGATTAACGATGTTTTACTATATATTGCTGCTTGACGAGGTAAATTCAACTCTATTACAGGCCAAATTGGTCCAAAAGGTGGCGGGAGGTTAAGACTCGTATATTCTTTTGTGTATAAGTTACGACTATAATGGAGCAATGCTGGAATGACAATAGCTGGTTAAACTGAAATATTCAGTGAAGACGAAAATTAAAATTCTCTATTTTACAACCTTTTCAACTACAGAAGCTGTTGAGATACACTGCTATGATGGAGCTACAGTGATATGATAGTTAAACTTATGTAGGTACTCCGGGGGGGGGGACTTTAATTTTAACACTTTACTTCCCGTCCTTTTAAAATGTACATACTTTTTAGAGACAGTAAGGCAATAAAGTGACCATAAGTTTCAATTAAAGCAAAATTCCAAGTTATTTTGACTGCTTGTCCTATGTAATCTGTTTACAAACAACTTTTTGAGAGTTTTCGTTCTCTATACAATGTTTTATACAGGAAAATCGAATAAATTTGAGTTTTAAAGTATATAATTTCAATGTTTTTGGCATCAAAACGTACCAAGTGCAAATATAGGCCTATTTCTGTAATCAAATTATTTTCAATAGTAAAGAAATTTAATTTCTTTCACTAGAAAAAAAAATTGAAAATATTTAAACACGAAGTCGTAGGACATGTTTGCATTTTTCCGGGGGGGAAAAACGATTTTGTATGTTGTACGTTCTGTTTCTAGATCCCTCATATGTCATATGTCCATGACCGAACTACGTGCTCGTTGATGAGAAGTCGGAAGCTAACCGAACTATAGTTAAGCCTATAAACTTCATCACCACATCAGCCCATTCTTATACTTTTTGTGCCCTTATTTTAGTATATGGTAAATTTTAAAAGAGCCGCCACTGAAGTTTACAATGTTCTTATTTTGAAATAAGAAGCGCTGGTTTTATTTAAACTACGTAATACATTCTGATGTATTGTGACTTGGGATAAATAGAATGTTTTCTCTAAATCCAGCATCATTTAAACCATTTTTCCTATATCCCAGAGGAAATTAATTCCCAGTTTTGTAAGACTCAAGAGTACGTCTTTCTCAGCAGCGTATCCGTATAGTATGGGGAAACCAATATTGATGCGTGCATAATAAGCCTCAAGGATAAATCCAGTGATGCATCTCCGTTTCTTTAACGCTCAAAACGCGTTCGATAAAGTGCCCAACTCTGTTCCTCTCTGGATAGAGACGTGTATCAGACCAAGTGTTACAATATTATGGCATGGATATAAGACATAAATAAAACAATTTTCCATAAATCAATAAGCTACATGTTCTCTTGTACGTCATTCTGCGATAATCCCATCAGAACAGGACGAGTGGAGTAAATCGGTACAGAATATTTTGTTGCGCAATATACCATTGGTTGTTTTTAAGCGGCTATTTAATGGCGCTCTACCAAATGCGAGGTTATTTAGCGTCTATGGAATTGGTGATGGCGAGATTATGTTTCTGCGAGATGAGACTGAGGATTCGTCAGGATTACCTGACATTTGCCTTACAGTAGAAAAAAACCTCTAGAAAAACACAAACAGGTAACCAGTGCAAGTGCGATTTGAAGTCACGGACGCGGTTCGATCACCTGAACCAGGCGTCGTGGTAAAGTCACTGAGGATGGAGAAGCATCTCCGAAACATGTCTGACTTTTACTAATTTTTTAATAATTATATTATGTTTATTAGTGTTCATAGAACTGTAATATATATTTTTTACGTTTCTTATTACAATTACAATTTTTACAAATTTTTACAATTTTTAGAATATTTTACCATTTTTTTATTTTGCAATTTTCTGCAATTTTTTACAATTTTCTACAATTTTTGGCGAGATGTAGTGAAATGAGATGAGGTCCGAGGATTCGCCAAAAGATTACCTGGCATTTGCCTTATGGTTGGGGAAAACCTCGGAAAAAGCCCAATCAGGTAATCAAACCAAAGGAGGTGAAATGAAGTGAGGCCGAGGTTGTTCTCTGTGTGTAGTATGCAGTTATCATGATTGTCACTATATTCGAGGTTCGAGGATTGAAACGGACCCGTTGCTATCTTATCGGGTCGGTGAAGTAGAATCGTGACTTCATGCGTGAAGGCCATGCTTTACATACCATGTCTTTTATATGTAATATTATTTACTGTAATTAATAGTAAATTACATTAACGAGAAAATAACCAGTATGTTTTATCTAGTACTGCTGTTAGTACCCGAGACAGGCGGATAGTTACGAAATCAGAAAAATAATAGGAATGCACTGCTCTCTACGATTATTTGAAATCACACAACCACACAATTGCAAGGATTCTGTGAAACTCTTGCCACCTTTTTAGATCTTCTCTCTTGATGTATTTTTTTTTTTCATTATGGTTATTTTATGATGCTTTATCAACTGCGATGGCTATCTAGCGTCTGAGTGAGATGAATGTGATAATTCTAGAGAAATGAGTCCAGAGTCCAGCGCCGAAAATTACTTAGCATTTGGTCTTAATGGCTGGGAGAAAACCCTCGAAAGAAAACTCAACCAGATAACTTGTCGCGAACAGGATTTGAACCAGGGTTTAAGCCACAGTCGCATTTGTCGCAGTTAGCTACTCGACTTCTAAAAATGCAACAAATTTTGAATGTAAATGTGCAAAAATGCGAGAACCACATTGGACTTCAGAAACAAAGATGGTAATGGAGAAAATGAAATCAGAGATGTGTTTGAACTAATCTGAATTTAAATGAAATGCTAAAGGCATGGGCAATGTTCAAAAAGATATTGAACAATAGATGTTCAGGAACCGATTTCAAAGAGTGGTGCAATTCATTTAAGCCTAATATATTAATATATATATATATATATATATATATATATATATATATACACACATCCAGATTGCTTGGCCTTATAGGCTTTGACGGTAACAATTTTTGTCAGGTTTACTATGCCGCCATCTAGTTGTTACATAAGGAGTCACGTCATAACTTCCATTTGAATTGCATTAGCGACTGTACTGCCATCTCGTGTTCGTTTACGGCGGACGGGTGGCGATCCTGGCGGTTCTCTTCAAAGTGCTGCCGATTTTAACATAGGGATGAGCAGTCTGTTACATGTATGATCTAGGATGTAAGTTAAGTGAACTTTTTCTTCTAATTGATTTATATAATTCCATCGCATACTGCAAATTGTGAGCGATGTTTTAAGGCTGGTCCACAATAATCCGGGAACGGAAACGAAAACGAGAACGAGAGCGGAAATATTGTTAAAATAAGTGTATTTAAATGTGAGCTTTCACAATCAACGAGAAGCTTTCCGGAGCCCGGGAACAGGAATTGGAACGTGAAAGTTAATTGTGAATGCTCACATTTAAATACATTTGTTTTAACAATATTTCCGTTCTCGATTTATTGTGGACCAGCCTTTAGTTGCACGAATCTTGTAAAAACTGGAATTAGAAACCGCCCCTCAGTAAAAAGAGTTTGCACTCTGCCAGCAATAAATCTTGAACGGCCTACTAGTAAAGAATTTCATTGTTCAGAGTGCCCATAAAGTAACATATTGTAAATTGATGTAAGTTCAGCAGTAATTGATTCCCAAACATACCTACGTGTAATGATTTACTTACATATTTACAGTACGATTATTTGGTCCTGACAGTCGCTGGCGATCTGCGCCTGGGTCAGGCGAGTCCATTTAGTTACGCCAAGAGGTGTTTGGGTTATTCACTCGCTTGCCTTCGGAGCGATCGGATGTCATGCGAGCGGTATGTTTCCAATACAATTAAGCTATACTGCATTCCTTTACCGACTACTCGGCCTTATCTCTACTCCGGAACTCTCCCCACTCCTCCTATTCCCCTCTTTCGCGTTGCTGAGCTGTCAGGACTAAATAATCGATCTGTATATCTATAGTGTGAAACGTGGCCAATCTCCAAAAACGATGAAAAAAGATTGGAGATTTTCGAAAGAAAGATTCTGCGAAGGATCTATGGTCCAACATTTGAGGAAGGTCTCTGGAGAAGGGGATACAACTATGAATTATAGGCTATAGACTTCTAGGAGAGCCAAATATAATCAATACAGTTAAAACTAGCAGATTGAGATGGGCAGGACATGTAATTCGCATGGACCCAAGTGAACTTTGCAAAAAAAAATTGTAATAACAAATCCGGGAGGTCAGAGAAGACGAGGTCGACCGCACCTGGGGTGGATTGATGGAGTGGAAGAGGATGCCAGAAAGTTGGGGTGCAAGAATTGGAAGGCTGCTACACAAGATAGAGACGGATGGCGACAATTACTAAGGGAGGCCCAGGCCCACCAAGGGCTGTAGCGCCAATGATCATGATGATATCTAGAGTGTTATAAGATGGGTTGAAAGTAATAAAACTTCAAGAAACAAATTACACATTTTTTTTCTGCATACTTTATTAATTTTGTCTTTCTGCGCAATTATTTATAATACTGGACAAGGATTTCGCAATTTGCACAAATATAATTTTTCATTTGTACATTTTTGCGACAATTATTTATTTTCTAGCTTAAACCCTGATTTGAACCCGGGCCTGATTGTTTCACAGTCAGACATGCTAACCGCTACTCCACAGCGGTGGACTTGTATTAACTTAGGCCGTCATCAAATGAGATGCATACATCGACTTCTACAAAACGTGTACTTCCAGCGTTTGCCCCAATCTCTTGCACTTCTTAGACGGTTGGTTACCCAACAAGAATTCCTTCCTGAAGGCCACTTCAAAGATCCAGTTCACTACACTTTTCACATCCGGCTTGACTGGCAATGGCAACGCAGGACACTTAATTGTTGGACAGTCGGTGTACAATTAGCACTACTCTTTATCCTATTCATCCTTGAAGGCCGAACTGTTTATCGTGGCACAGTATACGAACGTATGCCACGTCACACACGTGGGTGTTTGCATGCAACTAGGAAGAAGAAAAAAAAACATTGGTAATAAATACTCATTCAAGATGCAGCAACAGCACTTGACTCATTGTTTTTGACCCCTGTAGGAGTGAGAAGTGGGTGTTAACTTCGTCATTTGTTCTCTAAACACCACCTGGAATTATCTGACAATGGAAGCAAGTGTCAGAATGATACTGATTATATTTTCGTTCTGAGAAATTGCCTTTTGTTTAACATGTTTGTAGTTCATTAAAAAGTTTGTTTCCATTTACCAGTTGTCGTATATTAAACTGTGAGATTATTTTTGTTCTGTTGCAGAGGAATGTGTTCTGATGTTTCGAAAGGCACGTGGTTCACCTATACATAGGTCGGATCTATTTTAAGATACTGCATTATATTTTCGTAGACTATGCATAACCTGTCCAGAAATTTACGAGTCCACCGCTGTGGAGTAACAGTTAGCATGCCTGACCATGAAACGAGCGGGCCCGAGTTCAGTTCCTGGTTGGGACAAGTTTTTTTTAAGTTGGTTATTTAACGACGCTGTATGAACTACTAGGTTACTAGGGAAATGGTATTTGCCGAGATGAATCCGAGGATTCGCCATAGATTACCTCACATTTGCCTTAAGGTTGAGGAAAATCTCGGAAAAACCCAATCAGCCCTTGCGCGAGTCGAACCCGCGCTCGAGAGCAACTCTGGATCTGCAGGCAGGCGACTGAGATACGCTGGTAGCTGGGACAAATTACAATGTTGAATTTTTTCCTGGGTTATAAAAAGATTCAAGTTTTCGTTGGCCGAGATTCTTGAGAAATTCTGTATCAACACAGTAATGTGATCAGTGTTACCAAGTAAGTTAGAGACGACGAAAATTCTCGCTCGGATGGAAGAGACATTTCCTGTAAATTTTAACATTTATACCTACTCTATATCAGAGATACTACGTTCCATTTCACTCAAGTTTCAGTACGGATTTCCGATAATTTGCCTCCCCCTAAAACCTGCCGCACCTGGGCAAGTGGCCAACAGTTTGTCACCACCTAAATTCGGTCCTGAGCGTATTGATATCGGAGCAGTGATTTTAGGCATGTGATCTCTCAATGTGTTTTCCGTCTGTGTACAGCGATTTCTGTTATACTATTGGACGAATTTTCTTAATATTCAGTATACCTATTTACGAGTCACTTTATGCGGCATTGATGGAAATTAACAGTAACAGTCAGCAAACTTCTACCAATTTCGGAAACCAGGTTTTTTGCTTCTTTACACCAGTAGCCTATTGTTTCGACAGCAAAGATATGAGGCGTTCGGTAAGAGAATGGCGAGCCCACCAAGGGTCGGATTTTGTGTTTTTTACTCCTCCGAATATTTGAGACACATCTGCAACTTAAGTCTGGCAGACGTTGGCAGGCTCTCCCTTACTACATCGAAATTATCACTGTTTGTAAGGTTGGAGAAACTGCGTAGTCTGTGACAGGTTCATAATATTCATATATACTCCGTACGAGAAGGGCGAATACGCCACTCCTCCTGAAGGCGTGCGTCATTCATTGTCTCAGTGTTATAACCACACAGACGAGTACAACCGTAGTGAGGAATTACGTGTATTTATGGACATTGTAATAGTGGCAGTGATAATCAACCAGGCATATCTGGTTATTGTAGGAAACGTCAGAGGCATGTCGAAAAATGGATAAATGTACAAGCAAAGACTAAGAGGAACAAAGGTGAATCGTACATTAGTACGAAAACATATCGACATGTGAAAGCTCGCGGTATAGACCCACCATGTACTTGTGGGTGCTTCAGCGTATTAGGTATAAAGAAAATACAGCTGTATTTCGTAATTTCTGGGAGTTGGGTGATTATGACCTCCAGAATGCCTATATTTCTAAGTTCGTAACCAGTGTTGATGTGAACAGGCCGACCTCTGTCAGCTGGTTTTGCCAAAGAGATATGTCACGCAAATAAAGCTCACTTCTGATAAAGTAAAGGATCTGAAAGCTCTCCTTATCTATGTGCCGCAGAACTTTCTGGATGACGTGATCAGCAAACAAAACGTGCAACTAGCAGTGACCGACTCAGAGGAACATCTTCATGAAGATGATGTAATGTATTATTAGCACCTCTGTTCCCAGAACAAGTGAAACCACTTTTGATAGCAAGGGTAATAACATGACAGGCATCTACTCATTTTTGTTTATTAATAATTTCAGACACTTTGTAAATGTCACATCACAGTGCGATTAAGCGTTTTATTTATTTATTTATTTATTTATTATTATTATTATTATTATTATTATTATTATTATTATTATTAATGTCTGCCACTACTGAGTTCATTCTACGCCCTTTCCTTTTCCTAATATACTGTTTTCGAATTATTCCCATAATATTAATGAATTCATAACGTAATCTACGATCACTATTAAGTTGGAATAATAAATTGGACATTTAATTGCAATTTTCAATAAAGGTATTCGTTTTTCAGTATACAAAGTAATTATCATTATTGACAGACGTGTCCTTTGCGGCTTCGCCCTTATCTCCACAGGTACATTTGGCGGGTTCGCCCTTCTCTTACGGAACGCCTCATATAATTGTCTACTAGATGTACGTATTTATGACGTTTACTGCGTACGGCAGATTCTGCTGCAGAGCTTGCGATTTTAGAAGACGGCAAGTGGGATGGAGCTAAGATATCCACGCATGTCGTATCCCACATTAGCGACTTTTCTGTGATCCACGGGACCAAGGTTAATCCATCAGGGCGCTTTCCATCCATGAGACTAATCTCAGTGGGTTCTAAAATAGCAGCGAAGATATTGATGTTCTCTTGATTATGTTTTATCTTTATGCGGTATTTATTTCCTGTAACCTAATATTTAGCAAATGGTGTTCAATTTTCGAACTCTTTTATTTTAGAAGAAGCGTAATGCCATCACTTCACAAAATAACAGTTCGTGATTACAGAAAGTATATACAGCGTAGTACGCTATGAAGTTTCAGTTTTTGCTTAACGTTGTCTCTCTTATTTTTTTTAATATCTTATACTTTGTCGCTTATGATATTATTTTAGAATACCTTGGAAGAGTTACGGCTTCATCGCTTTACAAATAAGATACTGAATCATCAGTCCTCTAATTTCCTTCTATATTGAAGCATCATTTACACCACAGAGCTGTCTGTTCTTCAGTTTAGCCGTTTAGTTAACACTAATAACTTCAGTAACTGGTACAACGTCGTAACACAAATGATAGATCAATCAATGTCGAGTGCAAATGGGCCTGTCACTGCATGTTAACAAGCGGACACACATGCGAGAGTGTGTTGTGGTCAGTTGAAGCATCTGGCCCTTCAGGGTAATGCAAATGTTCCAGAATAATACATACTTAAGTACTGTACTTGTAGTTTCAGATAGAACTTTAATATAACGTTGTTATAACATGTCCAGAATAACTATTAATATTGTGTTTTCTTAACGTCACACATATCCTTTCTTTTGTCTGCATGATTCCTAACGAAATAGTGGGGTCGGAAATAGTAGCCTTCGATTTTCTAGTATTTATCATGCTCTTTATATTTTATCATGCTCTTTATTAAGTTTGAAGTTGAAAGCGGGCGAAGAGCGACAAACGTAGACAGTCGTTAACTCCTGTTTTCAATTGTCTTCTTCTGAAAAATGAAATCCAACTTCAAAGACTTCGAACTCCGAAATTGGCAATAATGAGGCAATTTAAAACAACGTTTTTAACATCTCGGAAGTATGATTGATGACATCCACAGCATTTAAAAGTATGAGGCTTATGGAATTTGGCATATTTTGTAGGTTTGGATACATTCACAGTTTCAGAGCTACCTATTGGCTCCATAATTCATTAGGGAAAGCAAGGTAAAGGAAACCTGCTTGGACTGATTCCCTTTCCTCGTCTTCTGTTTTCATATGTATGTATGTATGTATGTATGTATGTATGTATGTATGTATGTATGTATGTATGTATGTATGTATGTATGTATGTATGTATGTATGTATGTATGTATGTATGTATGTATGTATGTATGTATTTATGTATGTATGTATGTATGTATGTATGTATGCATGTATGTATTAACACTACAATTGGGTATACACCCGGTGGCAGTGACATATAATATACCATAATACCATTACAGTTATAAAATAATTACAGCGATAAAATAAAATAAAATAAACCTAAATTTATTTCTAACTATAAATAAATAGATGCAATAAACCTAGGACTATAAATAAAAACTATTTTATAATAACGCCTACAATAAGGAAAAGTAAACCTAACTTACAAGTACTTCTATTTCGCCCAACTATTACCAATTTAAATAATTACATATCACCTTAATTAATTACAAATCAATTTAATTACATATCATCTTAATTGATTACATATCACCTTAATTTATTTACATATCAACTAAATTACATATCATCTTAATTAATTACATATCAACTAATTACATGACACAACTTAGATAATTACACTGCACCTACAATTACATTTTCAATCTAATTTTCTCAACCTTTCCTTAAATGTATTGATTTTGAGAGGACCACCCTGAAAGATTGCCGCAGGTAAGCTGTTCCAGTCTAGTATTGTGCGGTTAACAAAGGAAAATTTTGCCACGTCCGTTCTTTGTTTTCTACATTTAAACTTCCTAATATGATCTGCCCTGCCTAAGTATGATGGTGTATGTATGATAACGTCAGACTTTATTTTATTTTTCGCATTTGTTAGGTTATTTGCTGATATTTCCTAGCTAACATCTGATGTCAATACATTAAGAAGATCTTCAGCTTCCATTTCATTTCTGTAGGACCTAATAGCATCATGTTTTCTAAAATAAACATATTACTTTGTTTTTAACAGTTTTTTCTGCACCTTTAGAATTTGAGCTTACTTATTTCATATTTCATACTTGACATTTGACATTTATTCATACTAAATTACATAAAATATGTAAAACATCAGAAACACCTGTGTGAGCAAAGTTGTATTCGGGTGTAGTTCCATTTATACATATGGAAATAAAATTTAGAGCTCCCTTATTGTTTCCCTTACAACACACTGCGCATGTGCAGTAAACAAGAGTCCCTGTATATATGCTACTTGTGGACAGTCATGCGAAATTGGTGCGTATATGAAGGTGGACTCTTCATCAAGACTCGCTCCAAATTTTAATTCCGTCTCTGTACATGCAACAAATACTAAAGTTAGTCTAATAGGCCCTACACAGAAATATACTTATACCTTTTAGAAAATCCGGATGTTTTTGGCGACCTCACATAAGCCCTGGATCGGTTCCTATCCTGAGCAAGATTAATCCAGTCTCTACCATCATATCCCACTTTCTTCAAATCCATTTTAATATTATCCTCCCATCTACGTCTCGGCCTCAGCAAAGATCCTTTTTCCTCCAATCTACCAACTAACACTTTATATGCATTTCTGGGTTCGCCCTTCTCAAACGTCTGGATTTAATGATTCTAATTATGTCAGGTGAAGAATGCAATGCATGCAGTTCTGAGTTGTGTAACTTTCTCCATTCTCATTTAACTCCGTCCCTCTTAGCCCCAAATATTTTCCTAAGCACTTTATTCTTGAACACTCTTAACCGCTGTTCCCCTCTCTAAGTGAGAGTCCAAGTTTCACAACCATACAGAAAAACCGGTAATATAACTGTTTCATAAATTTCATCTTTGAGCTTTTTTGACAGCAGACTGGATGACAAAAGCTTCTCAACAGAATAATAACAGGTATTTTTCATATATATTCTGCGTTTAATTTTCTCCCGAGTGTCATTTATATTTGTTACTGTTGTTCCAAGGTATTTGGACTTTTCCGCATTTTCAAAGGATAAATTTCCAATTTTTATATTTCAATTTGGTACAATGTTCTGGTCACGAGACAGACCTAATCATATGCTTTGTCTTTTCGGGGAAAGTGGCCTAGAAAGAGAGAATTTCAATAAAATTAAACAATATCGCCAAGTATTACAATATGAAAATTTATCTTGCAAAAGCAAAAGTTGTGTGGAGTTGAGAAAAAATCTGAGAAGAATTAAAGTAGAAGAAGAATTTAATTATCTTTAATTATCTTGGCCACTTCACCTCCAACATAAAAACGAAATAGGCTAGACCTAAAATTAACGGCACCGGTTAGTACATAAAAATAAATGGAAATATTAAATGGAATTTTGAAAAACTTGTCCATATAAACAAACTTACGATTATAATGTAATAAAAGCTCTCTTGAAATATAGCTGTGAAAACTGGATCTTGTTCCAAATATAAAGCGAAACTACAAGCAGTCCAAATTATCTTTTACGTCCATTTTTAGATTTCAGCAGGATAGGTCTACAGACTTTCGGGAGAAATTGGAATTTCAAAATATGGTAGAATATATCCAAAAGGATTGATTGAATCACCTAAAGTCTAAGAAATTTACCCATTTACCGACGAAAGCATTTCTGTACCAACCTAAAAGGCACCAAGATAGAGGAAAACCTAAACAATGTTGATCAAATCAAGAGAATCTTGACACATAGGAACAGTCTCAAATGAAGCTGAAACTAACTGTTGATGATAATGCTATTTTAGATACTTGCCAGTCTCGTGTTGTCATTGAAGAAAAACCATTTTCAGTAGTTAAAAAAATTACAAATTGTAGGCCTATTGTATTTGTAATTTTCGCAAGTTGATTATTATTGTTGTTGGTGGTCTAATATTTACTTTATTTTCTTTTCAGGTAAGTTTGCTTCAAAACCGTCGCTTACTTCTATTTATTTGATTGCAACGCTGCAAGAAGTGGTGAGTAACGACTCTTAAACTATAGACACTTCACAGAGATAAAATGATAATATCCTACATACAGCGACTGTGCAGCAATGGTGCAATGATAACGTAATAAGCTGAAAGTAATCGTAGAACATTATCATACGTAAAGAAAAATTGTGTAATTTCATAATATTTTCATTAAAATATTGTGTTGCTGGATCCCGATTTCTTTTCAGGCAGGGGCTAGATAATGTCCTCCTAATGTCCTTGCATTATGCATATAGTGTCAGATATGAAAATGTATAAAGATTAAATCAAGGTATGATTTCTTGTCGGTAGGATGGTCTTGGAAGTAGGACATAATTTTTATCAGTTGAGTAATTTCAATTGAAATTCTAATAAAAATAGCGAGGAAGTAATAATATTCCTCTTAATAACGACATTATATCTTTTATAAAGTCAGGTTGGAATTTTCCGTGAAGAAAGTAGTGTAATTTTGTATTGCAAAGTGAATTCCGCTTGTAAACTAGTTATGGATTTTAACTAGGTTATATTATATGAGATGTTCCTTTAATACAAGTTTGTAAAATGAGAAAACAATATTCGTCGCAGAAACTCGGTCTCTGATATCAGTTAATAAACGAGAAAGCCCCAGTAGCCTGCCTTTCAGTCACGCGATATACTTATATAAATATTTTATATGTCGTTGCATATATTGTATGTAGCGACCTGTTACTATTTTATTACAGCGCTTGTTTAAATTTCACATGCAATGCGACTAGCGCATCGTGGTTACAGTTCCCAGTAGATATACTGTTCTATTCGTTGCCTCTAAACAGCGGGGTAAGAGTGAACATTTATAGAATGACAGATTATCTCTTTCATAGATAAAGAGCTCGTTTCCAGGCACAATGAGTCTACTTCTCGGCAAAGAGATCGGAGTTGGATGCCCGGCAAATGGTTTGAGACGTGTTGGACGAAGTAATTTTTGGATACAGTTTTCTCTGAGTGTACTTCAGTGTCAGCGTCGACTGTCGTTCACGCAAGTACTGAAGCTCAACCTCAACGTCGCAAAAAAAGAGAAGACATTTATTATATTTGGAGAAACTAGCGCTGAGGTAGTTCCGGTGATTTTAGGAGTGAAAATGGTTGAATTTGTAGGAGATTTTTTGTGGAGATGGAGTCGAAAATTAAGGATTTTATAGGCAAATATTGAAAGAAAATGAAATTGTCCGGAAATGTAGTAAATTGCGTGTGAAACGAGAGGTGCATGGTAATGGATAGGCCTAGGATTTTTATGAAATTGGATCTTTTTTCTAGTAAGCCAGAAACATTGCTGCTATAGTACTTATGTGTTATGTGATAAA
The DNA here is from genome assembly GCF_040183065.1 of Periplaneta americana. Lineage (NCBI taxonomy): Eukaryota > Metazoa > Arthropoda > Insecta > Blattodea > Blattidae > Periplaneta > Periplaneta americana. Next base: position 63,166,911 of record NC_091132.1, on the reverse strand, counting down.
CTGAGTGTTTTAAAACATATCTGTTAGGGCATTTTTTTTGCATTTTTTGCCTCTTACACCTCATAACAGCATTTTTTGTTTTATCCGGTCATTTTTGGGGTATTTTTATTTAATTTTGGCCATAAATCCCCATTGTTAATGTAAAATATTATTTATTTCCTTTGATATTTTCTCTACATATTTTGTCCATTAATATCCATTATTTTGTATATTATTTTAATCGTTTTTCTACATAAATATTGTCATTTTAACTTAGTACACCCCCATGTAATGGACCAGTCCAACCACCTCTTCAATATAGACTCCTCTATACCTGCTAGTTCCGGATAAGAGTGGCCTTGTGGTGGACTACATGGAACTACATCAGATAAAATAATTAATTAAAGAGTACTACTTAGAAAAATTATGTTATATTAAATAAACTGGAATGTGGTACTAGAATTTAATGTAATTACTAGTCTAAATATTGATATTCCTATTAAGCCATTTATGTGAGATAAATTTTTAGGGCATTTTAAGGGCATTTTTGAAATATTATCAGTTCATAAATGCATTTTAGGACATTTTTTCATGATTTATAGGTCATCAAAATCCTGCCCTAGTAATGGAACTGCAAGCGTTGTGGTTTCTAGTGAAAGAAAGGAACTCAGGGACATAAAACACAGGATACGTTGCAATGTGAAGAAAGCAAAATTTGTATTAACGCAATAACCACTGAAACATAGTAAAACAAACAAATAATGAAATAAACACACAGTTTCCATAATGCAACTTCGTTTCTATGTCCGACATTACGCTAGCCAGTACTGACAACATCACTAATAAAAAATCACCAGCTTTAAAAATCCTGCACAGATTTGTATATACAAAGCATAACAAAAGCCTAAACTAACTTAACTTGTCACAGATTCATTAATGCATCGTTTCAAAACATATTAAGTCCACCAGTGGACGAAATTAAATTTGTTATTTTCTATTTCTTTATCTTTCGTGCTGTGAAGTCTGATGATCCCAAGTCGTCATATTTGTAAACTGTGAAACAAGTACTTAAAAATGGTTGTGTGTAGTGTTTTGAAAACTTGTCCGGTTTACGAGTAATTTAGTTTTTCATCATTCGTGTAAAAAAATTGTATGTTGGACGTAATACGATTTGAAACGATGCTCCACATATGGGTCGAATCCTGGTTTTCAGCTCTACATGCTGACACTTTATCCACTAAGCCACACCGGATTCCAGTTCCGATGCCGGATCGAATCCCCTCAGTTTAATTCTATCTCCCAGTTTTCCCTTTGGTGGCCTATCCTCATGTAGAGTAGTGGCAGAGGAAACCGGACCGACCCTTGTAGCTGATTTCAGAGCCTTGTTCACTCCAGAGCACGATAGACTGGAAACCAAGACTTTCGTGATTCGAATCCTGCCTGGGAAGGAAACTTTTTTTTGTTCCTTATTAAAATTTATTCCCAATACTTTTCGATTGCAGCGATATTTTACTACTTAATTAACTTATTATTCCCAGAACATGACTTTTACCAGCTTATTTTCTAATGGCTTTCGAAATGGGCTACGTCAGCAGTCGAAACTACAACAATTTCAATAGATTACTCGCTGTCTTGTGAATACGGGCGTGGCATGCGCAGTGGCTCATTTCGGGAACTTTGATTATTCCGTCGATCCAGTTTTTTTTTCCACTACTGTACTGTGTCAGAATATGCGACAGTGGCACAATGTCCAATAACGCATTATGTACAGAGTTGCACTCATTACGAGTGACTAACTTTAATGTTAATCAATGAAGTTCCTTTTTTTTGTTTGTTTGTTTGTTTGTTTTTTTGTTTGTTTGTTTGTTTGTTTTTTTTTTTTTTTTTTTTTTTTTTTTTGCAACGATGACTTCATAATAATTTATTCTTAGAATGTCCCTGAGGATAGGAACTGAAATGACTGTCAGCTCGGTTAAACCGCAAGTTTAATTTCTTTATCGTTGCTTAAATTTATCCTGAAGTGTGAATATTGTTAAAGTTGGACGCTGAAAAGAGAAATTTAGAGAATTTAAAGCTAAAGATATTAGATAGGTGTAATGACTTGAAATTTACGGGTGGCACTGAATCCAAAATTATTTAAATGTAAGCTCTTCTTTCTTCATATATCTATTCTGGTATCATGAGGGGCATTGACATGCCCAGTATCTCTTAAGATTTTATATAAGTTCGATTCTTCCATCAGTATGTGTACACAGCACTACTAGAGATGAAGGTCAACCTGAGGGAAGAAATGGTTCCATACTTCGCCTTCTTTGATCCTGGGATTTTGTTTTCTCCGATTGTATTTCTTGGAGTTCATAAAGAATATATCTTACGTAAAAACAGGAAGGCAGGTAGCATTAACTAAAGGCACCTGAGTCGTTCAAATAAAACTGAAGTCTGGCACAACCTGACACTTCAAATCCTTACGAAAAAAGATGTCTGTAAAACTTTAATAAGTAAGTTCATGAGGTCGTTTTTATACTTTTTTTTACGACGTGGATGCCAACAGACGTTTCCTTTATTTTTCCTTTTAAAATTGTGGAATTCAATTAAACTTGACATTGTATGGTTTTATTGAAGTATATATTTGTCACTGATACATTTCATTCATGGTGTTCTGCAAGTCTTTCACTGCAAACCCAGCATTCTCCAGTTTACCTATTTTCTGCTTTCTTTTAGTCTCCGCATATGATTCATATATCTTAATGTCATCTATTATAATATAATATAATATCATATTATGATATCTTCTTCTGCCCCGAACTCTTCTCCCGTTCATCATTCTTTCCAGCGCATCCTTCAGAAGGCAGTTTCTTCTTAATCAGTGACTCAGCCAATTCTTTTCCTCTTCCTGATCACTTTCAGCATTATTATTTCTTCACCCACTCTTTCCAACATAGCTTCGTTTCTTATTTTGTCTGTCCATTTCATACGCTCCATGCTTCCCCATATCCACATTTCAAGTGTTTCTAGTCGTTTCTCTTCACTTTGTCGTAATGTCCATCTTTCTGCCCCATACAATGCTATTCTCCACACAAAGCACTTCACTAATCTCTTCCTTAGTTCTTTCTCTAGAGGTTTCGCAGAAGATGCTCCTTTTATGTTAAAAGCTTCCTTTGCCATTGGTATCCTCCTTTTGACTTCTAGCTGCATCTCATGTTACTGCTTATAGTACACCCCAAATAGGCCTACGTGAAGCTGTCCACTTACTCTACTGCTTCATTTAGAATTCGCAAGTTTACCTTCTTTACTTTTCTTCCTATGACCATGGTCTTCGTTTTGTTGGCATTTATTCTCATTCTATACTGCTCATAGCCGTAATTTAGCTTCAGCAGCATACCCCTTAGTGTCATCTCTTCTGCTAACAACGCCATACTATCAGCAAATGTTATGCACTTTATTCTAAGAAAAAAATATATATATGGGATGTAGTGAAATTATTGGGTTCCTGTTCATTGGTGCCTAAAAGGTATGTACTATTCTCCAACCAGGAGATTAACCGTGAAAGGAATGTGCTTACTATTGCGTCATCTATTGGAGCGAAGTAGATAGATAATATTACCGTTGTAACGTCAGTTTAAAAAACATGCGCTCTCCTGTATATGTTATTTCCTGTATGGAGGGATTAAAAGACCAGGAGATTAACCGTGATCTAATTTTGTAACTAGGGTAGTATAAATATGTGTGTATCAGTGTTATCGTTTGTGCTCTGAGAGTTAGCCAATGGAGATGCGTGTACCCATGTGTGTGACCTTAGGATATCTTATGACATTAACATTCATTCATAGCATTATCCCGCTGCGTCTCATTCCCCTGAGACTTTTTCCTGGTTGGAGTACAGTATGTGCGTCTGTCCATACAGCGAAAGATATTTCTTGGTCATTTATCATGTAGCAGGATCGTTCTTAAATATCCTTTACAGATAGTTTTTTTATTATAAAGATTCCGTAAACTGGTAGTGAATACTATGCAGTAGAATTACACAGGACTCCGCATAGAATTACCTTCAGTGATTATTGCTTGCAGCGAAGTATAAAGTACTTGTGCATTTTAAATCGGCTTGTCGGCTTCGATTTCCGATTACCTTCTAACAGAGTGTGACATGAATTTGAATCACCCTGCACTGATTATGGTGTGGGTGTTGAATGGTAATTTCCTATTAGGGTTTGCGAGATCAAAATTAGCCTCTCGCTTCATTTCAATATTTCCAATTACCAGATTGATTTGTCTCGTGCATCTGCTTCCTGGCTGCCTGCTCGTCAATGAGATTTATTGCTACTATATCTCACTGTAGCGACTGTGTCTCTTCTTCTGAGATACAGTGCATGTTTCATACTGCGACAGATACATAATTGCGTATTTACATGGACATCAGTTTCATAAAATGGTGGAGTATTATTCCTACATAATCTGTCTAACTACCGCCTTTCTATGAGATGGAGAGCGGGGTTGAGACGGCAGAGGAAAGAATGTTAGTGATATGAATGCTTATAGAATGTGATGCAGTAGCGATACTTCAGGGTTATTTCCGATTTATGATAACGAATTTGAATGACATCATGTGCGTCAGGAGTCACACGACAGCTAAACTGTGGCGCGAGGTGACAGACCAGTAGTGAGTGATCTCTTAGAATGCACTGCGACTCACAACAAAAATTTCCAAGAAAAATCAAGCCTTTTTGGGAGGGGTACATAATAACCCTTTCCGATGTCAAGTACAGTTAAGTGAAAATAAAAGAAGCCTGCAATAAACGAGGTTTCGTTATTTCCAAGAAAGGCATCTTAGGGTTACCATGAAAGAAATTTCATAGGAGGACATGGAATCTAAAATAAGAGGACATTGCTGAAAAAAGGAGGACTTTTTAGAAATTGGTATGAACGAAATTAAAGATAAAAACAGTGGCTCACCTTAGTCAGTTTTCTCACTAGTTGCTGGATCAGTATTACATCTGTACCCTACTTATCGGTGGAGCCCACTTTGTGCACAAGAGTCTGAAGAGACAAACTTATATTTTGTAACAAATAACTATGGAACTGTTCACAGGACACGTCATTGAAATTATATTTCACCATGATGATACCTCTGACTGTCTCCGTTAGCATGCGATTTCGTTCTTTTGCCCATTGAGCAGATATTAGGGAAAATACTCTCTCAGCACTTCCATTGTGACTTGGGATAAATAAAATAATACAATTGACATTTTTAAGAGTTCTGAGAAATTTTCAGTGCTCGCAGAACTGTTGGAATTGAAGAATTTGCACCATTAATTATCAACTTGAATCTTTGTCCAAATTAACTTCATTGGCATATCTTTGTATATTGCAGAATAAAATTGATAAAATAGCTTAGAATCATGAATAGTGACAATTTTAGAGTGTAAGAATTCAATGCATGTCAATAGGTCATCATATTTTATGTTTTTTTTATGTGTTCCAGCATCAACCATTGAAAGCAGTTAAATTCTTTCATAGGTTTTCACCATTTGTTTAGATATTCTATGCATAATATCGCACATTATTCAATATTCATATTAATTCTAGTTGAAATGCGAAATACCGGACATTTCAAATTTTTTTTTAATGTCTGCTAGACAGGATAAAATGATTGAAAAAGAGGACATGTCCTCCTTTTACCGGACGGATAGTAACCCTACATCTTCTGTGTACTTAATGAGATTGGTAAAGCTCGAATGGATTTGCTTGCTTTTTCCACTCTGGAATTCATCCCATCTGAGCTTTGCCACAAGATGCCTTTCTTGGAAATAACGAAACCACGTTTTTTGCAGGCTCCTATGATTTTTACCTAACTGTACTTCGCATCGGAAATAGTTGTTATGTACCTCTCACAAAAAAGGCTCGATTTTCTTGGGCATTGCTACTGTGATACACCGTGCACTTCGATTATGTAATAACTCACTACTGGTCTGTCACCTCTCGCCACGATTCAGCTGTTGGTGTGATTGATTCCGGACGCACATGACGTCATTCAAATTCGTTAACAGAGATCGGAAACAACTCTGAGTTCATTAAAAATATGCAGACTTCATCAGCTTCTGGTCATTGCTCTTGTGCTTGGGAAGTGAGAAGTTAAGCATTACAATTTGTACTAGATTAAGCAGTTATTTGATTTAGGCCTATTTAATTTGACAGGTTTAAAGCCGTAGACTTCTCTTCCATTCTACTAGATAACACATACAAGTACAACAAATACAAACAGTGACAAAAATAATACAAATTGCATTAAAGTCCAATAGAGGATCAACAGGATGAAAGAACACTACAGAACACATATTAAGCTAATACAAGAAAAAAGAGGAGCAGGAAATAACAGTAATAGAAGTGATGATGATGATGATGATGATGATGATGATGATGATTTGGAAACCGAAATGAACTAGTGGGAAAGTAATACAAATAAAAAGAAGCATTATTATTATTATCATTATTATTATTATTATTATTATTATTATTATTATTAACAACTTTTTGTCCGAGAGTGCTGGTAAATGCTTTTCTTGAATTACAAGCAATCTGTTCATATTCAGGAATTAGTAGAAAATAAAGTTTTCAATCCAATGACAAATGTAACACATTTCCTTGATTAAAGAGCACATAGCAGGAGGTTAAGTGGTGGACGGAAGTGGTGAATAAAGCGCACTTCCTTGATTAAAGTGGTTCGAGTAGGGGACGAACTCTAAACGTAAATGAAGGGGTTGTTTTAATAGGAAATGTGGAGTTACGTGTTCGAGGATGTTCCCACAATTGGTTCCCTTTTTCTTCATTTGGGTAATAGGCAGAACCTTCGATGACTTCGCCATTGAAACTCAGGAACAATAGTAATTATTAACTGCTCTTACGTTATTATATCTAAGAATGAAAACTTTTCTAGTAAGATTGTACTTTAATAAGAAGGGAATTTTCTAGAATCATAATGTTTACAGTTGAAGTGGCAATACACATAATCATTGGCCTTGTTCATAGTATTTTATCTTTGTTTTTAGTTCGTTTATATTTATACGTCTCTATTTGTATATAGGCTAAATATTTTTCGTTATTTCTCTATAGTTTTTCTATTTTTGTTGTATATAATGCTGTCATTTGCTCTTAATGGGTTGAGGGGAAAACCTCGGAAAACCCTTAACAAAGTAACGTGTCCCAACCAGGATTTGAATCCGGGCCCGCTCTTTCACGGTCACGCATGCTAACCGGTACTCCACAACGGTGGACTCTAAGTCCATTTATCTCATTTGTGTATATGCATCAAAATAAATGTTGTCTTGTAAAGCTTCCTTTTGTCTCCTACAGAGTAATGCATTTACAATAAATTTCGAGAGTGTGAAATTCCGAATATTTTGGTGAGAACTTACTAATTAACTTTTTAGCACGTTTTACAGTTTCTATTCTGCAAATAAGTTTCCACTAAAAAATTATCTGCCTATTACTCAATCGAACCATTCCATTAGAGTGACAGACACTTTTGTGTGTTCTTTCGTCGTAAAAGTAACTCAGCATGCGGAAGGAGGTGGCGTAAGTGCCGATAACTTATTGCATCTTTTTGCGTTAGACCTGCTTTCAAATTATAAATGGACCTGTAGTTTAAAAGTGTTTACTTTTCTTGATATATAGTGCTTATATTTTGAAATAGATTTAATTTATTGGTTAAATAGTTTTCTGACCTTATGCATAATGTTGTGTGCGTTGTTTTTGTCTTTACATTCGCTTTGTACCAAGTGTAGACGAAGCATTGTGACACTGAGTATGCATTTTCGTCTAACTATGGAACGAATTTTATTTATACTTGGGATCTATGTGTCTATCAATAGGGGAACTGGCTCATAAAATATACTAATTTTTATTCTAGTAACAATACGAGATTATTTACAACATCCATGTCAACATTGAACAAAAGGATGTATTTATTTGCTCTATGTTATTTATTTTATTGAGCAAAATTAAGCTCTACGTTTTCAAGTAATGATCTTTTAAAAAGATACATAGGCATTATCAGCATCTCACATCAAGGTTGTTGATGTCCTTATAAAACTGTCTTCGAATTATGTTAGTGGATTGGGACAAAATTTGAAAGGCCATCGATTGTTCAGAATGGTATTTTTGTTCTTATTGTATGTTAGATAACTCTGGTTACGGAAATTATGACTGCAAAAGAAAATGTGATTATGGATTGACAAATCTTCACTCATGATTTTTTTTTTTACTTGGTTATTTAACGACACTGTATCAACTACGAGGTTATTTAGCGTCGATGAGATTGGTGATAGCGAGATGATATTTGGCGAGATGAAGCCGAGGATTCGCCATAAATTACCTGACATTTGCCCTACGGTTGGGGAAAACCTCGGAAAAAACTCAACCAGGTCATCAGCTCAAGCGTGAATCGAATCCACTCCCAAGCGAAACTCCGGATCGGCAGGCAAGCGCCTTAACGGACCGAGCTACGCCGGTGGCTTTTTTACTCATGATAGGAGGTACTTTAATTATTAGTCTATGTAATATTTACAAGACAAAAATAACTTGGCTACATTTAGCTATACTCAGCAATATACTGTATCTATCTACGGCTTGCAACAACACAAGGGACTTGTTATACGAAGCACAATATTTTATTAATGACGAAAGAGCGTTTCTACAATTAATTATTGCGTGACATTATAAGATAAATAATTTAGCTGTACTGATACTGGACAATATATCTATTTACGGCTTACAACAACACAAGGGCCGTATACAAAGCAGAATAAGTGACTAAGACCGTTTCGATTCACTTCAATTTAGTGTTTATGCAAATGTTCGCCTTTTGATGACGAAAATGATTTGGTCTAATTCATCAGGATCAGATCTACCCTTCCAACATTCCAGTGCCTGGTGTTATGTGCTTCTGCCCTTGTGTCTTAGAATTTAGATTCCTCTGTAAACAAGAGAAAAACGTTTATGCATGTTCATAATGCATCTTCAGAAGGAGACGCAATAAAAACTAAACACAAGGTCTGTGTTGTAGTTGAAAACAATTCGCGTTCGCACAACATGGAATAAATATTAAGATTTTCTGAATGCACTATTCTTACCTTCCGTTTCATGTTATACTAATCGTGTTTATAATATTGTATGTGTATTTTACATCCCAAATTAAATTTGCGTCCCATGAATACAAGAGACGAGCGCTAGTATAGGTCTCGCAAGCAGGGAATACCGACGGAAGGAATGTGAATGAAACAATGCGATAAGAAAGAGCAGGCGACAGGAAAGGTCACGGGATAACTTGAATGATATTCAGGAGTACAGTCGGAAGAGAAATGACATCGATAGAATCAGTCTTGCGTTGTGATAGTTACATTACGACGTAAGTTTGTTCCATTGCATGTGAATACGTGTCTTAGATCGCACGGTATTATGATTTCATTCGTAAGCATGTGTTGCGGGTTTAATTAGCTTCGAATTTTTCTCTTGCTACGTTCTTTATTTCCACAGCTATGTCCTCATTTGTTCATCTTCTTGGAAGAGACAGTACTTCCATCGGCCCGCACTTCTCGCCTTCTCGGCGTGTCTACATACATACACACGTCAAAACAGACAGCAACGCCACCATTGCTTTTCGGTAATCGTTCCTTGCGCGAGCTATAGCTCTAATTGCTCTAGTTGCTAGTATACAACCTATTGTTTTGTCTATGAGTGAGGTCATGTTACAAGAACTAATGCAAGGAGTGAGGTAATATATATGTGTGTAAGAAATACGATACATAATATTAACACTTTCACAGTATTTATACGGGTACAACACTTTCAGCCCCTTCTATACTGTACTCCAACCAGGTAAAGCCTCAGGGGAATGAGACGCAGAGGGGTAATGCTGTGAATGAATGTTGATGTTATAAGATGTCATAAGGTCACACACGTGGATACACGCATCTCCATTGGCTAACTCTCAGAACACAAACGATAACACTGATACACACATATTTATACTACCCTAGTTACAAAATTAGATCACGGTTAATCTCCTGGTCTTTTAATACCTCCATACAGGAAATAACGTATGCAGGAGAGCGCATGTTTTTTAAACTGACGTTATAACGGTAATATTATCTATCTACTTCGCTCCAATAGATGACGCAATAGTAAGCACATTTCTTTGACGGTTAATCTCCTGGTTGGAGAATAGTACACGTGTATTCACCACTATCTCATACAACTCGCTGGCACGAACAGTAAACACCTCTTTATCAGCTTAGTATTTACTTATAGGTCACAAAGGCCAGAGGGAGAGGGAGCTATGATGCACATTCTTTCAGGATGCAGATTAACTTGGGCGCGTAGTACTTAAAATTCTATGGCCAGTGTTGCCAACTGGACGGAAATTCCGTCAAAACTGACGGAATTTCAACGTAGCGGACGGGAAAAGAATGGCTTTGGCGGGTGACGGATTTTCTGGCGGGAATTACGATTTACATCGACTTTTGACTTTTTAGCTGCTGTAATTTTTAATTGTTTAATTTTTGGGGGATTTTACTTTTTCTTTGAACAGTTTTCCCGTGCCGTACCATGTTAAAGAATCACCTTTTTCAGATGTCCTCGTAATCAATTCAGAGGTTGACGAATTACTATTATAATCAAGATTGGTAAGTAAGTTGTGTTAAAATTTGCTTTTATTTGTATATAGATATAGAGTGGGTCTTATTTTCCTTTAAATTTTGACGGGTTTTGACGGATTTCCAACTGTTAGATTGACGGGGATACAATTTATGTGTTGGCAACACTGATTCTATCGTTCACTCCGCTCACTCTTTTGACTGTAAGAATTATGAGCGCGCCGACTGTTGATTCCGCGTGGTAGTACAGTAAAAATTTGCTTGCCCTGAATGCCTTATTTAATGACACCTAGAGATAATCGTAACTGTAAATCTTCATGTAACATTCCTTCCGCAATATAGGTTCTTTTATGATGAAGAAATGATGCTAGAATGATACTATAGCGATGGTGGAATATGAATTACGCGAGAAACCTAGCTAATTTTGATAACTGACTATAATAAAATTACTCTCTTCGCCAGAAATCTCGCATGTAGTAGACACAATTGAAGCCAAGTCCCTTTGTTTGACAGTTCTTCAGCTGAGTCAAGTTGCGCCCTTTAATTTTGTGTAGAGAGAATAGATAAAACACAAAGTCGGCAGCCATGAATTCTATGAACTACTGGTTTTTTACTGCGTTGTAGAGTAGGCACTTGTCTCTGCGGTCACTTTTTTATTTCCCTCTTTGTAATAATTGCTGGTTGATTGGCTGCCGACCTTACTGCGGTCTCTTAAGTGGTCGCAGGTTCGTTTTCAACTTCTCTTTGTCATTAATCGGGTTTATAACCCGTGTACAAAGTGAAGAACCCCGGAAGTTTCGTAGAGAAATGAACTTAACCAACAAATGCACTGGGAACGGGCAATGTAGTGTAAAATCGCAGGTACACGTTGGGCACCATCTGTGGTTACTTACGGCGTTTATTATTATTGTTGTTTGAGTTACAAAAGACCTTGTATGCTCGACAGCTGGCGACGGCAATTAAACCTTGAGACGAAGTTCTAAAATGAAGATTCAAGAAGTTCCGGTAAGATTTAACTTCTTCCACAATTTTAAAGTGTTATTAAAGCTTACAGTGCGGCATCTACTTTGAAATTGAAGTACATTGCAATCTCAGTAACATGAGTACAGCTTTTGCTGGCTTTTTGTAATAAACGTATAGTGTTATAAAGAGTATAATGAATTCTCAGTATTCTAAACATGAGAAAAGTCATGATTTGTCGGTGTCTACGCTATAATGTTTACTGTGTTTCGGTTCTGTTGTCTCGCCTGTTGCTTCATTCGTCTCAGAAGCCACAACGCGTTATTTCCTGTAGTGACATTTGAGGTGAATCAAAATAGTGTCGATTTTAGATATATTCCTTATTTACCAAATATACTTTCTGATCTCATAATTGTGAAAGTTGATATTTTGTGCAACGATTGATGTAAATGGCCGTCTTCGATATCTTGATTTCTAACCAAATTTGGTTTCTGTACTCACAATTTGGGACAGATTACTTTTTTGTACTCACAGCAGGAAAAAAGGACTTTCAGGTACAATGACTGATGAGAAACGATTTTTGATATCTTGATTCGTTAACAAATTTACTCTCTGTAGCCTACTCTCGTTTAGGAAAAGTGGAAGTTCAAAGATTAATAAAACTAACAATTATGATTTTCGATAACATCTTTCGTAATCAAATAGGCTATGTAATTTTTTCTCACAATCACGGTCGGGGGGGGGGGGGAGAGAAAAAACTTTGGGTTCAATTATTGATGAAAATGACTATTTTTGACGTATAAATTTAACAAACTTGCTCTCTGCACTTACAGTTAAGGAGAGTGAAAGTTCAAAGATTAATGAAAATTAAATGTGTGTATATATATTGTGACAGAGCTGGGATACGATCTCACGACCGGCAGAAGGATTACAAGGTCGGCCGTGGTTCAGCGCAAGTTGCGCGCGCATCTGCTTCCTGTGGCATGTGCTGTGGCGTAGAGAGGAGAGAGAGCGACCGCGGCAGAGAGGGGAGAAATCCAGAGAAGTCTGATAGGCGTTATCTTCTAGGCATCTGTCGACTGATCGCGAACTCTCCAGAAACTAAGGTTTATTTATAAATACAACACGCGAGTGAACTTGAGCAGTGTTGTTGTAATCGTGGACAGCAAGCCAGCCTTGTGTAGTAGTGAAGCCAGCTTCGAGACCGGAGATCGACTTGAGTTGTGTCCGTAACTGTGGGAACCGGAAGTCCTGGGTTTGAGTGCAGTGGACCGCAGTTGGAGGACCTGAGTTCGAAATTCAGCGGATTGTCACTGAAGGTCTGGGGTTCGAGATACTGTGAACTTGAGTGACTGAGCTAGAAGGCAAACGAACTGTGAACTGAGAACTGACAGTTCTGATTTGTAAATAGTGCTCTGTGAACATTAGTTAAGATTAACAGTTCATTGTTGTTCTCAATAATCCAAGTAAATTGTCATTGTCGTCTTGTGGAGTGCAATAACGAATACTGTGTTACTGTGTGGAGTGGAAATCCCATTGTTGACGGGAGTAGAATTAATTGTAGAAAGTGATTATTATTGTCGTAACAATAAAGTTACATTCTTGTTTTGAATAAAAGTTACTATATGTATCCGGTTTTAAAATGTATTAAGCCTCTGACTGATATGTACAGTAGTGGCAAAAAAACCGGACCGACGGAATAATCGAAGTCCCCGAAATGAGCCACTGCGCATGCCACGCCCGCCTTCACAAGATAGCGAGTAATCTATTGAAATTGTTATAGTTTCGACTGCTGATGTAGCCCATTTCGAAAGCCATTAGAAAATAAACTGTAAAATTCATGTTCTGGGAATAATAAGTTAATTAAGTAGTAAAATATCTCTGCAATGGAAAAATATTGGGAATAAATTTTAATAAGGAACAAAAAAAAGTTTCCTTCCCAGGCAGAATTCAAACCACGAAAGTCTTAGTTACCAGTCTATCGTGCTATCACTGTGAACACGGCTCTGAAATCAGCTACAAGGGTCGGAGAGTTTTTTTTTTGCCACTACTGTACATCAATTACCAGCCAGTACATCTCACTTGACGATATGTGTCGGAGGAAAAACAATTTATTGTTTGAATACATCTTAAGTCTGATTAGTGTAATATATAGCTAGTCGACAATGTACGCAATGCATTAATCTAAACAAATTCGAAATTTCTCTAAATACTTATTGTCATTTTTAAATCTTCCTAACAAGAGCGGATTAGCCAGTATAAAATGGAAGTTTTATACTGCAACATGTAATTTATAATCGTTATCTGTCTTGTGCAATGGCAGCATGGTTCATATTGTCAAACCGAATCCCAACCCCAATCACAATGACTCTAGAGTCATATTTTATCCGCTGAATATAACCTGTGCTTGACACTGATTTTGTTATTGATTTATCCGATTGTACAGGATGTTATTATCGAAGCTCGACACTGATACGATGTACGTAACAAACAAATCTATAATTTAACGTAATAGTGTTGTTTACATATTTATTACGAAAGGGTGTTTGTCATCCTATCCTGGTTTGTAATCCATTCTGACAAGAAATGAAATTCTCTAACCAAAAATTATGCCGCGAGTACTTTGAGTGTTCTATTCTTATAAACTTTTAGTATTGAAGATTATACCTAGTAGAGATCAATATAACATGTATTAATATGGTAGTACATTTTATTTCATACTTTTACCCGTTTGGCAACATCTTGTATATTCACATCACACTAACATACGAAAAAAAAAAACTCACACACACACACACAAGATCGCATCTTTATTCAAGAAATTAAACTACAACATCGCGTACAGAACACAAAACACTCGATAAAAGCATCTTAACACACAAACAATTAAAACAAACAAATACAACTTAACAGGTTTATACAAACTCACATGCAATAGCTACAACAAGTCTACATCGGACAGACAGACAAATCATTTCAAACATGTTACAAAGAACACATCACAGCCACAACCAAATCACACAACACTTCCACATACGCAGAACATATCACAAAAACCAACCACACCTACAGCAAAATAGATACAGACATGAAAATTCTACATATTCAATCGAAAAACTAGAAACTAAACACACAGAAAAATACTAAATGTACAGATACATAAAAACACACCAACAACAAATCCTCAACACACAATGAATTTTAGAACACACATTATTTGACTCCACACTACACAACACTAACGCAACCCCACCGGGGATGAAGTCACCGGCTCCCAAGCCAAAACTAGTCAACTAGGTACTATTATAAACTTAGTTCAATATTAACACGTAAAAGTAATCTAATCACCATATATTGTATTCCTAAGTGATATAGTGTTAAAAGTTGTGTAATCAAGATGTACTATTTAATCATTTAGATATGCGGTATGTCCTCTTCAATTTGTTTCTTGACCTCTTCTGTTGAGTTCCATATACAAGATATTTCGATAAAAAGATATTTAAACGCCATCACTTATAATTTATCTTCAGTTTCATATCTTTGTTGTATCTTGGAAATTATGGATCTATATATCCTTTGATGTTTGCTACCATTGTGTTGTTTTTCTCAGCTATTAAATCGGTAAAGGTAAATTCGTCCCCGTTACCGGCTATGGAGGCCCACAGGTTGGCGAGAGTTTAAGGTTCCCACTGTACAGACAATCGGCATTAATGACAGTAGGGATGTCAGTTCTACACGCCCGTCGCCCTTACACACAAGAGATATCCGTGGTAATCATTTCTCATAGAGGCTGATTAAACATTAGTAAAATAAGGTCAATGGAAAAAATCCAAAATTCCATCGGGATTCGAACCCGCGAACTTACGCAGCGTTACGCCTTAACCGCGAGGCTACCGGTGCAATCGAAATTCAAAAGTATGATAAATAATGCGACAAGTAATAATCTTATAGGCCTACATTCGAAAACTTGGACATATTCCCTTATGGCTCTTGCTGCTGCTTCTGCAACATAGATAACAAGATCCATACCATACTCTAGAGACGTATTGTAAATGATTATTTTTATATCCTTATAAGCAGCTATCCAACGGTGTAAAATCTGGTGACCTTGAAGGTCAGAACAAAGATCGAAGTTGATTACATAACTCTAAGGAAACATTTCCGGCATGTGTTTACTCAACATTATTTGCTTAATTTGATCTCCCCTCTCACCACAAAAAGTTTTATTCAGATTCCCTTCCTTTACTCAGTATAGACATATCATTATGTCTATTTATAGGCTTATATAATTATCCATTTAAATATACGTATTTGTGACCGATAAGTCATGCAGAAGAGACTGTACTATTTCCTTAATTTTTCTTCCTACCGTATTCTTCAGATTCAATTAATATCGAGGTATTGCGGTCTTTCCTGTTTCCTGCTTCAATTATTCATGGTTAAACATCACGAACTTGTAACTTGTTGCATGTCTGTGCAGGTAAATGAACGTCAGGACAAAGTATTGATCTACATGTTCATCAAATATTATTCAAATACACAAAGAAACCATCTAACAGGGTTTCAAACTGAAAATTCATATTCATATCTTCATTATTTAATGCGGAAAAGAAATGTCGCCTGCAGCTTCTGTTTTATTTCTGCAACTCGTTAAAATGAAAAATATGGATACTATACTACACACAGTTTCATAAACCGAATTAATTAATTACAAGGTGGAATGGTGACTTAATTTCCGGTGTGTGGAGAGATTGGGACGCGACCGGCAGCAAATATGTTATGACTAGGAGGCGGATGTTGATGAAAAGTCATCTTCTTATTTTTCACATTAGGACGAAGCCTATTAATATAGAAATCCTTTCTATATTAATATCAACGTAAAAAAGTAATTTCTTATATTGCATTTTTTGAAGTTTTTGAACTAATATGCCATTTTTATATTATTTCGGTATTTGTTGGTCATTTTTAATACTTTGAAGAACTTTTTGATCATTTGGAATGCATTTTACTTTCTTCTTTACCGATAGGCCTGTTAAATCATTTTCTAACCCAGTAGGTCGGTAGTAACTATCTACTGAATAAGTGAATAACAGTGAGTTTTATAGTTTGGAACAGACTCTGAAGTCCATCCCTCATTCCGCTGAATGCTTCACTTCACACGACGGAAGTAATATAAAATGCTTGACAGCAGCTTAGTTTAAGTGACGACTTTGACCGCTACTTTTGTCTGTACGAGGGTGTCTTTAGAATTTATGTTTGGAAGGAAGGAAACTTTCACCATGTGATGGTCAGGACGTTGTGTCCTCAACATGGTTCGGAAGGGATGTCTACTGTAGTAGACAGTATTTTTAACATAAAGACTGCAAGAATACACGTTGCGCCCACAATTTGTTTTGTCATTCACACTCCCTCATCTGGAAGATCTGGTAACAAAAGTGAAGCGCGGAAGGAGGAGATGGAGAATGAAGGCACTGACATGGATCACCCCGGTTTGAAACATATTGTAAACCCTCATTAAAATCTATAGTTTTCCCTTAAATCCTTAATTTTGTTGCGTGTTCTTTTTCTTTATCTTAGCTAAATTCCAGGAAGTTGCCTCCTCTCTCCGAGATTTGCAGGGCAGTCATTGAAACAAGGTGACTAATTTTTAAGAAATTGTGGTGTGAGTACTGTGAATAATATTTAAATGCTATTTTTTTTAATTTTACGTCTTTCCATTAGTTTAAGGGCATTTTAATGATCATTTTAAGTAGATTTTTAGGTCATCAACATCCGCCCGCTACTTATGAATCAGGCTTCGACTCCAGTTGGAAGGATCCTACTGCTGTTCGCTTGAGGAATAAATATTGCCATAATTCTATGGAGTTATTCTTCTCCGATGTTATACGATCTAGCAACTACACGTCGTTGTGTGAGAAACCGTCGGCTAACTGATGTAAATGTTATAATATCAATACGCCGATGACTTTCAGTATCCGCTATTCCATGGACTTCTTCATACGTAGTTGGACTTCAGGCATGTTGCGATTACAGACAGTTATTTCTTTTATTTAAGCAACTGCACATGGAAAACAGCAAGCACGCAACTCAGTCGCAATTCCGATTTGGGATTTACAAATAACAACGAAAATACTCTGGACATGTAGGTGAACGTTATAGATACTTAACCCATAATAACGGAAGTCGTAAAGATTCCGTTCTGCGCAACTCTTTCCTCGTGTGACGGAGTTGGCGCCAGCGATTTGCAATTTTATTGTTTCTATATATACCTATCCTCTGATGTCCTTAGGTCGTAATATTTCTCTCTTGGTACGCAGTACGATAATTGAATAAACGGTGCCATGTAAATGACTCATTTTCCTCTCAAACTACTAACAAAATAAAACCGCCATAAGTAAAGTCCTTACCTCGTCATGTCAGGGATTGCCGAATAGTTAATCAATTTAAATTAAGAATTACGTACTTTTACATGTAATTGGTTTGTGAGTGTTGGCCGATTTTTATAGGTTTTTCTGTGTGTTTGTATAAATTGTTATTTTAGGTCTATTGTAAAGTGGAATTGGGATATAAATTTTAATTACTGAATTACGTATCATGTCTAGTCAATATTTCATTATACAGTATGTAAGCTCCTTAATTTGCACGATAACGATTTTATATTAAGTATTAGGCCTACTATTAATATTACTAAGTTTTATTTTTTCAGTGTATATTTCACTTCTGGTGGTGTAGAAGAGAAGGTCTCATGGCCTTAACTCTACCAGAATAAATAAATGGAATAAATGAATAAATTTTAGTCCAACAATTCTTCGTAATATCAGTGAAAGTTATTACATGTCACATAGGCTTACATGTATAAGTCTCACGTGAATTGACTTGTGCGAATAAATTCTGAAAACGAACAAATGAAATAGCTAAAACGCAGACCCACTGACGTCTGTCAGGAACATTTTTTTTTTCTTTGACACATCTATGATTACGCTGTGAGAATAACATCACCGATTTTTCTGACATTGTATTGGACTGAATTTAATTATATGAAGCAAAATATAACAAACCCAGTTTACGTAATAGGCCTACTCAAAATACAACCAAGTTATTGACAGAGAAATTTGGGATGTAGCTCAGAGAGTAGTTGTGCAACAAATAATCAAGAGGTTCCTACTTTACTTCTGTATTGCTTTACTTCTGTTCTTTCTTGCTATGTTATTCTAAGTTTAAAATTATTGTAGATAATGCCACGAAAAGTAAATTTATCGGTAGAATTAAAATCTTTCATGGAATTATTTATAGTTTAATAATAAGTCCACCGCCTGTGGAGTAACGGTTAGCATTTCTGACCGTGAAATTAGTGGACCCGGTTTGAAATCCTGATTGGGGCAATTTATGTGGTTGAGGTTTTTTTTTGGGGGGGGGGTCTTCCCTCAGCTCATTAAGAGCAATTGCTGAGTAACTTTGGGCGCTGGACCCTGGACTCATTATCACCTGGTATTATCACCTCCATTTCACGCAGACTCTAGATAACAATCGCAGTTGTTAAAGCGTCGTAAAATAAACAAAAATTATTCTAAATATATAATAACATGATAAAACAAATTAAACTAAATGGGACTCGAACTTGGGCGATCTCGTTACGTGTCTCACTTCTATCACACAGCTACTACACCCACCTGGTGGACATTGGAGGAAAGTGAATAGATAAAGTCAAAATCTGAAGATCGCAACTTTCTGTTTCAATAACGCAGTAACGCGACAATCTTTGAAATTCCCTTATACAGAATTATGTTTGAAATAACTTTCTTCCGAAGCAGTGTGGTCAGAATCAGTGACCCAAAGCGTTTTTTTTTTATCAGGAGCTTGAGAAAATAAACATTTGTCATTGTAAAGCGTCTTTTTTATAATTTACTTACAGCGGTGACAAATTTTGCTCCCACCAATAAAAATTATAAACTTGTATAATTAAGTATAATGGTTTAAGTTTCATATTCTCTGAGTTGGAAGTATCTGAATGTACTGTTATTGAAATACCTGCCAATAAATGATTTATTAGAGAAAAAAATCTGAATTTGACCTTTTGCAGATACTGTGAGGTTGCTGATAGACATCGGTTTTGAGGAAATGGCGTAGGTTTGCTCATAGGGTTTCGTTTCCCTCCTATCATTGCCTGTTGCTTTAATACAGTCACATCACTAGGTCGTTGCATCTAAATATACTCTACAGTTGAAAAAGTACGAGTAGTTATAGTACATAAAACATTACAATCGAAGTGATCATTGAAATTTTTTGCCTTTAGTTCTTTGTCCGTCTACTGTAGAATGTTGAGGCTTTTGAGTAAGCACATTTCAATTAAGAACTAATAAAAAGTATAGAACTGCGTACAGTGGTCGTGACCTGTTTCACGCGCTGGTGGATTTAACTTGAACCGAATGATATGCGTAATTAATTTGGTAGAATGTGAGGGAAACTCACCATCTTATCGGATACCAAGACAAGGATGGAATGATGCCATTGCCGGATATTGACCGCTGGTTCGTAACCAGTCACTTTGCAATCTCTGTGTGATTGCATTGATATTTAACAAGTTTTTCTTCCCATACTGAATTTTAGAATTCAATTATTGGTGGATTTATAGTATAAAGAATGCTAAATGAACCACTGACTTGCTATTGTATATAAAAATGAAGAAGAAAAAGAGATATGAAGAAAAGACAGAGAGAATATCAGGTAAGAGGAAAATGTAAAAGTGGGAGTAGGAATGCAACAAGGTGAAATGAGAAGAGAGAAGAAGAGGGAAAAGGTGAGTGTGAGGACTGGCTAGAAGAGACACGAAAAAGAGCACGAAAAGAAGAGAGACAAAGAATGTGAGGTGATAAAAAGAGAAGAGAGATGGGAGAAGAAAGAAGAGTGAATACAAAGACGGAGAAAAAAGAGGAGAGAATGAATGAGAAGAGGGGAGTAACAACACAGAGAATATGGGAGAGAAAGGAGAGGAGAATGAGAATATGGGAGATGCAGGGAGAATATGGAAGAAGACGGGGAGGAAAATGAAGAGAATAAAGCAAAACATGGGAAATAATACGTAGGAGAATGAAGAAGATATGGGAGAGAACAGGGAGAAGAATGCAGAAAACATAGAAGAGGAAGGAGAAAGAAGAGAATGTGGGAAAGAACGGAAAGGAGAATGAAGAGAATGTGGAAAGAATAGGGAGAAGACTGAAGAGAATGTGGGATAGACTAGGAAGGAGAATGAAGTGAATGTGGGAAAGAAAAGGAAGGAGAATGAGGTGAATGTGAGAAAGAATAGAAAGAGAATGAAGAGATTGTGGGAAAGAATAGGGAGGAGAATGAAGTGAATGTGGGAAAGAATAGGAAGGAGAATGAAGTGAATGTGAGAAAGAATAGAAAGAGAATGAAGAGATTGTGGGAAAGAATAGGGAGGAGAATGAAGTGAATGTGGGAAAGAAAAGGAAGGAGAATGAGGTGAATGTGAGAAAGAATAGAAAGATAATGAAGAGATTGTGGGAAAGAATAGGGAGGGGAATGAAGAGAATGTGGGAAAGAAAAGGAAAGAGAATGAGGTGAATGTGAGAAAGAATAGAAAGAGAATGAAGAGATTTTGGGAAAGAATAGGGAGGAGAATGAAATGAATGTGGGAAAGAAAAGGAAGGAGAATGAGGTGAATGTGAGAAAGAATAGAAAGAGAATGAAGAGATTGTGGGAAAGAATAGGGAGGAGAATGAAGAGAATGTGGGAAAGAAAAGGGAGAAGAATGAAGCGAATGTGGGAAAGAAAAGGGAAGAGAATGAAGAGAATGTGGGAAAGAGTAGGGAGGAAAATGAAGAGAATGTGGGAAATAGGAAGAGCGAAGAGAATATGGGAAAGAATAGGAAGAGTATGAAGAGAATGTGGGAAGAATAGAAAGAGTATGAAAAGAATATGGGAAAGAATAGGAAGGAGAATGAAGAGAATGTGAGAAAGAATACGAAGGAGAATGAACAAAAATATGGGAAAGAATAGGAAGGAGAATGAAGAGAATGTGGGAAAGAATAGGAAGGAGAATGAAGAGAATGTGGGAAACAATACGAAGGAGAATGAAGAGAATGTGGAAAAGAATAGGGCGAGAATGAAGAGAATATGGAAAAGAATAGGAAGGAGAATGAAGAGACAGTGGGAAAGAATACGAAGGAGAATGAAAAGAATCTGGGAAAGAATAGGAAGGAGAATGAAGAGAATGTGGAAAAGAATAGGGCGAGAATGAAGAGAATATGGAAAATAATAGGAAGGAGGATGAAGAGAATGTGGAAAAGAATAGGGCGAGAATGAAGAGAATATGGAAAAGAATAGGAAGGAGAATGAAGAGACAGTGGGAAAGAATACGAAGGAGAATGAAAAGAATCTGGGAAAGAATAGGAAGGAGAATGAAGAGAATGTAGAAAAGAATAGGGCGAGAATGAAGAGAATATGGAAAAGAATAGGAAGGAGAATGAAGAGAATGTGGGAAACAATACGAAGGAGAATGAAAAGAATCTGGGAAAGAATAGAAATGAGAATGAAGAGAATGTGGGAAAGAATAGGGCGAGAATAAAGAGAATATGGAAAAGAATAGGAAGGAGAATGAAGAGAATGTGGGAAACAATAAGAAGGAGAATGAAAAGAATCTGGGAAAGAATAGAAATGAGAATGAAGAGAATGTGGGAAAGAATAGGGCGAGAATGAAGAGAATATGAAAAAGAATAGGAAGGAGAATGAAGAGAATGTGGGAAAGAATAGTTATGAGGATGAAGAGAACGTGGGAAAGAATAGGAAGATAATGAAGAGAATGTGGGAAAGAATATGGAGGAGAATGAAGAAAATATTGGAGAGAAGATAGCCTATAGAGAATATGGAATATAAAGAGGTAGGAAACTGTAGATAATACGAGCGAGAAGAAAAAGGGGATTGTGAGGTGGGTTTTTGAGATAGATGGAGGGTATGGAGAGAGATGTGAGAATAAATTATGGGTGAAGGGGCGGAAGGGAGAAGGAATAGCGGGCGATACAGGGGAGGCAGGAGAGAAGGTAGAATGGAGAAAGGAGAGAGTAGAGTTAAAATAAATTTAACATAAGAATGAGAATTTATAATGTTAATATATATACATAAAATATTGGATACCTGAAATACTTAAACGAGTGATAGAAGTTCCTATGTTAGCTTCAGAATGATACGGGATTTTAAAGCCTTCAAATGGCTAGTAAAAAAAAAAAGTTGAGTCAGAAAGTTAATAAATCACAGTTAAGCTGAGTAGTGTCAGAGTTTTTCTTCTGCTCTAGTGGCACATAATAAAATGTAGTAAGAGTTGTGTGTCTGAGCACGTCGAAAAGGCAATAGTAATAACAAAAGATAGCAGACAGGCGCTCCAATTCATCTAGCAGGAAGAGATTTCTCCTGTCTTGCGGAATCGAAGTGTGAAATGAACTTAGGTAAGAGTTTCCCATACAAGGCTTATGCTTCTGCATTCATTTGCATGACATTATCCCGTCCGATAGTAGAAGATAAGACAGGACACGACAAGAATCGCGATCCCGGAGCAGGAAGCAAGGCGCTCTTAGTCCTTGGGTAGTGGGGATGGAGTTCATGACTCGCATTCTTTCCGCCGGCCGTTCTGCTTCGTATTCGCGAGGTATGCGGTTCGATTTTATGGGCGGAAATTGTTAAGAACGTTGAGAGGGGGAAAAAAATGTAAAGATAGGAAATGCACGTGTAACCATGCAAGTCCGGGTTCTGCATTTAATTTCACTTTTTTTTTTAGTTCCTTGCTCGATTTGTCACAAGATAGAAGACACTGAGACTTCAGACATCAGCTGCAAGAGGAATCCATAACGCTAATTTATACATTCTCCTTCGTCGTGTCGAGGTACAGGCTAACTATTATGTAACTTGCTTTGTTTTTAATTAGACTATTACACTTTTACTGCGTCATACTACTTTTGACCAATAACACGGTACGAAAGAACGTCTTTCAACTAATCATGGCTGCTTATCGCACAATTTTATCGCTTACCTAGCATTTGTTTAATTTTATCACTTCCGTAGCATTTGTTTTTTTTTTTATCACTACCCTAGCATTTGTTTCTTTGTTTGCCAACATTTCAAACTAAAAATTCTTTACGGTACTATAAAACATCCTTTGCGATCGTAATTTGTTTCCCGCATAGATAGTCGACTGAAAATGGCGGCTCCGTTCAAACATTTTAGTGAAGATAACATTAGTGAAATGTATTTATTTATTTCATCAATCTTTGTTCACGTCATGTAGGATTATATGTGTTCCAGTTTTTAATCCGCCATTATTCTCTATATAAATATTACAAAAACTAATACATATTGAACATATAAGTATCATCCTCTATTAATAATAATAATAATAATAATAATAATAATAATAATAATAATAATAATAATAATAATAGCTCTTGTATTTGAAACTCTTACTTTAACTTTTTCATTTCTATACTCAATCTCTTAAAAATTATTCTGTTAACTTCATTCGCTACTCTCCGTAGTTCCCTATCGTGTCCGACTATTCAACATTTATAATTCCATATCCGTTACAGCTTTGACTTTCTCTTCCCATCTAATTTTAACTCTAAAAAGAAATTTTCCTAATTTATGCAGATTGCTGGCGTTTAGGGGATAATTCATTTTTTATAAGCTGCTATAGCGTTTATTTGTAGAAATTTTTTATCCACCCAACCGTTTCTCAAGTCATTCGTTGCCTGACACTTTAAAGCAATATGCATTGCGTCTTCCGCTAGTCCACACAAAGGACATTTATTCTTCTCTACGTTCCCTCTCTTATTCTTGAGTCTCCAGATAACTAATCTCCACCATGCCATTCCTGTTCTCTCTTCCCTTGAATTTAGTCTAATATATTCTTCCTGTTCCCAAAACTGTTCAACCTCCCTATAGTATTTTAGTGATCCTAGGTCTTTAAAAACATTAGTGAAATAGAATTTTAGTAAGTCAATATCTGTTTTATTGTATTAGAGTACTTTCTCCTCTTTTTATCACCTTCCTACCATTTGTTTCTTTGTTTGCCAACATTTCAGACTGCAAGTTCTTTACGGTACTATACAACATGCTTTGCGATCGCCATTTGTTTAGTCTACAGCGTAGACAGTCAACTGAAAATGGCGGCTCCGTTCAAACGTTTTGGTGAAGCTAACATTAATGAAATAAAATTTCAGTAAGTCAATTATTATTTTATTGTATTAGAGTCATTTATTTCTTCTAATCTTTATATACTTTCTTCTAATCGTGTAATAGTCAATTAAATCCCACTCGAGTTTTGATTTTCTCTAGATAAATCAAAACCTCTAGTGAGATTACTGTTGGTAATTATGGGTCGATATATTGCAGAAAGGAATTTATGGATTAAATAAAATAGAGAAAGAATACAAAATGTCTGTAGCAGTACATAAAACAAAATCAATGGTATTTATTGGTAATATATCAGTGTGAACTGAAATATTTTATATATAGATAGTTTAACAATTCAGTAACTTCAATTTTCTCGGCTGCAAAAATCCTATTGTTGAGAAATATACGAAGGTCAATCAATATATTTCCGAACTGCACTTGTATTTATTTTACAGTTAAACGCATATGTGCGTGTCACTGAAGAGCATTGCTTCCATGCCATGCTATTTGACGGAGTCATACTTACTTACTTACTTACTTACTGGCTTTTAAGGAACCCGAAAGTTCATTGCCGCCCTCACATAAGCCCGCCATTGGTCCCTATCCTGAGCAAAATTAATCCATTCTCTATCATCATGTCCCACCTCTCTCAAATCCATTTTAATATTATCTTCCCATCTACGTCTCGGCCTCCCTAAAGGTCTTTTTCCCTCCGGCCTCACAACTAACACTCTATATGCATTTCTGGATTCGCCCATACGTGCTACATGCTCTGCCCATCTCAAACGTCTGGATTTAATGTTCCTAATTATGTCATGTGAAGAATACAATGCGTGCAGTTCTGTGTTGTGTAACTTTCTCCATTCTCCTGTAACTTCATTCCTCTTAGCCCCAAATACTTTCCTAAGAATGACGGACTCATATTGTCTTTAAACCTTAAATTGGCAAAACTTTATTTCTCACACTAGTTTATTAAACCGTGTCGGACTGTAAAGAAAACAACTATCGCAATGTCCAATGTTCAGACGATTGTAATGGAAATTCTGAAGGCTTCTCTTCAAATTTTACACTATCATCTATATATTAACACGTAAATTTTTGTTTTAATGTACAAATCTAATCCATACTAGTGGCTCGTCGCAGCATTATCTGCATATTTTGGTGATTATATCACTGTGTTGGAACTGATAATCATTTAATTGATTATAGCAAAGTAAATGAAACTATAATTATACCATAGCCATATCTTCAATATGAAGTACTGCTTCATCTCAATACTTCATCAAAAACGATGTTCTTGGTGAAATATCCTTCAACACCTGGAAATTGACCTTGCTGTGAAGTAGGCATAATCTTAATTTTTACATCACTTGCGCCTTTTATTCTACTGAATGCCACATATAACTGCCCATGGCTGAAAACGCACCGAGACAAATAAATTCCAATTTTGTCTAAAGTCTGGCCTTGTGCTTTGTTGATGGTCATTGCGAAAGATAGACGTAATGGAAACTGACGCCTTTTAAATTTAAAAGGCAAATTATTGTCAGTGGACAACAAATCAATACGTGGTAAATAGGTTACTTGTCCTTTGGATGCACCAGTAATCACTTCTAGTTTTAAAAGATTATTATACATCTCTCTTACAATCATTCGGACACCATTTACCAAACGAAAGCCCATATCCATATTTCGCATAAGGATTACAACTGCTCCAACCTTCAGCTTTAATGTATGCGGAGGTATTCCAGATGGTGTGATGGAGTGCAAATATTCTATTGGTATGGTATTTATTAAATTATCATCATGGTCATTGGGCAGTACCATATCAATACTGTTATACTGTTATATTCTCCGTCAATTAGTTGTAATGCTTCTTCATTAATGATTGTACAGTCATCATTGAATGGACAGACAATAGCTCTGTTGCAGTAAGATGTAATATTGTTATCAATAGAATTACCAAAAACATGAGTTATCAGTGAATCATTAGTTATAAATTCATCAGGAATTCATATTAGGATATCTCCTATGTCACTTTTGATCTCATTATTTCCCAATTGTAAAAGCCACACTCCAAAATTTCTTTCTGAGGATTTGGCTCTCATATTTGACTTCAAATGTAGTATTTTATTTTTTACCAAACTTGAGCAGCCTGAATACATGACTCAATTACTTTAACCTTTCCTCCTTTAGGTATCACAGGCAAAACTTGTCGAAAATCTCCACCAAACACCACACTCTTACCGCCCATCTCTTTTCCACATCTCATAACGTCCTTTAGCAGGCGATCAATGCAATTTACTGCCAATGCAGGAATCATCGATGCTTCATCTATAATAAATATGTATCATTCCTTGAATTTTAAAACAATAAGGACCTATTCCAGTAATATGGCTACGATTAGCAGAAAACGAAGCAAATGACATGGCACTATTATACTCTCTTATGTTGTTCATAAAATGATTATCATTTATCATCAAATCTTTAAGAGTATCATTAATATGAGGTTGTGGGAAATAAACGAAACCATTATGACAGCAAGAACTGAAAAGCCCGTTCACCATTTCATTTTGGATGTGTCTTGCTTGACAGTGTCCACAAATTTCATTTAAAGAGCCAACACTGAAAATTTCAATTAATCTTTCATCATGAATAGTATTTCGTGCTAACGGATTTACATTTCTATTACGGATATTGTTCACTGCATCGCGATTACAAGCCCTGGCTGCAGCAGCGCAGCGATGTCCACCGCCTCGCCTTCTTGGGCGTCCTCTTAGACTCATTTTAATATCACTTAAAAAAGGATAAAAATCACTTTATCCAATCCAATACACTTACGAAATTGAAATTCAACTGGAATATGTTTAACTCATTTCGATATTACTTAAAAAAAAGATGAAATCACTTTTTACATAAATAATTCACTTCATTTAAGAAATTACAATTAAACTGAAACACATGTTCAACTCATTTCGATATACTTTAAAAAATACGAAACACTTTTATATAAATAATTTACTTCAATTAAGCACGAATCAACTTAAACAAATGTTTAACTAAATCAAAACACACGCTGTTTGAAAACATGATCGCTTCATTTTTTGGTCGATGGTGAGGACTTGCTTTAACAAATGAAAACGCTACTGCGCCGAGCATTTCCAATCTCGAAAGTTCATGTTACTGGAGAAGATCGCTAGAAGGCTCTGACGCATAACTTTGAATTAGCTTTTGATTTTTAAATTATTTTCAACAATGAATTAACTTATTTAAAAAAAGCTATATTATATTTTCCAAAAAACCTAGGATGAATCCTTTATAGTGATATAAGGTGATAAAATCTCATACCTACTGATTTTACGTTTTGGTAGTGACTTGGATTTTTGTATGAAATAGCATAACGATTGTTGGTAAGGATATTATCTGACAACGTTTGGAGTATATTAAGTACCAGTGAATGCCGGACATCGGTTTAGCCACGTAAAACGTTAGCTGAATTATGTCGAATAAATGACGTACAATTTTATTGTCCATAAGCTCGTAATGACTGCACTACTACCTAGGAAAATTAGGTACACATAATAGCCTACATATCTACACCACAACGCAATTAAATATCTGAAAAAGACTCACACCACTTAAATATTTCATTTTTAATAACAATATAAACAATAGGATAAATCGCAAAGAACAGAACACCAGTAGGGGAAGTTATCCCCACCCTCGCTGCTCTGCAGCTCGCTGGCCACACGGCAGCTCTCTCTGTCTACTTACATAACCTCAAAAGGTTTGTCTATCAATAATAACGCTATACTTCAGAATACCACGTATGTACTCATGTACAAAGACTGTGCAATTTAAAAATAATTAAAACACATGTTTTTATTAATGGCACAAGGGTAGAAAAAATAAATAAGTACAAAAAAATATGTTCCCTGAACCAAAAATAAATCATTGAACAAAGCAATAACAACATGTACTTACGCGGTATTCTGGAGTCGTTCCAATAATAGGATTAATGTGTGTCATTAGGGACAAATAAACCATGAGACCACCTCTGTGGTGTAAGAGGTCAGCATGCTGGTCTCTTACGCAGAGGGCCCGGGTCCGATTCCCGGTCGCGTTGAATTTCCTGGTTGAGGTTTCTTCAGTTTTTCCTCAAATGCAAATGCCAGGAAATTCGGGCCACAACATCCCTGAATATCACCGGAATCATATTCATAACAAATCAGTAATACGTATACAGTCGCCATCTAGTTCACAACAATAGAACCAGTCTCAATAATAGTACACAGGCCTTCGGATTTCACACAAGATAACTCGTGGTATGATTTTAAAGCGAGTATAAATAACAGCGAGAAAAAAACCATGATATTAACTATACAATATTAAAAAAAAAAAAACTTCTTGATTATTCTCTGACATCATTGAAAATCAAAGACGTTGTAGTTACATATCGAAAATCGACCTATTGACACTGTGATGTCAAAGAATCTGTTGGAAATCTTGGAGGCATGGCCTCTTTGATAATGTTTATTTTATTGCTTTGTTCGAATATGAGAAGCTGTTAGTTCTCAAAACTGACAACAGATGGTTTTTGGAAAATAGGAAAATTATGTAGGAAAATTGACATTTCACTGAAAACTACTACTTTTCCGAAAAACTTTGGGTTCCAAGCTTCAAAATGAGGGGCCATTTATTAAAATCCGTTCAGCCGTTTTCCCGTAATTTCCATTACCAGTTCAAATTATATACTCGTATATAGATTTTGCCCGTTTCATTTCCCTTTATCTTTTATGTTTGTTAATTCCGGATCCCAGTGGTCAACCTCACTTGAGGACGGATGATTTTAAATCTTAGTAGTATGTCGTACAATATTATAGTATTGTGAAATTTTAATTTTCCTACCATTTTTTTTCTATTCTATTAAAATTATAGCATATAGCCTATTAACCTGTTGTATCCTATAGGATACTTTGCGAATTTAAGGGTTAAGAACTGAGCTTCTACAAAGCTGTCAAGGACCTATTGCGTTTTTTTATTAA